>NC_066579.1:223512668-223844543 GCF_024323335.1 Lathyrus oleraceus
GTTCTCTGCCTATTCACCATGCCCGATCCTAGGACTAGTGTTCATAACCAAAGGAACTGGCTCTATAACCCGAATGAAACCCCAACTCCTGCTGGATCCACTGAATCCATCCAGGATTATGAGATTTGTGATGACTATGAGAATTATGTTGACCAGATCTCTCATGCTGAATCTGACCCTCAGACACCATCCGGCTATCATGATATTGACCCTCCTCCTCAGCCTGTTCCGACCGAAGAATCAGCCATACCTGATCTCCGACATCATATGCCCGGAACTGATTATAACACCGCCATTGAAGCTTTGATGTCAGAACAAGACGCCCTCAGAGGAGAATTTACTAACATGAGAGACGAAGTTCTAGGATACATGAGCAGTATGACGAATCAGTTTCACGAGTTGCTACATCATGTTAACTCTTTTGCTCCACCGGCCAGAGATCGTACAGAGGGATAGAGTTTAGTTACTTTCCTAAGTTATTTAGTTTTAAATTAGATTTTTCGTTAATGTTATTTGAATTCATGTTTATTTCTATTTCATTTCATTGTTTTCCTTTCCTGTATTACATTATGATCAATTTTTATTGAAGTTGTTTATTTAATTTTATTATGCAAAAGCTATTATGCTCTACTGTTGCTTCCTATGAATTATTACTATACAAGCAGATTAAGCGTGCACAATAAATTAAACTGCATACTAAACTGATCATAAGCAAAACAAAACATTAAAAATACGCTACAAGTAATTCTGTGAAGCGCCACTAAGCCTTTCCAAAAAGGAATGTGTGACGAGCGTCACACTATCCATAACGGACGGCACGCCCAGTGCCTGTTACGAGCGTCACACCCCTGTGACGAGCGTAACACTCCTCAGACTAGGGAACGTTAAGGAGCCGTTGGAGACGAACGTTACACCTTTAACTTTTTACCTTCCCCATTCATTTTTCATTTAACCACACTTAATTACTTTTCAACCACTTTTTCTTTTCACCTTCCAAATTCTTCTCCTATAAATACCCACCAAACCTTCCTTCATTCACCACAAAACAATTCTCTCCTATCAAATACATTTCTTTTTCTTTCCAAATCATCCCTTCAAAATTCATCACAATGGCGGGAAATCAAAATTTCGGAAATATCATCTTCCGATCCGTAGATGACAATTATCAAAGGGAGCAATTCGAGCGTTTCCAACAGCGAGGCGTCGTTTCCACCAGGTACCCCGATTTACCTTGTTTACAACAATTAGGCTTACTCCAAGGTATCGAATGGATGCTCCGTCAAGCCAACCTAACCTTCCTTTGCACCCATAATCAACCCACCTACCCATCCCTAACCTTAGAATTCTTAAGTTCCTACGACTACACCACCCTCGCCGGTGAAGACGAATTTCTAACCGGTACGGCAACCTTCCGTATGTTTAACACCGAGTACTCTCTAACCCAAAACCAATTGAGTACCATGCTACAATTTCCCACGGAAGGTCTGCTGCATGCCAGAATCCCTCCAACCTCAAACTGGAACACAGTTGGTGTTTTCGGCCTTTTTAAGAAAATTTCCGGTATAGATACCTACAACTGGGAAGAGCTCCTTCTCTCCCATATACATAACCCCACTATCCGGTACTTTATCCGCATCTTGCAAAACACAATTTTTGGAAGGCCAAACAACAGCAAGGTCAACTCAAAGGAACTATTTTTCCTCCAGTGCGTCTTCGAACCAGATACTTAGGTAAACGCCGCCTCCTTTCTATTTCATCACATCCGCACCTTATGTGCTAGAGGCCGGCAACCTTTTATAATTGGTGGATTAATAACCACCATCGCACTTGGCCTAAACCTAGGGGATAAACTCCAAACTTTAGAATCCCTACCTCCCCTATCTATGGATATCAGCTACTGTCGATCTAGCCGCTTGATTAAGAACAGAGTAGGCGGAGGATATTATCTTATGGTGAACAACCAGGCAGTCCCAAGCGTTGTTCTACCAAATACTGCCCTCACTGATGTCACAAACCCCGACCGCCACCTCTATGATCTAAACGCTCCTGAAACCACCGAGCCTTCACAAACAAACCCGCAAACAGATGAGTTTGAAGAAATGGAACAAGGTGATCATCCGCCTACACAACAGTCAGTCCCGCTCAACCCTTCCGGCAATACAACTGGCCCATCCTCCCAACGTCGTCGACGAAGAAGGCCTGCAACCAACGACGACATTATGGATGCTATCGATGGCATGCAGGCACAGAATGTCGAAATGCTGCAGATGATGCATCAAATGCAACAGCAACAGGATGCTAGGAATGCCATAACCGACCAGCGGTTTACTGAGTTGTTCAGCAGGTTCGACAACTTAGACTTACGTCAGAGATCACCAGGTCCAAGAACCAGAGGCAGAAGACAACCTTAGTTGTAGTTTCTTTTTCCTTTCCATATTGTATTTCATTTCCTTAAAACATTGGGGACAATGTTTAATTTAAGTATGGGGGGGAAAACTTGTTCTTCCTATTTCCATTTTTCAAGTATGTTATTTTCCCTTTCATTGTTATTTCCCTTTAATCATTATAAAAAAAAAAAAAAAAAAAAGGAAAATTTATTATAATTTTAAGTTAAGAGTGTGAAAAATTTCTATTATCTATTCCCTCAATTTTCTTGAGCCATAACAAAAAAAAAAAATTTTAACACACCCAATAAGTATAAAGGTTGCTTACCTCATAAAACTTGAGTGAAATCAAGACAAAAAATCATTACCATAACAACGCTCTGAGAACCTCAACATGTTAGATCGGGATAAGTACCTATTATACCAATCCCTTGAACTTTTAGTTTTATAGTAACCCCGAGTAGTTTATACGAGAAGTCAGCACCATCTTAATAGCAAACTACGTGGAGAGCCGATGAATATAAGTGAATGATCCCCAAAGTAACATAAAATATATGAATATATCAGGAAATGCACTGATTAAATTAGGTGATCCTTACCAGATCATTTAATCTAAAGGTTGCAGATCATGCAAAAACACAATATGAAAAATCCATTATGAGTTGGTTCAGTAGGTATCTGGTACTGAACTCGGTAGGGCGGACTACGGTTCGATCCCCCACAATTTGCAATGGACTGAATAACGAAGTTATCCGACTTATGTACCAGAACTTCTAGCTAAAAGCGGATCATAATCACTAACCGGTTACTCCACTATGTGCGCGAAAAGATAAAGGGCTTAATGTGATTTCGCTAGAATGAAAACGGGTGAAATAAGAGTAAAGGAACTAGGATAGCTATAATAGGGTACTTGAACTGATTTGCACAAGGCAGGTTGTGACGGTAGTTGTTGATATCAAGATTTAACTCAAGTCGCTTCTAAACAAAATCCACTTGCAACCTATTACGAATTGATGTGTGTTTTGAAATTTCATCTGGCTAAAATTTTAAAACGATTTCTATACTGTATTTTGCTTGAGGACAAGCAAAGATCTAAGTATGGGGGAGTTTGATAACTTGAAATTATATCACATTTTAGGACTTAATTCAATTAGATTATATTATCATTTACTTTAATTTATCTCATTTTATCAGATATTATGCGGTATTTTCCTTTCTATTTATGTCAGGCATCCATTTTGAAGCAAAAGTGAAAAAGGGAAGAAAAGGAGGTGTAAAAAGGAATAAAAAGGAAACAAATAACAAAGACAAAGCCCAGCCCAAAGAAAGCGCACGTTATGCCTGTGACGGGCGTCACAAAGGTTGTGACGAGCGTCACACTAAGCACACTCTTGTGACGAGCGTCACACATGGTGTGACGGACGTCACACCATTCCCCTATTATTTTGGCGCTAGGAACTCAACTGACCACGTTGAAAGCTATTTCCACGCACGCTTAACCCTCGGAACGAAAAGACCGCGCATACGGAAACCCTTGGAAAGCAGTTACACCAGCAGCTGTATAAATAGCAGCTAATTGGGAAGTTCCAGCCGCCCCGGTTTTTCCACGCTGAGATTGCCGAAGCTCTGCCCATTTTTCTTTTCACGCTTTTGCTTATTTTTCTTTTCCAGCACTTAACATTGTTTATTTTATTTATTTCTTTTGCAAGTTCTACATTCTTTTTCCCTTGCAATTTACCTTTCCCTTTTTGGCATTTAGATATTTTTCGCATAATAGTTTCTACACCGGAAGCTATTGTGCAACTTTTTATCGGATCTAACCTTACGTTAGATTCTAGTTTTATTTCCTTGGTTTAATTTATTGTTTAATTGAAGAATCGAAGAACAAATCCTACCGGCTTGTGGTGGAGTGTTCAAGACTATTGTATTACGCATTCAGGTTCTTTAATCATTATTTAATATTTTGTTTTATTATTTATCTATATTATCTGCCTGGAATGAGTCTGTTTATGCATGATATGTATTCTTGTTTATTTAGCATGTCTGGCTAATTCGCCTAGGTATCGGTATGTAAAGTAAGCAGAATAAGGGATCAAGACTGAGTCGGTCTATCTAAACTTAAAATTAAAATCAATCTTTTTACGGTCTCAACTTACAGGTTTAATAACAAGATTTTTTACAAAAGTAAAGGACATAAAGAAGTTAAAATCAATAGAGCGAGAGTTTGAGGTTTTAACTGGACAGTGTAAGTTAGGCATTAATTCTAGATCAGGGCGAGAGCAAGTTTTAGAGTTAATTAAATTCTGACCTTTTCCAAAAAGTATTTTTAAAGATTGAATGTGAGGACGAGAGTTAAGCATTTGGATTTGATTATATAACCTAAGTCAACAGAGCGAGAGTTTGAGATAAGGGTGTTTAAAACGGTCAGTATTTTCTTAAAAAGAGTTTCTGCAACTTTATTGTTTTCAAAATATGATTTTTGACTTAATTATAAGTGACAGCTACATTAATATAAAATCATGGTTTATTCAACAGAGCGAGAGTTTGAGATAAAACCTTTAACCAATAAAGTTAACCGAAACGATTTATTTTAAAACCAAGAAACCGACAAAGACTTGATTCCCTAGTTCTGACGAACTACATACCGATATCCGTTTTATTAATATTTAATCTAGATCTTAGTTTAGCTCTTAGTTTTTCCCCAAAAAAATCAAACATTTTCACCTTAGATTTACGTAGTAACCTTAGATAACGGTATATCGATTCATAAGTCCCTGTGGGATCGATATCTTTTAAAACTACGCGATAGAACTGTGCACTTGCAGTTTGTATCCCATTCTCGACTCACACAGTCGAGCGATCAGTTATAAGGCATGAATTTTATCTTAAGACATAAGTTCTATCTTATGGTTTCTCAGCCCTTGGTGACATCAAATCTTCAGTGATATTTTCATCTATTGAGATCCTTAAGAAGACATCTGTTACATTTGTCTCTTATTGCCATTACTGAAGCATGGGATGGTATGTGCATTTTGGGACTTTTTTGTTAACAAGGTCCATTTTGGTTTATCCATGAGATCTCTTGGTTTTGAGAATGGTCATTCACATAAATGTGTCCATAATTTAAAATGTGGTTTGAATCTTTTTACATTACTAATTCAAAATCCATTTGATTATTGGTAAGGTATTAAGAGCCATGGATGTTTTTATGATCACTCATCATTAAGCCCATTTGCACGTCCCAAATACATATGCCAAATCTCTAAACCATTCATAAAAAATCCTTAAACTAAGCTTGCATCTATTCCAAGTGAGTATGTTGGTTTAAGATTAAGATACTACATGCACGAGTATTTAATTGGTTTTAGGATCAAAGTTTGAAAGTGCAACATTTTTGTGACATGTTTTATCTTAGGCCTTTTTGGCACATTTTATTTTCGATAATGTTAATGTGTTTAAAATCAATCAAATTAAAAGTCCATTAAATTGCATTGTTGAGCCCAATCCATTTTCAAGTTGAATTATAGTAAATTTTCTTTTGATTAATACCATTAGATTGTTAAGGCAAGGATTAAATTTTTTTTAAAAAAAAAGACTAATTGCACAAATAATGTTCCAAGCGATATTCCAAATCATATTTCAATTAAGTCCAAATGTTACAAGTTACTCTAATAGAGCTTAAATTAAAATTATAAAAAATCTTGCAGATATTCCAAATAAATTACAAATAATCAAAAAAAAAGGCCAACGTATAGTCCAAAGGGTTACACGGTTAACCCAAATTTCCAAAACCCAAAATTACAATCAATTCCAAGATTACATAATTAACCCACAAGATCTTAAAATTAAATTATGCAGATGTTACAAATATTCCAAAAGGGTTACATGATTGAAAGAGTCACATGATAATCCAAACTCCAAATAATCCAAGAATCCAAAAGAGCACTTGTTAATTTGCATGTAACAAAATGTCCAAAAGTTTCTGAATGAATACAAAGAGAATTGAATAAAGTGGTGTTGGTGTAAGCCCTAGAGGCCAATATTTTTGGTACTTGTATCGAATTATTTAAAGGCATTTTCTTTATTATGGTTGATTAATAAAGTCCCTAGAATAGATAGTCTGTTTAATGTATTAAGTATGACTTAATCATGAGAACACATTAAACATAAGGGCACTATTCTTAAAGTATCCGTAGTCGAGCTTTAATGTGAAGTGGGATAACATTAAAGCATTAAGACTATTATGTTTGTAGACTGATGATCACATCTCATGGATCATGGATAAAGAGTTATCAAGTCTTAAACATAGGTATGAATATTAGGAGTAATATTTATACCGGATTGACCCGCTATGAGAATACTATATAGAAAGTTATGCAAAGTGTCATAAGTTATTCTCATGGTGATAATAGTGTATACCACTCTTCGACCTGAAACCACTATGGATCCTAGATGTAGAGTCGAGTGCTTTATTGCTGATCCAACGTTATCCGTAACTGGACAACCATAAAGACAGTTGATGGGTACTCCACGAAGCATGCTGAGGGACATGAGTTTCCTAGATGGAATTTGCCAATCCTGCGTAACAGGATAAATGTCTATGGGCCCAATATTGAACTGGACAAGGGTGACACGGTCTATACCTTGTGTTAAATATAGACATAAGGGCAAAGGGGTAATTATACACATAATTATAATCACAGGAGGTTTTGTCAGATCACATGACATTTTCGTGACTTGGGTAGCAGTGATGTGTTGCTAGATACCGCTCACTGTTTATTATGTTAAATGCGTGATTTAATATAATTGCCAACGTCGCGAAAACCTATAGGGTCACACACAAAGGACGGATTGATGAGAGATAGAATAATTAAGGAACACCGTAAGGTACGGTGCACTTAAGTGGGAGACGAAATATGGTAAGGTACCAAATACTTAAGTGATTTTGGCATATTATGAGATATGGTCCAAAATGCACTTAAGTGGGCTTTTTGGCTTGAAGCCCACACAGGTGGTTCTATAAATAGAACCCCTTGGGTAGAAGCATTGTTCACTCCATTCCACTCAGACAGAAATTCAAGTAGAGACTTGGAATTTTGTTTCGCTCTTTCTCTCACTCAAAGCCTTCATTCATAACAGCTAGCACTGCGATTGAAGGAATCCGTTCGTGTGGACTGAGTAGAGACGTTGTCATCGTTCAACGTTCGTGATCGCCCCGTGGATCTGTATCAAAGGTTTTGATCATTATCAGAGATCTGCACCAAAGGTTTGAATCGCCACAAGAGGTAACGATTCTAACACTGATCATGCCCATTCGTAAGGATCACTAAATGGAGAAATTTATAAATTCCGCTGCGCCTTGGATGGCTATTCTCCGACAAGTGGTATATCCAACAGATTGAAGCAGTTTCGAGGACTTTTTCAAAAAGCACTTTTAGGAGTTTCAGCCCCCAATCCCAAACTGACGCCGCCCCTTTTCTAATCAACATCAAAACCTGCAAAACCAATTCACAATTTAAAGACAGCTTATCAAATAAGCACTTTAAAAACTAGAAAATAAAGGATGGAATAAACAGATTAACTCTTTACACAATAAACCAAGAAGAATGTTCGTCTTTGATCTCTTCAGTAACAAACACATGAGTTGTCCTATCAAGACGCATCACAGATAAATTGGGAACTTCATTCTAATATTTCACTACAATCATTAACGCCAATGTTGCAAGAGCATCTGCCATCCGATTCTCATCTCGAGGGATATGATGAAATTCAACCTTTGTGAAGAAAGTTGAAATCTTCCTCGCATAATCTCTATATGGTATTAAACCGGGTTGATTCGTCTCCCATTCTCCTTTGATCTGATTCACAACCAAAGCTGAATCACCGAAGACATCAAAATACTTGATTCTGAGATTCATGGCCTCTTCAAGCCCCATAATGCAAGCTTCATATTCTGCCATGTTATTTGTACACTTGAAAGTCAATCTAGCTGTAAATGGTAGATTCGTGCCTTGATGAGTAATAATCACTACCCCAATGCCATTCCCATATTGATTAACAGCTCCATCAAATACCATGTCCCAACGGGAACCAGGTTCTGGCCCTTCTTCTAGCAATGGTTCATCACAATCTTTCATTTTCAAGTACAAAATCTCTTCATCTGGAAAATCATATTGCACTGACTGCTAATCTTCAATTGGTTAGTGAGCCAAATGGTCAGCCAAGATACTACCTTTGATTGCTTTCTGAGATCAGTATTCGATATCATACTCTAACAACAACATTTGCCAACGGGCAATCCTCCCAGTTAAAGCAGGCTTCTCAAATATATACTTGATTGGATCCATTTTGGATATCAACCAAGTGATATGATTCAACATATACTGACGCAGACGCTTAGCAGCCCAAGCCAATACGCAACAAGTCTTCTCAAGCATAGAATACTGAGTCTCACAGTCGGTGAACTTCTTACTGAGGTAATAAATTGCAAATTCTTTCTTCCCAGTCTCATCTTGCTGACTAAGAGCACAACCCATACTATCTTCTAGCACAATCAAATACATGATCAACGGTCTTCCTTCAACAGGTGGAGACAAAATTGGAGGTTCAAGCAAATATTCCTTGATACTATCAAATGCTTTCTGGCAGTCTTCGGTCCAATCACAAGACTGATCTTTCCGAAGAAGCTTGAATATAGGCGCACATGTGGCAGTCATGTCAGAAATGAATCTGGAAATATAATTCAAGCGGCCAAGGAAACCTCTAACTTGCTTCTCAGTTTTGGGTGCAGGCATCTCTTGTATTACTTTGACCTTGGTAGGATCAACTTCAATACCCTTCTCGCTGACAATAAAGCCCAACAACTTACCAGAACGAACACCAAAAGTACACTTATTGGGATTCAAGCGGAGTTTATACTTCCTCAAACGCTGGAACAACTTCAACAAATGCTCAACATGTTCCTCATCATCAATTGATTTAGAAATCATGTCATTGACATAAACTTCAATCTCTTTATGCATCATATCATGAAAAAGAGTAGTCATTGCTCTCTGGTAAGTTGCACCAGCATTCTTTAGACCGAAAGGCATCACTCTATAACAAAATATTCCCCATGGTGTAATGATTGTGGTCTTCTTCATATCCTCGGATGCCATCTTGATCTAATTATATTTGGAAAACCATCCATAAATGAAAAGACTTTGAATTTAGCAGTATTGTCTACCAACATATCAATGTGTGGTAGAGGGAAATCATATTTCAGATTGGCTTTATTCAAATCTCTATAATCAACACACATGCGAAATTTTCCATCTTTCTCTGGCACAGGAACAATATTGGCCACCCATTGCGGATACTCAGCAGTTACAAGGAAACCGGCATCGATCTGCTTCTGAATTTCCTCTTTGATCTTCACAGCCATATCAGGATGTGTTCTTCTCAACTTCTGCTTGACTGGCGGGCATTCTGGCTTCAACGGAAATCTATGCTCCACAATATCAGAATCCAACCCAGGCATGTCTTGATAGGACCAAGCAAACACATCTGAATACTCTCGCAGAAGATCAATCAATCCCTTCTTAGCATTTGGACACAGTCGAGACCCAATCTTGACTTCCTTCACATCATCTGCGGAACCCAAGTTGACTAGCTCAATCTGCTCTTCGAATGGTTGAATAATCTTTTCATCTTGCTCAAGAAGATGAGACAATTCCTCACTCACCTCTACATCGCTTTCCTCCTCGGCCTCAAACACAGAGCATTCAAAATTTGAAGAAGGAGAAGGATCATCGTATTCAATGGGGTTAGGAACCAACCTGCATAATGATTTGATATTTTGATTTTAGAGAAGTGAATTTATGACCAAATATTATGCAGATGGACAATTATTTTGTTTATTTATGATTTTTTCTATTACCATTTTCAGAATAAAGCAAAAAGTTAAAATAAACATCAAAGATGTGGATGAATAGAATTAATTTTATTAATGATCAATTTAAAATGCCCAAACAATGTTCACTTCTCCCTTAGGCATAGGAGAAGGATTTTTTTTAAAAAAAAATATATAAAAGCAATTACTTAGATCGATGCAAAATAACAGGAATATCAACGACAGTCCAATTGTTGCATGTCCCTCAATGCATTACAAAGTTGGTGCAGTCTTCTTCTTCACTATCCTCTAGCACAACAGCTGAGTGTTGTTCATTGCCATGAATGAACCCTCCGCTACGGAAGCTAAGTTGCATCTCTTCAGGTCTAACAGCTGACGAGCCCTTCTGGAACCCCAGACCAATTCTTCCCTTGTTCTCGGAGACCTCTACCATGCGCCCCCACTGATCAACAGGACCTTCCTCAACAATCTTCTGAGCATCTTTCAAAGAGGACATAGGTGCCCCAACTCTCTTCTCAGTAGCAATAGATAAGGCTTGGAACGGAGTTCCAACCTCATCCTCAGCTTCAACATGCGTGAAAGATGACAGATGGCTAACCAACAACGCCTTCTCTTCTCCCACAATCACTAGCTTGCCATTCTTAACAAATTTGAGCTTCTGGTGCAGAGTGGAGGTAACAGCCCCTGCCTCGTGAATTGGCCTTCCCAATAATCAACTGTAGGCCGGGTGGATATCCATTACTTGGAAAGTAATCTGAAAATCACTCGGACCTATCTTAACTGGAAGGTCCACTTCACCAATAACTGTTTTGCGCGAGCCATCAAAGGCTTTGACAATCACCCCACTATACCTCATGGGAGCTCCTTGATAAGATAACTTTGACAATGTTGACTTCGGAAGCACATTGAGCGACGAACCGGTGTCAACTAACATATTTGAAAAAGCATCTTCTTTGCAATTCATTAAAATATGCAAGGCCAGGTTATGATTTCTTCCCTCTTCAGGGAGTTCTTCATCGCAAAAACTCAAATTGTTGCATGAAGTGATGTTAGCCACAATGTGATCAAATTGATCCATAGTAACATCTTGCTCCACATACGCTTGTTCAAGAACTCTCTGTAGTGCTTCTCTGTGCGCTTCAGAATTCAAAAGCAGAGACAACACTGAAATCTTCGAGGGGGTTTGGAGCAGCTGCTCAACCATATTGAATTCACTCCCTTTGATCAATCGGAGTACCTCATCATCATCATTAGCTTTCAAGTTGCTGGATTCACCAAACTTATCCTTTGAACAACTAACTGGATCTACATTAGGTACCTCAACCTTCTTACCAACAATCGTATCTTCTTTATTTTCTGGGACAACTGGCCCAAACACTCAACCACTGCGGGTCACCCTCGTAACATCAGGAATGCTCACCACTGAACTAGTCGTAGGTAACAGGACCTCTTGACCATTCTTCATCATTGTAGCATTATACTGGCACGGTATAACCTTATCAGATGCATACGGGACTGGGCGCGCTAACCGTATTACCAACGGCGATACTGATCTTTGGCTACCATTCTTGCCATTACTGCTATCATACTGAATTCCTAACCGCTCTTGTTGCTTGAAAACGGGTACTATGACATTAACATCGTCATCTACATGACGGGATTGAACAATCTGAATCATGCCTTCATCCATCAGACGCTGGATGTCCCTTTTCACCATATCACACCCTCTTGGGTTCACACTACAAACAACACAACCGTCATGGTCATGTTCACAGTCACTCACCAAACAGATATCTTTGTGCATCTGCACCACAGATCTTCGGATAAACCGGACATCAAAAACCTTGAATTCACCAGGGATGTCGTCCACCATATTCACTGAAGAGTTCCCATGAGCGAGCAAAGGGTTAGCTTTCACATTTGGCGTGCGGTCCTCAAAGGACACCATACCACTGTTCATGAGATTTTGCACCTCATACTTCAACGGATAACAGTTTTCAATATCATGCACAGGTGCACCCTGATGAAAATCACAATGAAGCTCGGGTTTATACCACCAAGGAAGTGGTTCTGGGATTTGCGGTGGGTTCCTTGGTTGAATCAAGTTTTTGAGGACCAAGGATGGATATAATTCTGCGTACGACATCAGAATCGGGTCAAAAGAGACCTTCTTCCTCTCGAAGTTCTGCTGATGCTGGTTTTTTATGTTGTTGTTGTTGTAGGTGTTCGTTCTTTGTTGCGTTTGTTGTTGATGTTGATGTTGTTGAATTGGCGTTGCTTGTTGATTGGAAAATACTGGAATAACGGAAGATACTTGATGATGATGATGATGTTGACGGGGTGGTGGATTTCTTCTTGCTTGAGGCCTC
Source organism: Lathyrus oleraceus (assembly GCF_024323335.1). NCBI lineage: Eukaryota > Viridiplantae > Streptophyta > Magnoliopsida > Fabales > Fabaceae > Lathyrus > Lathyrus oleraceus. The sequence continues at coordinate 223,525,313 of NC_066579.1, forward strand.
CTCTGCCTCCCACTGATTATTGCGTTGGTTTCACTGTCTTTCCTCTTGCTGAAACTGCTGCCATACTTCTTGCTAGTCGAAGCCTCATCTTTTGACAAACGTCCTTCACGGACCCCTTCTTCAAGTCTCATCCCCATGTTTACCATCTCGGTAAAATCACTGGGGCATTGACAATCATACGTTATAATAAAATGAACTCAGGGTTTTCAAGAAGATCTTTGTCATTTCCTTCTCCTCCAAAGGAGAAGTGATCTGGGCAGCCAACTCCCTCCATCTCTACTCGTACTCTTTGAAAGTCTCCTTTTCTTTCTGAGACATGGACCTCAACTGGTCCCTATCCGGTGCCATATCCACATTGTACTTGTACTGCTTCACGAAAGCCTCTCCTAGGTCATTGAAAGTGTGGATGCTTGCACTGTCCAACCCCATATACCAACGGAGTGCAGCACCAGTCAGGCTATCCTGGAAGTAGTGAATCAAGAATTGGTCATTATCTGTTTGAGTTGACATCTTGCGGGCATACATCACAAGATGACTGAGCGGACAAAAGTTCCCCTTGTATTTCTCAAAGTCAGACACTTTGAATTTCACTGGGATTTTCACATTGGGCACAAGGCACAGTTCAACAACACTCTTCCCAAACAGATCTTTACCTCTCAACGTCTTCAATTCCTTGCGCAGCTCAAGAAATTGATCCTTCATTTCGTCCATCTTCTCATAAACATCCGGACCCTTAGACGGCTCGGAATGATAGATGATATCCTCTACGCGAGGCAAGGTGTGCATAACGGAAGGTGGCACAGACACGACCGGGCTAGATGCCGACATGGAAGCAAAGGTAGGCGCAAAGCCTTCTGGCACAAAATTGGGCGGCATTCCCCATGGGAATCCAACAAGAAGATTTGGCGCGAAGTCGGCGGTGGCAGCAGGCACGGTAGAGGTAACCACCTCAGAAATAACTGTCCTCGCGGGAGGAGTTGCAGGCGTTGGAGAAGCTTGGCTTTGAGCGGCAAGGACTGACTCCATCATGACAATCAACCGGGCAATCTCATCTTTCAGATCTCTGTTCTCTTGCTCAAGGTGTTCCATAATTCTTGGATGATTAGCTCTAGTGTTGTACCAGTGAGTCAGCTTGGCTAAAGCACAAAAGAAAACTAGTCAGACACCTGGCAAAAACCTGGTTATGCAAATGATGCATGAAATGCAATGCTTGATTATTTTTATTTTCAAGGAACTTACTATATCATTTGCAAATATATATATATTTAAGTGGCAATTGCAACAATTTCATATGACCAAAAATCTCTTCTTATTTATATAAATTGGAAGGATTACACTGAGTACAATTTCAGAAACCAAAATAAAAAGATACGAGAGAAAAGGAGACTAGTCATCCTAAGGATCCCTAACAACAATGTCAGAAGATCTGGCTGAAGGCGCGTACTTCCTTCGAATGCAACGGATCTCGGTCTCAAAAGAAGCCTTCATCTGAGTCTTCTTGAGGACAAGCTGGTCAACAATCTTCTTCCAAACAACGAAAGGCTGAGGCATGCTAGAAGATGAAACCTCTGGCTCTCTCTGTCTCTTTGTTACTCGGTCTTCAAGTAGCTCAATCAGTGCATATTTGTACTTAGACTCCAATTGCAACTCTTCATGCTTCTTGCTCAAAGCACGGAAACGCTCTTCCCACATATCCTTCTCTTGTTTCATCTTAATGAGCGCATCTTCCAACTCCTCTACATCTTGGTTAGGGAGAGTTAATGGCTCAACCACAACCATAAACATAGGTTTTTCACAAGGATAAGGCATCTTCAACTCCAAAGCTCTCTTCTTCACCCAAAGAGTGTAAGCTTCCAAAGTTACACAATTGCACGGACCAAGCTCGGATCTTCCTTTCCTATGCATATTATGCCAAGCATGCATAATCTTCTACTTCAAATGTTGGGGATCTGTACCCTCTTGATAGAAAAGACCTTCTAACAACATGTTATTAGGTTTGTCTCTCAAGGGGAACCCAAGCTGATGACGAGCCAAAGCAGGGTTGTAGTTAATTCCTCCTTGTGTACCAATGAGAGGCACATTAGAGAATTCACCATAACTATCAATAATCTCCAAACTGCTTAAGGACAGATCATACCAAACTATATCATCATTAGTGAGAGACATAAATCTCTGAGACCACCTTAGACATTGTTTGTTCTCCACAAAAGCAGGCGTCTGAGGCAAGTGCGAAATAAACCACTTGTACAGAAGAGGAATGCAACAGACAATAGTTCCACCACCTTTAGAAATCCTTAGATGCAAAGAGAAATACATATCACTCAACAAAGTAGGCACAGGATTCCCAATCAAGAAAAGTCTAATGGTGTTAACATCAACAAAATCGTCAATGTTAGGGAACAAAGCTAATCCATAGATGAGCAACACAAATATAGCTTCAAAAGCATCCACACTACCATCTTGAGCAAAAGTAGTAGCTTCCTTGATGAGGAAAACAGATGGCAATCCAAATAACCCTCCTTTCTTCACCCAATGAGCCTCTATCTCAGACTTCTTCAAGTGAAGAGCTTCAGCAATAATACTAGATCAGGGAATCTCCTCCAATCCACTAAAAGGCACTATACTAGAAACGGGTATCCCCAAAAGATGAGAATACTCCTCCAATGTAGGCACAAGCTGAAAATTTGGGAAAGTGAAACAATGGTAGAGAGGATCATAGAACTGCACCAATACATTCAGTAGTCCCTCAACTACATCAGAAGACAAGATGGATAAAAGCTTCACATGACGTTGTTTGAAGTCCAAGGGATCTAATACAAAAGATTCTAGCTTCCTTAACTCTTTCAAGTCAGGATATCTGAAACTGTACTTCTTAGTGTTCCTTCGTCCATAATCCATGGTCTGAAAATATTTGCAATTGATACCTTAGTTCCTTGAAATTTTCGTGTGATGAATGTTATGACGCGCATGTGTGCATGAATGCAGTAATCACAAATAAAGGATCACACACAAGGAAAACAAAGGTCAAGGGATGAATAAAGTCTTTGTCAATATCAATCATCCATTTTGGTGGATTATGGCTTTCACCTTATCAACACCCAAGTTCCATTGATATTGATATGACTTGATTGGATCAACCAAGAATCAAAGGTTTGTTGCAAGTCATGAGCATGGAGTCTGGGTTAGAACCATCCCAAAGGAGTGAACTAAGGATAAAAACATGTAGATCATGTTCTAAAAAGTTCCCAGAGTCTCAATCCCATCTATCGGATATTATAGGTTAAGATGAATGACTCATCGACCCATAATATTCTCAAGAGAAACTCGTCTGAGTGTAGTATCACGTAACAACTATTATCAAGTCTACACTTGAACAGTTTCCGCACTATGTCCTAAATAGGCCAAGATGGGTTAGGTGTTCTAAGGTCCTCAGCTTCTCGGACTCAATTAGAAATAGCAATGCCTAACCATAAATACTTGTGTGACATTTCCAAATCCAAAGGAGTCTCCACTGAGTAGATGGATCTCAAGCCAACTTATTAAGGACTACTCCACACAAGTCGAACATGACTATACCATCCTCCTATCTTAATTGCACTCAAGTTCGGGTTAGAACTTATCTCACTACTCAGAGATCACCAAGCATAACAAGCAGATTATATCATACATACATATATACAAACATCACATATATACAAATATATTCACATAAAAAGTAGGCTAAACCCACTGGAGACTACTTCCCAGCAGAGTCGCCACATAATTTATGTAGCTGGAAATTCATGATCATTAAGATATTGACAAGCTAAAGATCAATTAACAAGAGTCGCCACCGCGCTTTTATTTTTTCCCAGGGAAAAGGGAAAAGTACGAACAAAACCCAATTAGTAAGAAGTTTTCAAATAAAAACTAATAAAAATCAGAGATCACAGGTAAGAGGGTTGGTTACACAGAGGGAAGGTGTTAGCACCCAAAATGTCCTAGGTACTCCTAGGGAGCCTTTTTTGTGTGCATATGTATTTTGTACAAAGTGACTTTTACAAATAAATAGAATGGGAGGATGATAAAACAATTCATTAATTATATTTTTGTGTTTGACAAGACCTTCGGACTTGTGCCTACGTACCAACATAAAATGAGGGATCAAAACCTCGTAGTTCGTGATATAAATTTCAAAATGGATGCATTGATTTTAACAAAAATTAAGTTTGAAAGGCACAAAGGCGTAAAATGGTTTGAATGAGTTAGTTCTTTTTGGCTTTTTGAAAGTTTAAGTCAAGTTTTGTTATGTTCTTTTACAAGTTTGATTTAAGAAAGTAAGTTTGAAAATTCAATGGCATAAGGCCAAAGTTTCTATCTTTTTGTAAAAACAAGGTCAAAGTTTAGAACAATAATAGTTCACACAAAGAAGTTTTTGAAAATGGAGGGAGAGATTTTCAAATTAAAGAAATGGGGAGAAGATGAAGAGACTACCCTATGCACAAAATTTAAAAGTTTAGAGTTGAAAAGATCTGACCAAATTGGTAGCAATCAAATAGACAAAAATGTCAATAGAAACCCAGAATTCCCTTGGACTTTTAGGATCAAGAAATACACAAACGCACAATTATATTATCTTGAATAGCAAAGGCATCAAATAAAGATGGCCTCATCCAAGCTTATCCATTCCATGATCTTCTTCAGAAATAACCCATGTAACAGATGAATTCCACAGGTTCAAAATGACAGCTTCACAATGATCATGTTGCAGATGAACTAAGAGAGATCTTCAAAGATGTATCAGATGAATTCAAACTGCAAGCACTTGGTTCTTCACAAATTGGCATTGGCCAAGTCTTTTGAGCTTAGGGATCTTGCCCAGATTCTAATTCCATTTGTCCAGGATCAAGCCAACAGTCCACTCAAAGTTTTTAGGGTTTTTTATGATTACTATGTGCATTAATGGTCAAAGACCACACAAACAAACAAATTATATACAAACAAAATACCACACAATATGGTCCAAATGGACAAAGTGAAAATTGCATTAACATAAGCAATTAGAATGATATGTATAATGGAAAATTAAATAAAGTGATAAAAGTAAATTGCATTAAAGTAAAGGCTTAAAATTGAAAGTTAATAGTTAGTAAGTTAGAGGTTAGTTTTGCTTTGCTTTTCAAGACATTCTTTGGAGAACACTCAACCCATTTATCACAAGCATGGATCCTTGAACCAAAACATCTTCGAAAGGAAGGAAAGAAGGCCAAGTTTCCACACAATACCATGAAAGAGGGGAGACTTACAATCTCACTAACTAGAATGCTTATGCCTTTTGTATCACAAATTTAGCGCTATGTTAAGCAATCGTAATTGGACTTATGTAGAAGTCACAACTATTTGAGGTCGGGCAATAGAATTTTGGTGTTAATGAACTTTGGAGACATAGTATTATGAACTATGCTCATGAAACATACCACACACAAAAAAGAATATGCAAAAGGTGTGGCCTAATCTCATCCATACTCATGTCAATTTTTCAATCAACTAGCATTAGGACTTTGAGATGTCATAGGCCAAATGAAATGAATTCATTAAGAAGAGGAATGATGTGAAGTGGGAATGGGATGAATGAGATCACAAATTGGTCAAAGGATGACTTTTATTAAATTAATATCATTCATTCATTTTGGGAGATGGAATGTACATTGCATCAATCCCCTAAATCCAATGATATTAACTTGACAAAGTCAAATCAAGCTTGACCAAGGCTTAACAACAAACAATCAAACTCAATTAAGTCAATACAAATGGTCAACAAAATTAAAATGGCATTTATTCAATTAAAAATAATAAAATAATGCATTAAATTCAAATATGTTTTGTCCAAATCCTAAAATCTCATTAAAACACCAAATAAATGGCCATGAGATTTATCATAGGTCAAACAAGGTCAAAGGACCTTGAAGAAAAAATTTCATAATTTTTGGACATTTAAAGATATTTTTAAACAATTAAAAATAAATGAAAAATCAATTAATTCATGAAAAATATTAATAATGATCCAAAAAATGATTTTAATTCAGAATATGAAAGAGAAAAATATTTGAAATTTTTTGGTGAAAGTCCCATATTTTTTGGATCAATATTGAATTTAATATGAATTATTGAAGAAAATGCAATTAAAATAAAATATCAAAAATTCAAAAATATGTGGACCATCAGATCTCCCTCATTAATTGAGGTGGCAGGTCTGATGATCCAAAATGCGTGTTCCACATGGAGGCTAGTCAACAGCGTTGTACACATGGTATTTAAAACAAACGCTCAAGATTAAAACGTGGTATATGGATCATGTGGTTCAGATGCAAGACACCTCATCGCTAGAGCCAGAGCTCCGGTCATCTTCTCTGGTGGCACTCACCGGACTGGTCAAGATGAACCATCACCAAAAAAAGAAACAAGGACATGATCTTGAAGAAAAAATGTCATTGAGCTCGAATCTGACCTCCAATTACTCCAATTTCAAATGTATTAAGAGATATGTGGACTTCAGACAACCAAAGAATCAATGGAATTGAGCAATAAATTAAGAGAATCGAAGAGTTTAAAATTTCTGCAAATTACCTTCAATGGAGGTCTGAACTTGATGGATCTTGAGCTTGCTTGTACTTGGACTCACTTCAATTGCTTGCAGGAGAGGAATGGAAAGGTTTAGAAGCAATGGATTCCTGGAGAATTAAATTCCAAAACAGTGGAGATTCAAGCTCAAGTTCAAATGAATTTATCAGGTTTATCCTATGAGAGTGAAGGGTTTTCAATGGGGGATCAAAGCTGGCGCAATGTTGTTGTTAATTCTGAGCAAATGGAGCTTAATTTATAGGGTAATCAAGTGATATTTTCACACTCACTTCCACTTTCCAAAATTGGCAAAGTGATGATGTCATGCTGCATGGGCGCGCATAGGCCCATGAAATGATGGTTTGAAGGTCCAAATTGAAGATCAGATGCTTTGAAGATTGATTGGATTGCAAGGCAACTGAACATTGATACTTTAAGTTGGATCCAGGTCAAATGATATCAGCATGTTTAAGCCATGTGCAGCCTATGCATTTCTCATCCAAAATGAATGAATTTGAGCTCTTTGGAAAGGTGATACAAGAGGAACAAGTTTGATGTTGAACACTTTTTCATTTTGAGCTTGGAACTTGAAGTAATTTGAGGTGGAAGTTTGGAAAAATTTGACATATCAAAAATTTTCTAAGTGTCAAGCCATACGTCTCAATATTCCACCTTGCTTAACTTTTTATGGGAGCTTCAAATGAGAAATATGTCTTCATCAAAGTTGTAGCTCTCTCAAAGACCTTCAAAATGTTCACTAATTTCATGTCATTTGGATTTTAAAGGATAGAGTTACGCATTTTTTGATGTTTGGAAAAATCACTTGATCAATGGTATAGGTCAAAAGTGACTTATAATGTAGCCTCATATCACATGCTCAAAAAAGTTGAATTAGTTCCCACTCCAAACATAAAAGTTGAATTAGACACATTTAATTTGATTGTGAAACTTGAAAATATTTCATCGCATAAAAATTGAGCAAGTTATGGCTTTGGGAAGTTGACTTTCAGATTAGGGTTTAGACAAAATGACCTATAATGTTTCAACATAGAAAATGATTTTCCAAGCAAAACTAGCTCTATGTATCAACATGAAAGTTGTTTATAATGTCATTTAGAGTAAGTTTAATCTTGTAATAATTTTCATATGGTGAAAATTGTAGGATATAGGGTCTAGGGAGACCCAGTTTTGATCAGATGAATTCATCTGGCCAACCACCATCAACCAACTTGCTAATTTCCAATTCTCTTGACTTTCTTGGCTCATGGTAGATCATATATGCATACGATGATGAAATTTGAAGTGTACCTTGATAAATTTGATCAATTGGTGAGATATCTTGTTGGAGAAGTTACTCAAGATACCCAATCAAACTAGGGTTTCCAAGGCAAATTACCCTCAAACTCTTGAAGCAAACTTGATCAATATAACATGTAGAGATCAATGGGACTCATATATGATTCTTATAACTATTCTTGAATCAATTATTGGTTATGCTCTTTGTTCATGAGGGTCTCAAAATCCTAGATGTGATCGATGAATCAATGAGATCATGCCCTACCTACAAAAAGAGTTAGATAGATGCAAAAGATATATTTTTGGTATTTTAGTTAGTAAAATGATAATGTACAAGTATGATATAATCACAAAGTGCTTGGTAATCTCTCCCAAAACAAACCCAATTTTGACCCTAAGATCCCTCATGGCATCATAATATTGCATTTGCATCTTGCCTCAAGGATCATAGCATCTTGGCACCTTACCTTTGGGTGGGATCTCTTGAGAGTTGGTTTGAAATCAACAACGATTCTTGAATTGTATATTATTGCTTTTCTTATTTTTTTACTAACCAAAAGCACAAAATATGTCACTAACATCTTTTGCTTGTAGCTTGAGCAGTCACAAGATTCAAGGCTCATAAAAGGCCCTATGCTCATTGATATGGCTAGGTGAAGGTGAGAGCAAGCATGACAATGGTTCCCAAAGCTCTCATTCATCAAATATGCCTCCCAAGTATCTCAATTCATCATTTTGATCAAAGCAAACCAAAGAGCTTGAGGCTTGTTTCCCAAGGAAACCCTAATTCATTTGTTCATCAACTATGCCTTGCTCATGAAGCAACCTCAACCTATGATCAAATGCAATCAATTTAAGTTCTTTAATTCATAATTTCATGCATATTTGATCTTATTTGAGTTTCCTCAATCATCAATTCATCGAGATATGAGGTTCGGACTTGAGAATTTGATCAGTCAATTCATCTGACTATTTTGAAGTACACTGAGACCTAACTTTTGATGTGTTTCTCAAATGGAGATGACCCTAAAATAAACAATGTTCTTAAGAACATTATATACAATTTTAATGTTCATAAAAAATTTATTTGAAGCTTGGAAGGTCATCATCCATTTCAAGACATTATAGGTCATTTTGACTGAAACCCTAATTTTGGGTCAACTTCCCAAGGACATAACTCATTCATGTTTCATTATTTTGAGGTGGGATCAAATTAATTGGAAAGTTTAAGATGTCTACTTAAATTGTTATGTTGAACAAATTTTCAAAATCCTAAAATAAATACATGTGATAATGCAAAACATTATAGGTCACTTTGGACCAAAGGCATTGAAATATGAAAAAGTCCAACTTCAAGTGCCCATAACTTCTTCATCAAAAATCCAAATGATGCAAAATTTAAGTCCAAATTGATTTTCTTGAAAAGATATACAACAATTATGTTGGAAGGTTTGTCATTTGGAGCTTGCATCATTAAAACAGAAGGGCTGGAAGTTTGGACATTTTTGAAATTTTCACATGTACATGTTTTGCACCTTACACTTCATGGTCATTTTTCACCAATTTCCAAATTGCAAATGAAGTTTTTGTCAACATAACAATTAATCCTCATGCCAAAAGCTTTCCAACCATTACCCATAAGGTTATCTTTCATTTTTGGAAATGCCATTTTCGAAGGGATGAACATATTGGTGCATTTTTGGAAATCAATTGGAATTGCATTGCATGAGCTCAGCACACATAATATGCACATCCATTTTGATTCTATTTGGCATCAGCTTGCAAATCCAAGTGGAATTGGGCCCTCCATGCGCCTGTACAGTCCCATGCATGAAGGCCCTTTCCATCCATGCACATGCTTTTGATCATGCACTCAGCCATCTCTTGCTATAAATAAGTGCTCCATGCTTCTCATTTTCACAACCTAAGGGCGCCTTACATGCTGCACGAATCATTCCTCAACCATACCCAAAGGAACTCACCTTTTCTCTCAAATTTTTCAGATCTAAATTTCAATTTCCTTGTTTGATTTTTATATCAACAGTTCCTAAGCCTTGCTCACATTGATCCATAGAACACACTGCAAGCATAAGCATCAAGAGATCATGCTCTCAAGCTCCTCATTTCAGAGGTTTACATCCAAACTTGTTTTCTTCGAATCTATTTGTATATAGCATATTTCTTATTGTTGTTGGGTTGTCTGAAGTCCTCTTCATAGAGGCAATCATTTTGAGATTTGAATTGTCAAATTCCAACAAGTTTCAGTTGAACACCACAAAATTCAAGCTCTGATTCCTCTTTATATGGAAGCCTAGAGTAGAATTGGTTGGTACAGGGGTGATGTACATCACCCCAGCTTTTATTTGATACCAGATTTTGTGTCATTTGGTGGAGTTTTAATCTCTGCAATTTTTGGTCGACGCCGGAAGTTGGCCGGAGAAGACGGTGGTGCACACCATCGTCTGGTCTCCAGAACAAATCTGGACCGTGCATTTGTGTTTCTAGATTAGATCCAAGTCGTTCCATGTTATGACTTGTTTATAGGCAAGGTGTGATGCATTGACTGAAGCGCATGGTGGATGCGCACATGTGGTCCAAGAGATTTGCCAGCTCAATTAATGAGCTCTCCATCCAACGCTCCACGTTTTTTTGCCATTTTAGATTCTGATTTCAAATTTCATTTTATTTTTTAAATTCCTTTTCATTTCAAAAAAATCATATCTTCTTTATTATTGGTCCAAAAAATGTGAGACCAGTTGCATTATTCTTCTTTTAATTTTGAGTTTCTAAAAATGATTTTTAATATTTTTTATTTTATCATTTGATATTTTTTAGGAATTTTCTCCTTTCTGGTTATTTTTAATTCATTTTAAATAGTTTTTGATATTCAAAAAATACAAAAATATTTTTCCAACCTCTTTGAATGATGATAGATCTATGAAAAATATTCTCATCAATTTATTAATTGATTTGAGATTTATTTGAAATTTTAATTCAATTAAGTTATTTTTATGCATTTTTAATTGATTAAAAATAGTTTCTGACTTCTAAAAATGCTGAAACTTTTTGTCAAACTTTGTTTGACCTTTGGATAATTCACTTGGACTTTTCAAAGTTGAATTGAAGTGAATTTGAAGTTTGACCTTTCTTTATTATTTTAATTCAAGTATTATTTTACTTTTGAAAAATACCAAAAATACTTTATTTGTTTCTTGACTTCTAATCTTCATTTTGCTTCTATTTATTATTGTTTGACCTTGATTTCATATATCTTTGGTCAATGCTTGTTGATTATCTCATTTCATTTCCATTAATGCACGTTATTATTCATCTTCTTCTTCTTCTTTTTCTTTTTCTTTTTCGTTTTTTATCAATGAGTTAAAGATTGGTGGTTAGCCTTGATACATGGGAGGTTTAACCTTCCTTGATTCAAATCTAATTCATCTTGATCAATGATCAAGTGAATGGCTTTCCATTAAGGATAGATTGCTTTCTAAATCATGCAAAGGACCTAAACCAATACAAGATCATTTCTCATCTTCTTTTTGGCATGGCAAGTTGTTAGAGTTTGATTCACTAATCAAGACCTCTAACTTGTGTTGTTGCCTAAATTATTATTGACCGGCCTCAGATAGTTGTGACTTCTACATAAGTCCAATTACGATTGCTTAACATAGCGCTAAATTGCCTTATGGCACACTAATACTAACCATTAACCATTAACATTTAATTCTTGCATTTTACATTTATGCAATTTATTATTCTTGCGCATATTATTCATTTGCTTTTGCCCTTTGCTCATTTGAGCACATGTTTATGTTAATGCAATTTGCCTTTTGCTCACTTGAGCACATAATTGTGTATATACTATTGTGCTTGTGTTTTGTTTTGATTGTTGTGAACCAAATGCAGAAATGGACAAAAAGGACTTAGACTTTAGGATATTTCCTATGCAAAAAAGGGAGTCAAAGAGCAACTAGGCCTTAGGCCTTTAGAGTGCTAGAAAAGTCAAAGAGCAACTAGGCCTCCTGCCTTTAGAATGATTAATGTTGAAGACTTTGAAAGGACCTTTTCTCTAAACCCTTTCTTGTCTATTCCTTGTTTGTTTTATAGAACTTTTTTGATGTGTGTGTTCTTGTGCTAGGGTTTCCAAAATTTAGCCTAAGTGAAGAACCATTGTCATGAGCCTCTAAAGATAGAGATCTAAGAGCCATTGGAGGATCTTCTAATAGCTTGCTTGATTGATTGATTGCTTGATTATACACTTATTTGCTTGCTTATTCCAAAGGATGGGAGCTACTTGGATCATCAATATGATCTCAAGAAGGGAACTCTATTTGTAATCTTATTTCTTCTCCTTCATCTCTTGTATGATTAGGACTTAGCCATTCTTCTTCTTCCCTCCACTCTAACCAAAGCCAAAACTTTTGTGCAAACATTAACACTTGTTTTCAAACATTAGAAAACTAAGCATTATGCTTTTGATTTTCAAACTTTCTTTTCATAACACTTATTTTGAATTGAATCTTTAAGTCAACTTTGACCATCTTTTGTAAATATTTTTCATTGGTAAATATAACTCATTCAAATGTTTTTTGTGGTTTCAATGGCCACTTTCTTATCAAAAACTTTTCATAACCTTTAGCTATTAGGTTTGAGTAATCCTTGAGGTAGATATAATGCTCACCTATCTCCTTAGTTATGGACAATGAGTCTTCCATGCCTATTATAGGGTTAACCCCTCACTAGCATGTTGAAGTTATCCTCACATGGTGGATTTGTGGTTTTAGGTTGAGTTTTTTCCCATGGATAACAAAAGACCTTAAGGCTTTTGGACCAATCAATTCACCAACTTGTTTTGAGATTTTTACCCCGAACTACGAGGTTTTGATCCTAATCTTTTTTAAGATGGTACGTAGGCAATGGGTTTATCCATTCAAACACAAATTTGTAAATAACTCGAATATTCTCTTCTCATCTCCCCAATCATGTTTGCACAAACAAATTTTCACAAAATACCAACCTTACAACAAGTGTGAAAAGGGCTCCCTAGTAGTACCTAGGATGTTTTGGGTGCTTAAAACCTTCCCATTGCATAACCAACCCCCTTACCCAGATCTCTGGCATTTTTATTAGTTTTTGATTCGATAAAACTTCTCGGTTCTTGTTCGCTTTCTAACCTTTCCTTTGGATAAATAGAAGTGCGGTGGCGACTCGACTTGTATGGTTTACTTTTGATTTAGTAAATAAATCTAAAAATAACGAATACCCCACTACACCAATGAACAAAAGGGGTAAGGAGGATGCCAAGTCATGATCCCAATGCTTATGCTTATGATGGAAATGCATGAGGGATCTTAGGGTCAAAATTGAGGTCTTACAGATGGCTCATGCAAATATTCCTTGATTCTACTGAATGCCTTTTGAGAAACTTCATTCCATTCGATGGCTTGATTCTTCCTTAGTAACTTGAAGATTGGTTCACATGTCACTGTTAGATGTGAGATGAACCTAGCAATCTAGTTCAATCTCCTTAGAAATCCACGAACCTCTTTTTATGTTCTTGGAGCTGGCATATCTTGGATGGATTTTACTTTGTCTAGATCAACTTCAATTCCCCTCTGGCTAACTATGAACCTTAATAACTTTCCTAATTTGAACCCAAAAGTGCATTTTGTAGGATTCAAATGTGACTTGAATTTACTTGGACGATCAAAGAGCTTTTATAGGTTGACTATGTGATCTTCTTTAGTTTGCGATTTGAAAATCATATCATCGACATAGACTTCTATCTCTTTGTGAATCATGTCATGAAAGAGAGTCATCATTTCCATTTGGTATGTTGCCCCAACGTTCTTCAATCCGAAAGGTATTACCTTGTAACAGAACGTGCCCTAAGGGGTGATAAATATGGTTTTGTCCATGTCTGAGGGAGCCATCTTTTTCTGATTATAATCGGAGAAACCGTCCATGAATGAAAAGACCAAAAATTAAGAGGTGTTATCTACCAATACATCAATGTGCGGTCAAGGGAAGTCATTTTTAGGATTGGCTCTATTCAGATATCGATAGTCCACACATATTCTAACTTTTCCATCTTTCTTTGGGACTGGCACGATGTTAGCAACCCACTGTGGATATTTTGCAACGGCTAAGAACCCTGCGTCGAGCTGCTTTCTGACTTCCTCTCTGATTTTGAGTGACATGTCTGGTCTAGTCCTTCTCAGTTTCTTTTTTACAGGCGGGCACTCTGGTTTGAGCGGTAGCATGTGTACGACGATGTTCATGTCTAGTCCTAGCATATCTTGGTATGACCAAGCAAACACATATGTGTACTCACGTAGTAATTCGATCAATCTTTTCTTGATTTCATCGTTCAAGGAAGCATCGACCTTAACCTCTTTCTTGTTTTCTTCACTTCCCAGATTGATCATATCCATTGGTTCCTGATGAGGTTGAATTACTTTGTCCTCTTGTTTCAACAGTCGGGACAACTCTTCGGGAAGCTCATAATCGTCCTCGTCACCTTCTTCCGCTTTGTTAATTGGGAGATCGAAGTTGTAAGGAAATGTAGCAATGTCGTTTTCAATAGGTTCATTTATTAATGTGCATGAGGAAGATTTTTCTTATTATTTGTCTTTTGAATGAAGTGTTGGGAATGAGAGTGTATGAAAGGATATTTCCATTTTTAAAAAACTTGAAATGAAATAAAACGGAGCTTAATTGAAAACAAAATGCAACTTTATTGATAAATAAGTCATTGAAACAAATGGGGCATTACAAAGCTTATATATTTTCCTTGGGCAGAATAAATGACTTATTATAATTTTTATTTGAAAAACATTAAATTACTTTGAACTAGAAATCATCTCAGGAATCTCGATTGACTTCCAATTGTTGAAAATAGCATCTGGTAAGCATTAACACACCAAGTAGAGTGTCTCTTCATTTTATTTTTCAATTACAGCCACATGATCTTCACTTTTGTACCCAGCACTGTGAAAGTTTCTTGGAGAGTGTGGAGCTTCTTCTGATTGGTCTTCTGACCCTTCTTATTGGTCGGATTGTAACCTAGCCCGAATTGATCCTTCTTCTCAGGTATCTCTAATAGCTTTCCCAAAATCGATTTATCTCCATTGTTAATCATGTCTGAGATCTTCTCCCATGAAGAGACTAACTTTTCTTTCTTCGAAACGTCTTTTCTTTGACTGACCACTGCAATATCCAAAGCTTGGAAAGGTATCTCTAGTGTTTCTCCACCCACTTCAATATATCTAAAAGATGAGAGATGGCTGATAAACATATCCTTCTTGCCCTCAACAATTATCAGTTTGTCACCTACTATGAATTTCAAGCTTTGGTGAAGGGTGGAAGTGACGGCCCCTGCGACATGGATCCAAGGTCGTCCTAGAAGACAACTGTAAGATATGTTAATGCCCATCACTTGGAAGGTAATTATAAATGTATGTGGCCCCACCATTATTGGCAGGTCGACTTCTCCAATTACCATTCTCTTTGAACCATCAAAATCCTTGACTACCAACGTGCTAACTTTCATGGAAATTCATACATCATTCAGCTTCCCGAGAGTGTTCTTAGGCATGACATTCAAAGATGAGCCCATATCCACTAATACCCTTAAGAGGAGGCTATCCTGGAATTGAACTGATATATGTAAGGCCTTGTCATGGGCCTGTCTCCCTGACAGTAATTTCTCATTACTGAACACCCTAAGCAACTACTAGTTATAATGTTAGCTACTACTCCGTCGAATTGATCTACTGTTATATCCTGGGTGACATGTTTCTTATTCAATATTTTCAATAATACTCTTCTTTAAGCCTCAGAACTTAGCAAAAGAGATAGTATAGATATATTAGGAGGTTTTTGGTTTAACTGATCCACCACCTTATAGTCACTCTTTCTGATAAGTTTCAAAAACTCCTCAGCTTCTTCTTGAGGCCCAACCTTCTTGGAGTGTCCCTCCCCTAAGCTTATGGATTCTTTACTTTTTGAATTCTCGGGAGTATTCTTCTTTGGTGGTTGTTCTGGGGGAAAACAGTCTTCCACTACGAGTCATACCTCTGATATTGGCAATATTAATAATTGTTAGTTCTAGAGGTTTCTCTCCCACGTATGCCATGGTATTATAGTTCCACGGTATTGACTTAGTACTTTTGAATGGGAATGGTGCAGGAACATGGAGGACAATAGGATCTTCTGACTTTATCGATACCATAATTTAAAAAGGTAATGGAGTTGGTATCTGAATTGTTACTTGGGAAGATATTGGCACGGGAATCTAAAATGATGTTTACGCCTCTCCTCTATAATAAGGGATCTCAAAGGGTATGTGCCTATTAGATTATATAGCCGAAATGTCCTTTATTTTCTTTGTGTACCTGATTTGAACCAAACCTTGGTCCATTATCTGCTGAAGGCACTTCTTCATTCTCTCACATTTGTCTAGATTGAGCAGCCAAACTTTTCAATCAGTGTGCAACTTTTTAAGAAACTCGTAGCCAATAAATTTTTCACGTATCCTAGTCATAGAGGTTTTCACTTGGTATACCCTCTGGATTAGGATGTTATCTTATGTTCCTTCAATGGCATTAACAGTTGGGCCATTATGTCCTGGCATTTGATTACTTTTCACATTTGGACTTTCGGCAGCAAAAGAAATAATCTTATGATTGAGAAAGTCTTGCACCTTGAATTTGATATCCAAGCACTTCTCGGTAGTATGCCCTGGTGAACCAACATGGAAGTCACGTCTGGCATTAGCATCATATCCACGAGGAGGAGGTGTTGGTAGACGTGCAAGAGGTTTAGGCACTACCAACCCTCTTTGAATTAAATGAGGTAGGATCTAAGTATACATCATGGGTATGGGATCGGAGTCCTTCCTAGGCCCTTGTTTATCCCTTCGGGTATACCCATTCTGCTGTTGTTGATTTTGTGGAGGCATAATCCTAGGTTGTTGAGCTTGAGGCGTAGGGTACGCCTATTGTGGGTATTAACCAGGATTTACCGTCGCTACATAAGGGTAGTATGGTATCAGAGAATATCCATCAATAGTAATAACATTGGTCTCGCTTTTCTTCGAGTGATTGTTGTTAGGGTACCTCTTAATATTATGTTGACCAGAGGATGGTTTTCCGATCTGACCACTCTTCAACCCATTTTTAATTCTTTCTCCAATTATTACCAAATCAGTAAAACTTGTTGATATCGATCATATAATTTTCTTGTAATATAGGCCTTGTAAGGTTCCCGTGAATATACCAACTAGTTCACTCTCTAACAATGGAGGTTGCACACAGGAAGCTAATTCCCTCCATCTCTGAGCGTATTCTTTGAAAGATTTGTTTCCCTTTTGAGACAGATTTTGTAGTTGCATGCAATTAGGAGCCATGTTCAAATTGCACTTGTACTGCCTCAGGAAAGCATTAGCAAGGTTTTCCCAGGTCTTGACACGAGTTCTCTCCAACTGCATATACCAATCTAAGGATGCCCCACTTAGACTGTCTTGAAAACTGCGCATCATTAACTTTTCATTTATTACATAGGCATCAATCTTTCTAACAAACATTCGGAGATGGTTCTTAGGGCACCTGACACCTTTGTACTTCTCAAATTCTGGTGTTTTGAATTTTGGAGGTATGACTGTAACACCCTTCTAAAATACCCCAAATATTTAATTAAAACAACAATTATATATATCAGAGTAGATATGCAATTAAGGGTGTCACACAATCACTTCACACCATTCACCAAAATAACTGTCATGCTCTTTTATTAATTCAAAACATAAGCATTTGCATAATACGCAGCGGATAGAAATCTCATCATTCATTGTAAAACATGTAACACATTACATGTAAAATGGTTCAACAACCAACAATAAGACAATTAAAAACATCCCATCCCGATGTTACATCTATCAGAGCATGACCCACTAAGGAACTACACTAGACTCCAAGCACTAGCTCCTACTCAATCATTGCTCGTTACCTGAAACATAGTTGTAAGGGTGAGTTCCTCAATCGATGTAATAAGCATTATAAAATATCATGTAATGCTAAGTAATTTAACACATATCACCACCCTAATCAGATCTCACATATTCAGCAACGGCAATATCAACTCATAATCATCATCATCATCATACTCAAACTCAACACAACCATAAAACACACGTATAATATTGGAATACATCCATTCATATTATACGTCATACATACATACATTATGCAATGAGACTCCATGCATGCGGTACCGACTATTCGTGAACATATAGTTCAACCTCACCGATCAAATCCAGATACGGCTACCAAGCTCACTAGTCCCACTCATTTGAGACCTAGTGACTCACTCACTAATTCCTCACCATGGAAATTAGCTACCACCCCAAGGGCTATGATATGCACGCTAATCACCTAGCATGCAAACATCAACAACGATCCACAATACTAACTCACTAATTCCTCACCATGGGAATTAGCTACCACCATAAAGGCCACAATATGCAAGCTAAATCACTTAGTCATGCAAACATCAACAATCATCCACAATGGACATATGCTCACACTCTAAGCCATAAACAGTCCATTCATAATTTCAGACATGATAGATACATTCACAACATTATGCATATCATCATACATCATCAACATATTCACCACATAATCATATCATGTCATACCACATAATCAATCACAGCATTAGCACACTCTACTAATACCTATACTACTCAAAACAACGGGAAATGATCCCTACTCTATCATACATCAGCTAATTTACATTACTCAGCTGAACAACCAAAAACTGCACAACAACAGCACAGAAAAATCACAATCCTGCCCATACGCGTATTGCCTAGTCCCATACGCGTATGGCCCAATTCTCAGCCAATTCCATACGCGTACCACCTATCTCATACGCGTATGCTACGCGTACCACTTCCCCATACGCGTACCAACAGAGACCAAACCACGTTCA
This sequence comes from Lathyrus oleraceus, assembly GCF_024323335.1. Classification (NCBI taxonomy): domain Eukaryota; kingdom Viridiplantae; phylum Streptophyta; class Magnoliopsida; order Fabales; family Fabaceae; genus Lathyrus; species Lathyrus oleraceus. The sequence goes on from NC_066579.1 coordinate 223,544,210, forward strand.
AAACATCATCTTCCTCATCCATACGCGTATTGCCTAGTGCCATACGCGTACCAGACCATCTCATACGCGTATTGCCTAGTGCCATACGCGTATGACCAGAAACCAGATTTCCAGATCTGCTATGGTCTTCTCTGCTACAAGATCTACCAATTCCAACCTCCTACAATCCAATTTTACACAGTAATCGTTCATATCATCTAACACGAATCATACCCTATTCAATTTCACCAATTCTAACATTTTTACATCTAATTCCTACGAATTCCTTTCAATCATAATCCAATTTCGTTCATCCAAAAGTTCACAATTTCATCATGCATCATTCCAATTAGAGTCAAATCAATGGTCTATCACTACCCACTACATGTTATCCCATAATACCCATTAATCGACGATAAACCCCCCTTACCTGAGTTAATCCGGCGAATCTTTAAGCTTCAAGCTTTTCTCTTCTCCAACCTTCTTCCTCTTGCTCTGTCTCTTTGCCCTTTTCCTCTTTTCAGCCGCTTCTCTGCTTTTCACGTGAAACCCTTTATTTACCAAATGGACTCTTTTTCTTATTTCCAACTTATATATATTTTCCAATAATTATTATTCCAATAATAATAATAATAATCCAATAATATTCCAAATTATTTAATTAAATTAATAAATATAATATTAACTTAAATTAAATAATTATCTTATTTTTATCGGGGTGTTACAACTCTCCCCCACTAAAAGAGTTTTCGTCCTCGAAAACATACCTCAAGCGAATAACTCCGGATAAGACTCCTTCATCTGACTCTCAAGTTCCCAAGTCACATTGCCACCTGCTGGTCCTCCCCAAGCTACCTTTACCAAAGCAATCTCTTTACCCCGCAACTGCTTCAACTCTCGATCCTCAATCCTCATAGGTGATGTTTCAACAGTCAGGTTATCTCTCACCTGTACATCATCTATTTGGACTACATGCGACGGATCAGGAATGTACCTCCTCAACTGAGACACATGAAAAACCTCATGCAAATTCGCAAGTGACGGCGGTAAAGCGATACGATAGGCTACCTCCCCTATCCTCTCCAAAATCTGATAAGGACCAATAAATCGAGGTGTCAACTTCTTCGCCTTCAAAGCTCGACCAATTCCAGTTATCGGAGTAACACGAAGAAACACATGATCTCCCTCTTGGAACTCAAGTGCCTTCCTTCTCTTGTCGTGATAACTCTTCTGACGACTCTGAGCAATTCTCATCTTCTCCTGAATCATCTTAATCTTTTCCGTAGTTTGTTGAACAATCTCCGGTCCAACCACAACACTCTCACTGGACTCATACCAACATAAAGGCGTCCGACATCTCCTACCATACAAAGCTTCAAACGGTGCCATACCAATGCTCGAATGAAAACTATTGTTGTAGGTAAACTCAATCAAAGGTAAGTAACAATCCCAAGCACCTCCCTTTTCCAAAACACAAGCCCTCAAAAGATCCTCTAGTGACTGAATCGTCCTCTCAGTCTGACCATCAGTCTGCGGATGATATGCAGAACTCAATCTCAGCTTAGTTCCCAAAGCCTTCTGCAAACCTTCCCAAAACTTCGATGTAAATCTAGGATCTCTGTCCGAAACAATACTCGACGGAATACCATGCAAACTTACAATCTTCTCGATATACAACTCGGCTAATCTCTCTAACGGATAATCCATTCTGATCGGAATGAAATGAGCCGATTTCGTCAATCTGTCAACAATCACCCAAATAGCTTCAAAATTCTTAATTGTCCTCGGTAAACCATAAACAAAATCCATACTGATACTATCCCACTTCCACTCTGGAATAGCCAACGGTTGCATTAGCCCAGACGGCTTCTGATGCTCAATCTTTGACTTCTGACAAGTCAAACAAGAATAAACAAAACTCGCAATTTCTCTTTTCATTCCCGGCCACCAAAATAACTTTTTCAAATCATGATACATCTTCGTAGCTCTAGGATGAATACTCAGGCCACTACGATGTCCTTCCTCAAGAATACTCTTCTTAAGTTCGGTAACATCCGGAATACACACCCGATTACCAAATTTCAAAACACCATTCTCATCAACTCTGAATTCACCACCTTGACCTTGATTCACTAGAGTCAACTTATCAACCAAAAGCACATCGGATTTCTGACCCTCTCTAATCTCATCCAGAATACCACTCGTTAACTTCAACATTCCCAATTTAACACTATTGTGAGTACTCTCACACACCAAACTCAAGTCTCTAAACTGCTCAATTAAATCCAATTCTTTAACCATTAACATAGACATATGCAATGATTTCCGACTCAATGCATCCGCCACTACGTTTGCTTTACCCGGATGGTAATTCAAACCAAAGTCATAATCCTTCAGAAACTCTAACCATCTCCTCTGTCTCATATTCAGCTCTTTCTGATCAAACAAATACTTTAAACTTTTATGGTCACTGAAAACCTCAAATCTTGACCCGTACAAGTAATGCCTCCATAACTTCAGAACAAATACCACGGCTGCCAACTCTAAATCGTGCGTCGGATAGTTCCTCTCATGAACCCTCAGCTGTCTCGAAGCATAAGCTATAACCTGCTTATTCTGCATCAACACACCACCCAAACCCAACAATGAAGCATCACAGTAAACCTCAAATGATTCCGACGAACTCGATAATATCAGAATAGGAGCAGTAGTTAACCTTCTCTTTAACTCTTGGAAACCTTCTTCACATTTTAAGTCCCAAACAAACGCTTGCCCCTTTCTAGTCAACATCGTCAACGGTAACGCCAACTTAGAAAATCCCTTAATGAATTTCCTATAATAACCTGCAAGTCCAAGAAAACTCCTTATCTCCGAAACTGACTTCGGAGCTTCCCACTTAGATACCGCTTCTATCTTAGAAGGATCAACAGCAACACCATCTCTTGAAATCACATGACCAAGAAAACTAACCTCTTCTAACCAAAATTCACACTTGGACAGTTTCGCAAATAACTTCTTTTCTCGTAGAACTCCTAAAACCACTCTCAAATGCTCAGCATGCTCTTCTTCAGATTTTGAATACACCAAAATATCGTCAATAAACACCACAACAAACTGATCTAGGTACGGATGGAAAATCCTATTCATATACTCCATAAATACTCCAGGCGCATTAGTCACACCAAAAGGCATTACAGAATACTCATAATGTCCATACCTTGTTCTGAAAGTAGTCTTCTGAATATCCTCAGTTTTCACACGTATCTGATGATACCCAGACCTCAAATCTATTTTGCTGAACACACTCGCACCAACCAACTGATCCATCAAATCATCAATCCTCGGCAAGGATACCGATTCTTGATCGTCACTTTATTCAGTTGCCTGTAGTCCACACACAACCTCATAGTACCTTCTTTCTTCTTAACCAATAACACTGGTGCACCCCACGGTGACACACTCGGACGAATAAATTTCTTATCCAACAGATCTTCCAAACTGACTCTTCAATTCAGTTAACTCAACAGCAGACATACGGTACGGAGCCATCGATATCGGCCTAGTACCAGGTACCAAATCAATCGAGAACTCAACTTCACGTTCTGGCGGTAATTCATTCACTTCTTCAGGAAACACATCAGGAAAATCACACACCACGGCTAGATCGCAAATCACCAGTTTATCTTTAGCCTCCAAAGTCGCTAACAGCATAAACAACTCTGCCCCATCTGCTACTGCCTCATTCACCTGCCTCGCTGATAGAAACAAACTCTTTCCTTCCTCAATCTCAGGAAAAATCACAGTCTTATCAAAACAATTGATATAGACTCGGTTAAACACAAACCAGTTCATACCCAGAATAACATCAATCTGCACAAGTGGAAGACACACTAGGTCCATCCCAAAGTCTCTACCAAAAATACTCAAAGGACAATTTAAACAAACTGAAGTAGTAGTCACTGAACCCTTCGCAGGAGTATCAATCACCATACTTCCATGCATCTCAGATATCTCTAATCTAAGTTTCACAGCACAATCCAAAGATATAAAGGAATGAGTCGCACCTGTGTCAATAATAGCTACAAGAGGAAAGCCATTAATATAACACGTACCTCGGATCAAACGATCATCTGCAGAAGTCTCAGAACCCGATAAAGCAAAGACCTTGCCTCCCGACTGATTCTCTCTCTTCGGCTTAGGACACTGTGGGCTAATATGACCCAACTCTCCACAGTTGAAACAAGTCACAGTCTTCGACCGGCACTCTGCAGCCAAATGACCACCTTTTCCACACTTGAAACACTTCCTCTCAGCACTGGTACACTCATGGACACGATGTCCAGCCTGACCACATCTGTAACACTTAGCAGGGGCACTAGAGTCTCCCCCACTAGGCCTCTTCATTCCACTCTGTCTCTGGAAACCCTTGCCAGCTGCATACGGTTTCCCACGATCATTCTGATTCTTGCCTTTCCTATCAACCCTCTGCTGATAGCTCTCCGCTCTGGCCTTGGTATCTTGTTCAAAAATCCTGCAACAGTCAACCAAATCAGAAAACACTCTAATCCGCTGATACCCAATAGCCTGCTTGATCTCGGGACGTAACCCGTTCTCAAACTTCACACATTTCGAAAATTCCCCAGTAGCCTCATCATAGGGAGTGTAATACTTCGACAGCTCTGTGAACTTAGCAGCATACTCAGTAACAGACCTGTTACCCTGCTTCAATTCTAAGAACTCTATCTCTTTCTTTCCTCTGACATCTTCTGGAAAGTACTTTCTCAGGAATCTCTCTCTGAACACAGCCCAAGTGATCTCAGCATTCCCAGCAGATTCCAACTCAGTGCGGGTAGCAACCCACCAATCATCTGCTTCCTCTGACAGCATATGCGTACCGAACCTGACCTTCTGGTTATCGGCACACTCAGTCACTCGGAAGATCCTCTCGATCTCCTTCAACCACTTCTGAGCACCATCTGGATCGTATGCCCCCTTGAACATTGGAGGATTGTTCTTCTGGAACTCACTCAGTTGACGAGCAGCTCCCAGTCCCACAGCATTCGGATTTCCTCCAAGTACTCCAGCTAGCATACCCAGAGCCTCAGCAATCGCAGCATCGTCTCTACCTCTTCCAGCCATCTCTATTCTGAAAACCCAACAAGCTAAAACAATAAGTACTGATAGGGTTACACAACACCTATCACGTACAGGGGAAACAGAATAATTACGACTCGACTCGACCAACCAGGCTCTGATACCACTAATGTAACACCCTTCTAAAATACCCCAAATATTTAATTAAAACAACAATTATATATATCAGAGTAGATATGCAATTAAGGGTGTCACACAATCACTTCACACCATTCACCAAAATAACTGTCATGCTCTTTTATTAATTCAAAACATAAGCATTTGCATAATACGCAGCGGATAGAAATCTCATCATTCATTGTAAAACATGTAACACATTACATGTAAAATGGTTCAACAACCAACAATAAGACAATTAAAAACATCTCATCCCGATGTTACATCTATCAGAGCATGACCCACTAAGGAACTACACTAGACTCCAAGCACTAGCTCCTACTCAATCATTGCTCGTTACCTGAAACATAGTTGTAAGGGTGAGTTCCTCAATCGATGTAATAAGCATTATAAAATATCATGTAATGCTAAGTAATTTAACACATATCACCACCCTAATCAGATCTCACATATTCAGCAACGGCAATATCAACTCATAATCATCATCATCATCATACTCAAACTCAACACAACCATAAAACACACGTATAATATTGGAATACATCCATTCATATTATACGTCATACATACATACATTATGCAATGAGACTCCATGCATGCGGTACCGACTATTCGTGAACATATAGTTCAACCTCACCGATCAAATCCAGATACGGCTACCAAGCTCACTAGTCCCACTCATTTGAGACCTAGTGACTCACTCACTAATTCCTCACCATGGGAATTAGCTACCACCCCAAGGGCTATGATATGCACGCTAATCACCTAGCATGCAAACATCAACAACGATCCACAATACTAACTCACTAATTCCTCACCATGGGAATTAGCTACCACCATAAAGGCCACAATATGCAAGCTAAATCACTTAGTCATGCAAACATCAACAATCATCCATAATGGACATATGCTCACACTCTAAGCCATAAACAGTCCATTCATAATTTCAGACATGATAGATACATTCACAACATTATGCATATCATCATACATCATCAACATATTCACCACATAATCATATCATGTCATACCACATAATCAATCACAGCATTAGCACACTCTACTAATACCTATACTACTCAAAACAACGGGAAATGATCCCTACTCTATCATACATCAGCTAATTTACATTACTCAGCTGAACAACCAAAAACTGCACAACAACAGCACAGAAAAATCACAATCCTGCCCATATGCGTATTGCCTAGTCCCATACACGTATGGCCCAATTCTCAGCCAATTCCATACGTGTACCACCTATCTCATACGCGTATGCTACGCGTACCACTTCCCCATACGCGTACCAACAGAGACCAAACCACGTTCAAAACATCATCTTCCTCATCCATACGCGTATTGCCTAGTGCCATACGCGTACCAGACCATCTCATACGCGTATTGCCTAGTGCCATACGCGTATGACCAGAAACCAGATTTCCAGATCTGCTATGGTCTTCTCTGCTACGAGATCTACCAATTCCAACCTCCTACAATCCAATTTTACACAGTAATCGTTCATATCATCTAACACGAATCATACCCTATTCAATTTCACCAATTCTAACATTTTTACATCTAATTCCTACGAATTCCTTTCAATCATAATCCAATTTCGTTCATCCAAAAGTTCACAATTTCATCATGCATCATTCCAATTAGAGTCAAATCAATGGTCTATCACTACCCACTACATGTTATCCCATAATACCCATTAATCGACGATAAACCCCCCTTACCTGAGTTAATCCGGCGAATCTTTAAGCTTCAAGCTTTTCTCTTCTCCAACCTTCTTCCTCTTGCTCTGTCTCTTTGCCCTTTTCCTCTTTTCAGCCGCTTCTCTGCTTTTCACGTGAAACCCTTTATTTACCAAATGGACTCTTTTTCTTATTTCCAACTTATATATATTTTCCAATAATTATTATTCCAATAATAATAATAATAATCCAATAATATTCCAAATTATTTAATTAAATTAATAAATATAATATTAACTTAAATTAAATAATTATCTTATTTTTATCGGGGTGTTACAATGACCATATCAGGTATTAGAGACATCTCCATAGCATCAACTCCAAAAATATTGAACCCTTCAACGACCCTCAGCCTTTCTTCCAGTATCTTGTACTTATTATCGACCATTGGAGCTTCAATAGTAGTAACTTGGTGAGCTTGTCTATTCTCTTGAGCCATGTACTTTGGGCCTTCGTCGTCACATTGATGGCTTAAGTCTATGTAGTTGTCTTATGGAACTGGTATTTGTATAGGAAGAGATGCCTCATTCTGAACCAAAATTGGAATAGACCATTCAAGAAGAGGGACTTTTGCTTTTGGTTGAGTGACTTCAACTTCATTGCCTTAAATATCAGCAACAAATCCGTATATGGGGTTACCATCCATAGGTGAAGAGACAGGTGTGGAAGAAGCCTTTCTTTTGTCAACCTCAACTTCTATTGCCATCATATTAGTAATGGCGCCCATGAGCTGGTCTATCTTGTCTTTCATTCCCTCGACGTTCCCTTTTACCGAGTCTATGTCTTCTCTGAGAGTGGTCTGGTTCTGCTAGATTTGTTCCATAGTCTTCTTTTAGTGATCTCGAGTTTGGTATGGTGGTCGGAGAGTCTGGTTGTCTTGTTCAATGATTATGAGAAAGATGATACAATGATTTTATTTTATTTTATTAGTGTTGATGCATGTATGAATGAATGCATGCGTATGTATGCAAAAATGTTTATTTAGAGGAATCTTAATCATTTATTGATTGTAAGCAAGCTAAGAATATTAAAAACCCAAATATTAATTTATTCAGTAACGGGAAGAAAGTAACAAAGGAAACCCAAAACTTGTTCATAATTGTAAGAAATGGAAACACATAAATTAAAACCCATTACAAGGAAATTCCTAACAACGCTTCTTAATCCTAACTCTAAACTCGTCCACCATGTGTTGGCACAATTTGATGAAGTCACAAATCTCCTTCATAGGCTTGAATATGTCCATCATGTCTTCGTCCGCCTTTAAAACTTGAGGGATCTCATCAGATAGGTCATTAGATAGTATGACCAACTTCATGTAGTCTCCCGTATGATATTCAATCTTCTTTTGAAGCTTCATCATGATGGCCTTATCTTTCTCGATTGTGTTAGCCATTACTTGATTATGTTCCTTAAAAAAAGTATCTGATATCTCTGGATATTTGTTTACAGATATAATTAATGTCTTTGAATGGTGGACTAAATTTGGTCCGTCTTTGGAAATACTACCCTAAGAATTACTTGATTTATACAATCCCTAGTGTGACAATAGCTCACTTATTGCAAATATTTTCTCTGATAATTTAATCACAGGACAATGTCCATTTTGGTTCTTTACCAAATTTCAGATTCCATGGATATGGAAATGGTCAATCACCATATCTCAAGATAAATTCAACATACCCATTTTAGAAAGAAATTTCTTATATAAATGGTGGAATAAAATGAGTTCCGAAGAAGTCCAGAAAATAGGAAATTTAATTCAAACAGCTATAGCTGAAGACCAAAGTAATAAGGTCAAAGAGAAAAGCTCCCAACAAATGTCTATAGGAAATCTGAAGAACTTCTTCCAGAGAAAATATCCAAATGAATTAGAAGATAAAATCATGGTTAGAACTTTGGACCATATGAAAAACCAATTCTTCTCCACTTTTCCAACAAAAGCATCAAAAGATGAGGATTCGTCTATGAAGACCAGCTCTTCCATGGGATCAATTGATTCCCACAACTTTGACTGTTTGGCAGGAGAAGCTCAATCAGAGAACCCAACTGCAGAGGATTTCTAGGACGCAATGATTCAATCCATGGCCCATAAAGCAAAAGAGAAAGCAAAAAATAAGAATCAATAATCAAAGGCATAAGATAAGAAAGAATCCTATCTTGTTTGCCATTTTAAAGCAATAATGAAAAAGAATCAATAAACAAAAGCAAAAGACAAGGTTAATGAAATAAGAATCTTGTCAAAAGCAAAAGATAAGAAAGAATCGTATCTTCTTATCTTAAGGGAATAAGAATCTCTTGTCTTTAGGCATAAATGTATGCACTTAATTTTCTTTTGAAAAACTTTTTTGTTTTTTATTAATGTTTAGTAGTTCACCTACTATTGTAGGTAGATGTTACCGGCTTAAATAGTAAGCATTTTCTTCCCTATATAAGGGGATTTAAGTTTCTTTTGTAATCAAGTTTTTGCAAGATAAGTTTGAAAGAAAATTCTCTATACTTCTCTAGACTTCTATACCATTTCTTTACTTTCTTATACATATTTCGACCCTACTTCTGTTGTCCATTAATTTAATTGTGGTATCATCACCTAGTTGCCAAATCTACGGTAAGTTTTTTATTACACAAATTGCTATGACAATTTGTGGCTAAATTTATGTTGTGATAGGTTGGTTACACTTAGATAAAACTAAGTAGGTAACATTTCCTCATTACTTTTTATTAACAGATAACCAAACAACCATTTAAAAGTGTTGTTAAAACAAAAAATGTTTTTAGTGTTTTCTGTTAAGTACATCTTTTTCCCGGGAAAGGGAGTGTTGATGATTCTAAAAAGGAAAATTTTTGCTGAAAACATTTTGACATCTTTTATTTGGGAGAAATCCTTCTACCCCTTTGGGTTGATAGTTAAACAATTCGTTGTTTGCCTAGATGACTTTTAATAATAGGTTATTGTTTCGGTTAATATTATGTTATGAGTCCAAGTTATCTATTTAGATTTAGCTTTGTGTATCAACCAATCACAACATTCTTAACATGTTTCTTTTATAGATTCTAATGATGATAATCATCAAAATAATTTGATCAAAAATGAAGAACTTGTAGAATATCCAAGAAATCTAGATAAACTCAACATATGGGTTATACCCTCCGTTCCTCCTAATCAAATTTATAGATTTGGTAAGATAGATGTTTTTTCTCGTTTTGCTGTTAAAACTCTAGAGCAAACAATTCAAATTTCTAAAGAAAAACAGACAATCAAACTGTTAACTAAAAAAGATTTGAAACCTTTTAAAAATTATAATTTTATCCATATTGGATTGGTTCAAATTGCTTTAAAATCGTTAACATTATTAGGTTTAAATTCTAGCATAATGGCTTATGTTAGAGATGGTAGATATAAGGATTTCAAACAATCTTTAGCCACTATGGTAGAGACAAGTCTGTGTCATGGACCCGTTTACTTTGATGTCTCACCAAATTTAACTCTATCCTTATCTGATAAGAATTTATTAGATGCTATTCAGTTAACTGTTCATACCGATGGTTACAATTTCAAACCTGGAAGTGGAATCATAGCAATATGTTATAGAATCTACTATAAGGTTCTTACTATGCTTAATCCCAAAGCAAAACAATTAGCGTCCCATGGAACTACTACTTTGGTTCAAACCAATTTGTTAACTTCCAATGTTGCAACCAATAGATTGATAAAATGGGATGAAATAAACTTCCCAAAGACATGGTCTCTTCCCCAGGAAATAGATCCTGAACCCATCCTTAATAGGGATATAGATCAAATAATTCAAACTACTAAAGGAGATCTAGAAATAAACTTCACTCCTAAAAGAATAATTAGGATACCCGGATCTCTATCTGCTAGACACTCAGTTAGTGAATTTTTCACAGCTTCTAGCCAATTACCTAGACCTTCTACTTCTCAAACAAAAGAAGAGATAGAGGTCGTTGAGAATATAAGACTTAGCGAAAATAGAATTCCCCAAGGAATTTATCAAAAACCTAATACTCCAAGAGTAGAATCACCTACTCTGTCAGACATGGATTTCCAGTTATAATGTTAGATTACTCCCATGGTAGCAAGATGAGACAACTCATCAATGATGAGTTTCAACATGAGAGATATACTCAATTCAGAGAATGGTTTTTTTTTAAATTCAAAACCCGAATTAGCTCAATTTAAAGATGAGTACTACACTCAAATGAACCTTGGGCAGGATTTCATTCCTTTTGCGAAATGGTTTGTTAACTATTTCATAAGTAAAAAACAAGAAGAAATCCTTGTTTTACAAAGACCTTGGGAAAATGTTAGAGGAGAGAAAATGGAAGCTCCTTTTCCCCCTGAACAAACGATAAGTTTGAGTCAAAATACTGAAGCTACCCCTTACCTTAACCTTCAGTTACAAAGAGTTGAACAAAATCAAGTTACTCTTAAGGAATTAAATCCCGTCATCAGGTCTCAGAATTATACCAATGCTTATCTTGTTTGCTTAGGAGAACAACTTATCTCTATGGAAAAGATCTATTATCCATAAAAAATCTTTTAGAAAAACAAATAGCACGTCAAGATATCATTATTGACCTCATAAATAAACCTAAAGACCAGATGTCCACATCCACTATTTTGGATGCTCCTATAGTACAACCTCCTGTTTCCATAGAGGGATTTAAAATGGAAACCAATGGTCAAGAATTTGTTCGTATTTTAGAATAAAAGTTAAAAGGTCTTAATATCACAGTTATGTCCCATGAAGATTATTCTGAGGATAATAACGAAAATCATATTGACCAATTATCTGATATGTTTGCTAATTTAGACATTAGTAACCTTGACATTAATAATACTAATAATATAAACCCTGTTTATTCTCCTAGGCCTATAGAAAAGTATTATTACAAACGCCCCTCACCGCAAGATTTGCTCTTTGAAGAACCTAAACCATTCCAGAATTCTTATTGAGGAAAAGCCATTTATGAATGGAATGTTGATGGTCTTAATGACAAACAGATTATAGATACAATCCATAGGATGATCATGTATTCTACTGTTTGCAAGCAACATGGAAATTCAGATAGTTCTATGGCATCCTTTATAACCACAGGATTTGTTAGCCAACTTAGAGGCTGGTGGGATCATTATCTCACTGAATCTCAGAAATTAGAAATTCTTAATCATAAGAAAATCATTAAGATCGAGCCAAGAACCAGTAGAAGCACTACTTTGGCTACGACTAACACGGGAGAAGAAGATGCAGTGTATACTCTGTGTCTCTCCATCTTACAACATTTTGTAGGAACCAATGTCCCCATTGGAGAAAAAATCCAGACACTTCTCCAAAACCTTAGGTGTCATTCTATTACCCACTTTAGATGGTATAAGGATACTTTTCTTTCAAGAGTTTATCGATTAAACAATCCCAACTCTTTGCATTGGAAAACAAAATTTATTGATGGATTACCCCATTTCTTTTCTGAAAAGGTTAGACAATCTTTAAGACAGAAAAATGATGGGATAAATATAAATTATTCTGACCTTACTTATGGTCCTATAATTAACACTTGTGTTAATGAAGGATTAACTTTATGTAATGACATAAAGCTTAGAAATCAACTTAAAAAGCAAAAGCTTTCGGAGAAACACCAACTTGGTGAATTTTGCGAACAATTTACTTTTGATCTTGGAAAATCTCTAGATAATAATAATAAGAAAAAAGAAAAAAAAATCCGCAATAAACCTTATAAGGATAAGTCAAAAAATTCTTATAAAAATTCTTATAAGAATAAGAAAAAGGGTCACTACAATAAAGGTAGACCTAAAGAAAAATCTTTTGACCCTAAAGGTAAAAGAAAAGCCAAAAAGCTTGACATAACGTGTCATAAATGTGGCAAACATGGTCATTATGCCAACCAATGTTGGACTAAAAAAGCTCTTAATGAGATAGAAGATGAACAATTGCGTTCTCAATTAGAAAAAGTTTTACTTCTCAATTCTGATTGTAGCGGGGTATTCGTTACCATTAGAGATATTGACTAAATCCAAGATAAACCATACAAGTCGAGTCACCACCACACTTCTATTTATCCAAAGGAATGGTTAGAAAGCGAACAAAAACCTAAAAGTTTTATCAAAACAAAAACTAGTAAAAATGTCAGAGATCTGGGTAAGGGGGTTGGTTATGCAATGGGAAGGTTTTAAGCACCCAAAACATCCTAGGTACTCCTAGGGAGCCCTTTTCATACTTGTTGTAAGGTTGGCATTTTGTGAAAATTTATTTGTGCAAACATGATTGAAGAGATGAGAAGAGAATATACAAGTTTATTTACATTTTGTGTTTGGATGGATGAACCCATTCCCTACGTACCATCTTAAAAAAGATTAGGATCAAAACCTCGTAGTTCGGGGTAAAAATTAAAAAATGAGTTGGTGAATTGATTAGTCCAAAAGCCTTAAGATCTTTTGTTATCCAAGGGAGAAAACTCAACCTAAAAAAACCACAAATCCACCATGTGAGGACAACTTCAACATGCTAGTGAGGGGTTAACCCTATAATAAGCATGGAAGACTCATTGTCCATCACTAAGGATATAGGTGAGTATTATATCTACCTCAAGGATAACTCAAACCTAATAGCTAAAGGTTATGAAAAAGTTTTTGATAAGGAAGTGGCCATTGAAACCACAAAAGCACTTGAATGAGTTATATTGGCCAATGAAGAGTATTTACAAAATATGGTCAAAATTGACTTAAAGATTCAATTCAAAATAAGTGTTATGAAAAGAAAGTTTGAAAGTCAAAAGCATAAGGCTTAGGTTTCTAATGTTTGAAAAGAAGTGTTAAATGTTTGCACAAAAAGTTTTGGCTTGGGTTATAGTGGAGAGAAGAAGAATGGCTAAAGTCCTAATCATACAAGAGATAAGGGATAAGAAACAAGACCACAAATGGAGTTTCTCTCTTGAGATCATATTGATGATCCAAGTAGCTCCCATCCTTTGGAATATGCAAGCAAAATAATAGTAAGCTCAAGCAACAATCAAACAAGTCTCTTAAGAGATCCTCAATGCATCTTGTATCCTTCATTTGGGATGAACATGGTAATGGTTCTTCAATTTGAGCTCTCATAGAATTCCCTAACACAAGAGCACACATATCAAAAGTTTTTTCAAAGTTCTCTTCAACATTTATAGCATTCTAAAGGCCCAATTCCTAGTTGCTCTTTGACTCCAAATTTGCATAGGGAAAGTCCTAAGATCTAAGTCCAATTGTCCATTTCTTTGCATTTGGTCCACAATAAACAAAACAAAAGCACAAGCACAATAATATATACACAATTATATGCTCAAGTGAGCAAAAGGTAAATTGCATTAACATAAACATGTGCTCAAATGAGCAAAGGAAAAAGCAAATGAATAATATGTACAAGAATAGTAAATTGCATAAAGTAAAGAGCAAAAAGTAAATGTTAATTGTTAATGGTTAATGTTAGTAGTTAGTGTGCCATAAGGCAAATTTAGCTCTATGTTAAGCAATTGTAATTGGACTTATGTAGAAGTCACAACTATCTGAGGTCGGTCAATAATAATGTAGGCAACAACACAAGTTAGAAGTCTTGATTAGTGAACCAAGTTCCAACAACTTGCCATGCCAAAAGAGGGGAAGAGAAATGATCTTGTATTGGTTTAAGTCTTTTGCATGATTTAAGAAGCAATATATCCTTAATGCAAAGCCATTCAATTGATCATTTGATCAAGATGAATTAGATTTGAATCAAGGAAGATTAAGCCTCCCTAATCAATGCTAACTTATCAACCTTTAACTCATTGATCAAAAAAAAGAAAAGAAGAAGAAGAAGATGAAGAAGATGAAGAAGATGGATAAGGGAAATGAAGAAAATAAAGTACATCAAATGAAAAGGAATGTACCAATCCATGAATGTTGACCAAAGATAGGGAAGATCAAGGTCAAACCATAAAAATCAGAAATGAGATGAAGATTCGAAGTCAAGAAATAAACAAAATATTTTTGGCATTTTTAATATTTGAAAATAAACTTGAATTAAAATATTAAAGAAAGGTCAAACTTCAAAATCACTTCAAATCAACTTTGAAAAGTCCAAGTGAATTATCCTAAGGTCAACAAGGTCAAACAAAGTTTGACAAAAAATTTCAGCATTTTTAAAAGTCAGAAACTATTTTTAATCAATTAAAAATGAATAAAAATAACCTAATTGAACTAAAATCTCAAATAAATCTCAAATTAATTAATAAATTGATGAGAATATTTTTCATAGATCCATCATCATTCAAATAGGTTGAGAAAATATTTTTGTATTTTTTGAATATCAAAAACTATTTAAAATGAATTAAAAATAACCAGAAAAGAGAAAATTATTAAAAAATAGCAAATGATAAAATAAAAAATATTAAAAATCATTTTTAGAAACTAGAATTTAAAAGAGAAATAATGCAATTGGTCCCATATTTTTTGGACCAATAATAAAAGAGATATGGATTTTAGAAATAAAATGGAATTAAAAAATGAAATAGAAAATAAAATCAGAATTAATAAATGGCAAAAAGCGTGAGCCCTTGGATCTGAGCTCATTAATTGAGCTGGCAGATCCAAGCATCCAGAGGCGCGCGTCCAACATGTTCCACGGTCAATGCAACCACACGTGGTATTTAAAAAAGTCATAAGAATGGAGCATGGAGATTAGATCTGGAGATTGAGATCAATGGCTCACAATCAATCTGGCAATGAGACGGTGACCAGCGCCACCGTCTTCTCCGGTGAGCTCCGGCGAAGGTCAAAAAACACAGAGGTTCAAATGCTTACTAAAATGGACGATCCAGGCACCGTTCAAAAGGTGAAGTGATGTACATCACTCCTATACCACTCACTTCCACTCTAGATTCCTATCAAGAGAGAAATCAGAGATGGAAGTTTGGTGATGTTCAACTGAACTTGCTCGATTTCAACAATTAAGCACTCAATAATAATGCCTCTATAGAGAGGACTTCAGACAACACAATATCAAGGTTAATGGATCAAAGAATAAGGAGACTCAAAGCAAAAACCAGTTGATCAAAACCTTTGGATTATGAAGATTTGAGTCCCTTTTCTTGGTTCCTTTTGCAAAACAGAACTTCAATAGATCAAATGATGAAGGTCTAGGAACTTTAGATCTGAAAATTCAACCAAATGCAATTGAATTTCAGATCAGAATTTTTTGAAGAAAAATGAACTTTGTTCCTTTGGTATGGTTAGGGATTCACCCTTGCAGCATTTCAGGCGCCTTTAGGTTGGAGAAATATGAAGCATAACACATGTATTTATAGCTGGAAAGGGCTGAGTGCATGAGTTAACTCGTGTGCATGGCAAATGGATTTTTCATTGCATGGGCTTGTGTGATCATGTGGAAGGCCCAATGAAGACTGAAATGACCTGCTGAGTTCATGTGAATTGCAAATGGACGTGTACATTAAGTGTAATCAGGTCATGTATGGCAATTTAAATGGAATTTCACAAAATGCACTTAATCTTCATGTCTTCGAAAATGGTGCTTCCAAGCTCTAAAAGCAACCTTATGAGTAATGGTTAGAAAGCTTTTTTCATAAGGAACAAATGATATGTTGATCAAAATTCCAATTGGGCCTTGGAAATTAGTGAATTTTGAGTTTAAAGTGTAGGGTGCAAAACATGCATGAGTGAAGTTTCCAAATTTGGCCAATGTTCAAGCCCTTCTGTCTTATTGATGAAAGCTCCAAATGATAAAACCTTCAACATCAAAGTTGTAGATCTTTTCAAGACAATCAAGTTGGACTTATATTTTGAATCATTTTGATTTTTAATGAAGAAGTTATGGGCACTTGAAGTTGGAATTTTTTCCATTTCAATGACTTTGGTCCAAAGTGACATATGATGTTTTGCATTATCACATGTATTTCTTTTGAGATTTTGAAAATTTTCTCAACATAACATTTTAAGAAGACACAATAAGATTTACAATTCATTTGGTTCCATCTTAAAATCATAAAAAATGAATGAGTTATGTTCTTGGGAAGTTGACCCAAAATTAGGGTTTCAGTCAAAATGACCTATAATGTCTTGGAATGGATGATGATCTTCCAAGACTCAAATCAATTTTTGATGAACATGAAAGTTGTTCATATTGTCCTTAAGAACATGTTTTCTCTTGGGATTATCTCCATTTGACCAACACATAAAAAGTTAGGTCTTAGTGCATTTCAAAATAGTCAGATGAATTGACTGATCAACTTCTCAAGTCCATGCCTCAAATCTTGATGAATTAATGATTGAGGGTACTCAAATAAGTTCAAATATGCATGGAATAATGGATTAGAGAACTTCCTTTGATTGTATTTTACCATGGGTTGAGGTTGCTTCATGAGTAAGGCACAGCTGATGAACAGATGAATTAGGGTTTCCTTGGGGAACAAACCTCAAACCCCTTGACTTGCTTTGATTAAAATGATGAATTGAGATACTATGGAGGCATATTTGATGGATGAGAGATTTGGGAACCATTAACATGCTTGGTTTCATCTTCTCTTGATTTTATCATTGCACAAAGGATCTCCTAGAAGCTCTTAGACCTTGTGATTGCTCAAGCTACAAACAAGAAATGCTAGTGACATATTTTTGTGCTTTTGATTAGTAAATAAAATAAGAAAAACAATGATATACAATTCAAGCATGTCTGGTGATCTCAAACTACTCACAAGAGGTCCCACCCAAAGGCAAGGGGAACCAAGATGCTTATGATCCTTGAGGCTTTGCAAATGCAATGTTATGATGCCATGAGGGATCTTAGGGCCAAAATTGGGGTCTTACACTGATTCTGAAAATTATTCTTCAGAAGAGGATATTAATATGATTTATGAATCCTCTACTGAATGCTCTTCTGAATATTCTGACAGTAATGACTGTCAATGTAATCAATTAGATTACTGGAAATCAATTGTTGATATGAATGGGTTAAATGTTTTAACCTCAGAACAAGACGAAGCTATAAAAGCTATAAAATCTATTTCTAATAAAGAACTAAAAAGAAAAATGCTTGAGGTCTTAATACAAGAAAACTCTAAAAAAGATTTTCCTATTATTATAGAAGCACCTTACCAATTAAGTGAGGTTTTGTCTAGATTTCGACAGTCTAACATCCGTGAAACTCCTGTTTCTATTATGGATTTAAATAGAGAAATAAATCTCTTAAAGAATGAGATATATCCAATTAAAAGAGAAAACTATGCTTTATCTCAAAGACTCACTTTGTTAGAATCTAGTAATTCCAAAGTTGAAGAGATGTCTTCAACTAGTAATCCTTCACATAGTGATGAATTCCTTTCTCTCATTGGTAGAGTGACCTCTCAAAAATGGTTTGTTAGAATAACTTTAGTTATTAATAGAAATTTCATATTAGAAAATGAAGTTGCCCTTATTGATAGTGGCGCTGATTTAAACTGCCTTCAAGAAGGAATTATTCCCACTAAATACTTTGATAAAACCACACAATCTCTTACCCAAGCTGAGGAGATAATCTCACGGTTAATTATAAGTTGTCTAATGCTTATATCTGTAACAAAGATATTTGTTTACCTACTCATTTTATTCTTGTAAAAAATTTAACTCATAGAATCATATTAGGAACTCCTTTTCTGCATAAAATTATGCCTCTAATTAATGTTGATCAAAAAGGAAATATCTCCGTTATCAATAACAAAAGAATTACTTTGAATTTAGTATTGATCCTCATACTAGGATGATTAATGAAGTTAAAGATATTCTTCTTAAAAAAGAAAAACAAATTTGTTTTCTTAAAGAAGAAGTAGATTTATTAAACATTACTTCTCAACTTAAGAAACCTGAAATTCAAAATCAAATTAAATCAATTGATCAACAGTTTAGATTTGAAATCTGTAATTATTTACCTAATGTCTTTTGGATAGAAAGAAACATGTTATTTCTTTATATTATTTTGATGACTTTAATGAAAGTCAAATTCCCACCAAAGCTAGGTCTACTGAAATGAATCATGAAATATAAGGCACTTTCTACAATTACTCTAAAAGAATAATATTAATACCAACAGGAAAATATAATTATTTGATATAAAAATGTTAAATCAATTTTCTATTTAAAAATTTAATAATAGAGTATAAAAAAATATAAGATAGAAATTAATTTAAAAAAATATAAAACATAATAATAATAATAATAATAATAATAATAATAATAAAATTAAATATATATATATATATATATATATATATATATATATATATATATATATCTATATATATATATATATATATATATCTATATCTATATATATATATATATATATATATATATATATATCTATATCTATATATATATATATATATATATATATATATATATATATATATATATATATATCTATATATATATATATATATATATATATATATATATATATATATATATATATATATATATATATATATAGATATAGATATATATAAATTAAAAGGTATAATTTTTTAGAATAATTATAATACCATAAAATTTAATTATAATAATATTTTAACATCTCTTAGCGAGATACACTCACTATGACCATAAATATATTCATTTTAAAATAAATAGAAAAAAATGAATATATGCACCTAAAGTTGTTTAGTTATATATGAAACACGATTATTTTATTAAAAATAATAGTAATAAAAGAGATATATTAAAATATAGTAAATGTTTCAAGATTTTTTTGATCGATTAAAAAAGTATATACAACACATCAACTACATCAATTTTATACAATTTGTAATGAGCTTTTTGACATAAGTTTTTATAACTTGTTTTAATAATTGCTTATAGATCTAAATAAAGATGACATTTCTTTCCCTTTTCATGTTTCGAAAATATGCTATATAGAATCATATGCTATATAGAATCATATAATTAAAAAAGAATAGTTAGATCTCAGTCATAAAAATGAGAAAAGAAAAAATGAATGTAAAAAGAGAAAATCAAGTTGAAAATAAGAGAATTCATTCTTAGCTGTGAAAACCAATGCGACTGGAGTAAAAATAAAGTGAGAGAAAATTTATGTTTTTGAAAAATTGTGAGAATATTAAATTTAAATAGTTAGGTTAAGTTTGATCAAAAAAGTTACATATATACCTATAGTATAATTTTAAAACAATTTTTGTAAAAAGTTAAGTATGAGTATTGCATAAAGCGAATATAAAACGCAACAACTATTGGAAAATAACCTAACACCGTTTTAAATTAATTTCCTTAAATAGTAAAAAGAGAAATCCTTTTTTCACCGACCAAATATATTATGGATCTCCTAATATTTTAAAATTGGCAGTTTTTTAACTAATCATCCAATAACACATGACCTTATTCATGGATCTATTTTTCATAGTTCTTGTAACAAATATTTTTTCTTATTGGGATCATCCTAAGAACCTTATTCGTGCATCTTTTCACACAATCAGAGCAATCACACATTTTTCAACGATGGTTACCTTTCACTCTTAATCATCCTCACCTGAACAATTGCAAGAACACACAAAGAAGAGAGAAGAAGAAGATCAAAGAAGAGAGAAGAAGCATAATAGAAGGGAACTGCATCACACCTGAGTTTCATTTCCGTCTTCATCTCCGGTAGGAGAGTAGTAACCCTTTGGTTTTGGAACGAATTGAGGCTTGGTTGTGATTTAATTTAAGTTTAAGGATTTAGGGTTCTTGGTTAAAATAGCTCGATTTAGTTGAGTGTTTAAAAATTGTAGGAAACATATTTTGAATTCGGTAAGTGGAGTAGAGCTGTCAAATAAGCCCTATATTTAAAAGCCCCAATTATTAAGCCCTATTAAAGCCCCAATATATTAAGCCCCTTATCATTGAGATTTATTTTAGGCCCTAAAATTTTAGGCCCTTTATATAATGCATTTTTTTAGGCCCCGTTGAGGGGCCTTATTTTATTCCCAAAATTTGGACTTGAGTTTATCACTCCATTCATGTTCTATGCAAAGCTTCCGCCACCGTCAACCAATTACACCGCCGTCGACTTTTCTCTATCACAGAAATAAAGGTACTCTTCTATCTCCATTTCTCTTTAATCTCTAGTTTTCTTAATATCAAATTTCATTTTTTATCTCATTTGAATCAACATGTTTATAATACTGCTTAATATGTACACTCACAAGCTGTTTGTGGAAACGCCTCAACAACTTTATACATGATATAAATTTGATTAAAATGCAATTCTGATGATAAAGTTTCGATGATTAATTTGCCGTGTTTAATCTTAGATGGATAATATTGTTGTTTGTGTTTGAAAAAGAACATAAAATCATACTCAAGTGTATAAATATTAGCAAGTCACATAATTGAACTGGTTTGTGTAATATGTTTTCTTTTCTTTTTTATTTTTG
The DNA here is from genome assembly GCF_024323335.1 of Lathyrus oleraceus. Taxonomy (NCBI): domain Eukaryota; kingdom Viridiplantae; phylum Streptophyta; class Magnoliopsida; order Fabales; family Fabaceae; genus Lathyrus; species Lathyrus oleraceus. The sequence continues at coordinate 223,565,677 of NC_066579.1, forward strand.
GAATTTTATGTTGAAAATTTTATTTTTAATTTTTTATTAAAGTTATTTTTTATTTTTGAAATTTTTAGCAGATTTATTTAAAAATTATTTTTTTATATTTTGAATTTATTTTATTTTGGTTTTTAAAATAAAGTTTTTTTATTTTTTGAATTTATTTTATTTTGTTTTTCAAAATTAAGTTTTTTTATTTTATTTGGGGCCTTATGGCCCTCTTTTAAATTTTGAGCCCATCTAACTTTAGGGCCTATGTATTTGAGGGCTTACTATTCTTTAATTTTTTTAGGCCCCCTTATTTTGGGGGTTGGGGCCTAAATTAATTGGCCCCTTAAATTGACAGCTCTAAAGTGGAGGTTGAGAGGGAAAGATTGGCATTGAAAATTTGGATTTCTCGGGAATCTCTTCCGCTGAGGGAGCCTCCAACGCGGAGGAGACGGTAACTGAGAACGAGAGAGAGACGTGTGGGAGGAATATTTCAATTTTATTTTGAGTTGCTTCTTGATTTTTTCACGTACTTTTAATTGACTCATTAAGTATCATTCAATGAATTCTTCCCCGTGGATTGAAGACACGCATACGTGTTAACTGACTTTTCCCATGCATGCTTTAATTCCACGCTGACTCGTCTTCCACTAACCACATATTCATCTTATCCACTTGCCTTACCCACTCTTTTGACCATTCGAAGCTGAATTTTGGATGGGCTCTGTTTTGGGCTTAAGGCCAATAGTTACTGAATGCACACGTCTTTGCTAGTACACCTCCCAAGCTGTATTGCAATTTTCATTGGGCCTTTTTGCATTAAGGCTCATGCACCCAAATTGCATTGCACCCTTTTTCCAGTTCTGACCCGTCCTTTATTTCTTGTTATTCTTGATCTTTTTACATATTTTTTAATGATTTTTTTGTGCTATTTTTGCCATGAATGCTATTATAATTAGAATGTTTTTATCATGAAAAATAGGATTTAATTTGGTCACTGTTATGATTAATCTTATTTAGAATTTTTTGGTGATTTTAATTCACATGTAATTGAGATTTTTACTATTGTATGATTGTTCATAATTGGTTATCTTTGATTTAATTGTTAATTTCATCTTTGATTCATGGTTAGCTAATTTTGATCATTAGAATCAATATCCATTAAATGGTTTCATTTGGTTTGTGGTTATCTTATGGAAATTGAAAATACCATTTCAATTTGTATGATGTATGCCTTGTGTATGTCATTTCATTTTCCATGATCATGTGATTAGTCTTTGATTATTTGTCCTTGATTAATCCATTTCCATTTGAATTGATAAGTCATTAAACATGTTTACATTTGATGCATTGATTTCATTTGTTTTATTTTTGTACTAACTTCATCTGTTTGTGTGATTACATGACTTTCAAACTTAAAGTGTGGATCCAAGTTACTTTGTCTATCACGATCTCTACCTTGTATTGTTTGAGGACACCATGCCACTTGATTGTTTTAGGCATGGTGTTTGGTTTATAACTTGTATGATCCCATTTCCTTATCATTTGTATTGTATGGTTCCATCCCCACATTGTGGATTATATGTCCCCATCTCCCACCAAAGTGTAATAGTCAAGATTTATCTTTCTTTTATTGCTTTCATTGCATGCTAATTAAAAAGATAAGATCAAACGATAAATAAATCTTTTCAAAAGACAAAAAGCACACTTGATTCAATGTCAAGTGTGTTCCAAATTAAATCAAATCAATTGCAACGCGAGTGCTTGATCTAATGTCAAGTATCTCTTCCTCCATTCCATATCCTATATTTATCCTTATCTTAATCCATTATATTCCAATTCTATCCCTGGTCCATTCTTATTCATCAAATCATTTTCATAATAAAACTTGGATGAAATGTGGGGTGTACGTACTTGTACACAACACTTAAGTACATGGGTTGTCGACCGTACCTAGCTTGGGGGCTCGTTGATTGACTTCCGTTTAAAACACTTAACAAATAAACGTGAGTCTAAATTATTAATCTAAGAGTGAAAGAGTGGTTAGGATGAAGTTGTTCTCTCAACTCATGAGTATTCTGATTGACGACCGTACTTAGCCAGTGGTTAGACGCTCGGCTTCCTCTAAGTACTAACGATTAAACTCGTAAAACAAATTTTATAATTACAATCAACTCCAAGAGATTCTTCTGCCTTAGGGAACTCTCTTTGTCCCCCATGACCCTTTGTCCAATACCTGCAATATCACTTCTCTATTTCTCAACAATGTTGCATTTGTAAGGGCAAAGTGTCAGACAACATACAATCGCAAGTTTCGATGATGACAAATGACCACCATGCATGTCTACAAACAAATGCAAAACATCACCTATCATATCCTTTCCTATGCTTATCTAAATCTGTTATAATTCTTAAAAACATATGTGGACAAAGTGTGATCATGACGAAATGCATGAAAATCACAAAATACGAATTTTTGCAGGTTTGCAGGCTTTGAGTCGACCGCAAGGGTCAGCGCATAAGCCTCGGGTCAGCTCATGGAACCTTTGAGTCGACCATAAGGGTCAGCTCAAAGCTCACGAGTCAGCGCATGATGCTTTGAGTCAACCACAGGTCAGCTCATGGAACCTTTGAGTCGACCATAAGGGTCAGCTCAAAGCTCACGGGTCAGCGCATGATGCTTTGAGTCAACCACAGGTCAGCTCATGGAAGCTTTGAGTCGACCATAAGGGTCAGCTCAAAGCTCACGGGTCAGCGCATGATGCTTTGAGTCAACCACAGGTCAGCTCATGGAAGCTCTGAGTCGACCATAAGGGTCAGCTCAAAGCTCACGGGTCAGCACACGCCGACCTATGGTCGACCGCTCGCACGTAAACTCAGTTTTCTGAGTTATTTCCACTGTTTGAAATTCTGTTATGTTTGATTGGTTTTGTCAGTTACTATATATACAAGTCAAAACACTTGTATCAACTAACATTTGTCAATTTGAATTCAAGTGTTCAAGGAAACAAGAAAGAGTGAAATAGGTGTCCAAGATTCATCATCTTCATCTTCAACATCTCACAACACATCAACTACACACAACCATTTTTGATGTGCTTCGTGTTCGGTTAAAGGTGATAAGGTTCGAAGCTGTGATCGAAGAATCCAGTTCGGGTTGAAGCTTGTGGCAGGTTCTTTCTTGAATAAAACCGTTAGGGTTTTGTCCTCCAATACGGGTTTGTGTTTGGGGGTTTTTGGACGAATCATTCTTCAATATTCAACCGAGCGAAGGTGATTGAGAAGAGGAAAGTCTTCATCAGTCTAGTAGCGGATTCGGTGGCATTGAAGTGAAGGATTCGGGTTCGACTCGTTGTGTTTGAGATCAGCCGGGCCGAGGGTTTGAAGAACGGAAGATTCTTCAACAAAGGGGCTGGAATCGGAGGTCTAGCATTAACGATCGAAGGTCTTGATTCATCTTGAATCAAGGAGCAAGGATAGGAAGCATCATTCAACACATTGGAAGTTCTGTTGTTTACATGCTTTGCAATCCTTGTATAAACGATTAAATTTCACAGGTGATATCTAATTAATCATTTCAATTCTATTTTTAGAATTGAGGGCAGACGTACCCCGAAGCGAGGACGGCGGGGGAACTGCCTCATCAAATCTGCGTCTTCTTTAATTTTCTGCATAATCTGTTTTTCAGCTTAAAAATTAAGTGATTTTAGTTTAAGCAATTTTACCAAACGTTGATATAAGTTGAGTAAGAGATTAAAATTGTTGTTTGAATACAAAGTACAATAGTGTATTGTACTAGATAAATTTGAATTACTTACTCAACTCAAATATCTCTTGGAGTGTATGCACACCAAGTGTTTGTAAATTTGCATAAGCCAAAGTTGTCTTAAGTTTACATTCAGTTTTATCTGGTATTTTGGATCATTGGAACTAGGCTTGCTAGTTAGTGAAATATATCAATTGAGTGTGCAAATTGTGTAAGTAATTAGTATTTCATTTTATCTCAAATCCATTAGCTTAACGCATATCCGGTTTTCCAATAACGGTTCGTTTTAGACTAAATTTTCCTCGGCTGCTTCCGCACTTAAAAACAATTTTTAAAACCAATTTTCCTTTAAATTGGTAGCGCCGACTCAAGATTTTAATTGGGATCTATTCAACCCCCCCTTCTAGATCCGTGCCATAGTCTAACAAGTGGTATCAGGAGCTCCGGTTCACTCCGTGCTTCAAAATACAACGTTGATAGAAAATGGCTAACGAACCTAAAGGGGCTTACAATAGAGCTCCCGTTTTCAATGATGAAAATTATAGTTATTGGAAAGACTGTATGCGGGTGCACATAAATTCCATAGATAGAAAAATATGGAATGTTATTCTCAATGGTCCAATTCAAATAACCATGACCAATGAGAACAACGAAGTTGTGCCTAAGCCCGAAGCACAATGGACCGATGATGATGAAAAGAAATACAATTATGATTGGAAAGCCAAAAATATCCTAATCTCCTCATTAGGCGTAGATGAATACTATCGTGTATCCCATTGTCCTACTGCTAAGGCCATGTGGGATTCACTACAAATTGCCCATGAGGGGACAAATGATGTTAAATTGGCTAGAATCAATACACTAACACAAGAGTTTGATCTCTTTTTCATGGAGCAAGGGGAAACCATTGCCGACATGCAAAAGAGATTCACTCATCTCATCAATCGATTACATTCACTTGGTAGGCCTGTTTCCAATGATATTGCTACTAATAAGATCTTAAGATGTCTTAACAGGGAATGGCAGCCGAAAGTGACCGCCATAAAAGAGGCAAATGATCTTACCACATTGGACTTGACAACATTGTTCGGTAAACTACAAGAGCACGAACAAGTTCTCTTAAGCCTGGAACAACACGAAAAGAAAGACAAGAAAGACAAAGCAAAGGTGAGTGAAAAGAAATCAATAGCTCTAAAGACTTCCTCCTCAAAGTCTCAAGCAAAAGAGCAAAGTGATTATTCATCGAGTGACGAAGAAGAAGAGGACAAGAGTGAAGATATGGGGCTGTTCGTCAAACGCTACAACCGTTACGTGAGAAAGAACGGCATCCAACATTCCGAGAAGAACTTGGTAAACTTCCGGAAGCAATCTAGGTTCTCCAAAAATGATGACTCAAAAGGAAAAACAACTAGAGGGTCGTGCTATAAGTGTGGAAAGCCGGGTCACTACAAACCGGACTGTCCGATGAACAAAAAGACAAAAGAAAAAGACTCATACAAACCACACAAGAGACCATCAAAGCCAAGGAGAGCATACATCGCTTGGGAAAGCGATAGCGACTCCTCTGATGATGAAAGCTCTAGTGATGAAGATGAAAATGCAAATCTATGCCTTTCTGCTCATCAAAAGAACAAAAAGAAACAGGTACGACATGCTAAATATGAAAAATCCTCTAGTATGTCTCATAATGAATTGCAAATTGCTTTTGATACTTTACACTATGAAGCAAAAGAAGCCTTTAAAAGGCTTGCCTCAAATAAGAAAATTTTTTCTCATTTGGAACATAAAATTCAAGAATCCGAACGGAAACTTGAGGCTCTTAAAGCTTCTATAGTGGAAAGCACAAAAACAAGTTATGAGGACCTTAAAAGTAGAATGATGAACTTTGGGTGTGATACTTGTTACATTTGGCAAGGTGAAGTAAGAAACCTAAAAGCCAAACTTGACAAGGCTCTTGAGCCCAAGATTACTTTTGCTATCAACAAATCTAATTTTCGAAAAAGTATGGTTAATCCATATCAAAAATATAAATATGTTATAAAAGATGAAGATAGCAAAAGCAATCCAAATGTAGCTCTCTCTTGTCTCTATTGTTGCAAGAAAGGTCATTCCATTGCTAAATGTAGATTTAGGAGGTTTTTAGTTCCTAAAGGCATTTATCAATGGATGCCCAAATGCAACCATTTCGTTCCTCACCACTCAGGACCCAATAAGCAATTGGGTACCTTCTCTTGTTAATTATCTTGTCACAGGTACAATGCCTCGAGACTACCGAGAGAAGATGGTTTCTCGACAGTGGATGCTCAAGGCACATGTCAGGTGACATATCTCTCTTCATTGACTTTGTGGCTAAGAAGAAGGGATATGTAACTTATGGTGATAACAACCGTGGAGCAATACTTGGTAAAGGTAGTGTAGGTAATCCCTCCTCTACTACTATTTCTGATGTGTTGCTTGTCGAATGTCTTAAACACAATCTACTTAGCATCAGTCAATTATGTGACAAAGGATACAATGTATCGTTTTCAAAAGATTGTTGCAAAATTGTACATAATGATGATAAGAAGAGTATGTTTAATGGTCTTCGTGTGAACAATGTCTATATGCTTGACTTAAATGAAGTATCGTTAACAAGTGACAAATGCCTCGTAACAATGAGTGAAGATTCATGGTTATGGCATAGGCGTTTAGCACATGTTAACTTTGACTTACTCAACAAAGTAGTCTCAAAAGATCTAGTCCTAGGTCTCCCCAAAATTAAGTTCACCAAGGATCATCTTTGTGATGCTTGTCAAAAGGGGAAGCAAACGAGGATCTCATTTAAATCCAAAAATATCGTTTCAACAACGAGACCTCTCGAGCTTCTTCATATGGATTTATTTGGGCCATCTAGGATTAAAAGTCTAGGAGGAAACTATTACGGTTTCGTAATAGTGGACGACTTTTCTCGATTTTGTTGGACTATTTTCTTAGTAAGTAAGAGTGACACATTCGCCGCCTTTGAACGATTTGCTAAGCTTTCTCAAAATAAACTAAATACAAACATTGTTGCAATTAGAAGCGATCATGGAGGTGAGTTTGAAAATCACTTATTTGAAGAATATTGCGGTAACCATGGTATTGATCATAACTTCTCCGCTCCACGTACTCCTCAACAAAATGGGGTTGTGGAGCGTAAAAATCGAATTTTGGAAGAATTAGGAAGAACAATGATCAATGAAAGTGGCTTACCGAAATATTTTTGGGCTGACGCCATTAGTACGGCTTGTTACGTTCTGAATAGGGTGCTCATTCGCCCCATTCTAAACAAAACACCGTATGAACTTTTAAAAGGGAGAAAGCCAAATGTTTCTCACTTAAATGTCTTTGGTTGCAAATGTTTTGTATTGAACAATGGAAAGGAAAACTTAGGGAAATTCGATTCCAAGGCCGACGAAGGTATCTTCCTCGGATACTCTCAATCTAGCAAAGCATATAGAATATACAACAAACGATTACTTATTGTAGAAGAGTCTGTACATGTTACTTTTGATGAATCCAATCCGAGAAACGTCGGAAAGGGTAGTGTTTTTCATGGTGCAGGTACATCTACTGAAGACATACTCAAAGGTTGCGAGCCGGGGATTGATCAACCCGACTTAGTCAAAATTGAGGAGGACAAAGATGTACAACATGAGGAAACCGAGGCAGTTCATCCGCCTTCAAACGATGATCTCCCTCAAGCTTGGAAGTCTTCCAAAGACCATCCAATCGACAACATTCTCGGGGACATCTCAAAGGGTGTAACAACTCGATCTAAGCTAAGTAATTTTTGTTATCACTTCGCTTTCGTTTCGCAGATGGAACCTAAAAACCCTAAAGAAGCCCTACTCAATGAACACTGGTTTTTATCAATGCAGGAGGAACTTAATCAGTTCACCAGAAATGAGGTTTGGGACCTTGTCCCTCCTCCGCGAGATCATCGAGTAATCGGCACCCGATGGGTGTTTAGGAACAAGCTGGACGAAAACGGGGTAATAACCCGTAATAAGGCGCGCTTAGTCGCGCAAGGGTATAACCAAGAGGAAGGCATCGACTATGAGGAAACTTATGCGCCGGTTGCCCGACTCGAGGCTATACGCCTTCTCCTTGCTTTCGCATGCGCGAAAGACTTTAAGCTATTCCAAATGGATGTCAAGAGTGCATTCCTTAACGGTCACATAAATGAAGAGGTTTATGTCGCACAACCTCCGGGTTTCGAATCCCATGAGTATCCTGATCATGTCTATAAACTAAAAAGAGCTTTGTATGGCCTCAAACAAGCTCCTAGAGCTTGGTATGAGAGACTAAGCAAATTCTTACTTGATCAAAAATACTCAAGAGGAAAGGTTGACACAACCCTCTTCATTAAACGTCAAGGAAAGCACTTGATATTAGTGCAAATTTATGTAGATGATATCATATTTGGATCCACTAACATGAATCTTGTGAGAGAGTTTTCTGACCTTATGCAGGGCGAATTCGAGATGAGTATGATGGGGGAGCTCACATACTTTCTCGGTCTGCAAATCAAACAGCTCAAAGAAGGAACTTTCGTGAGCCAGACAAAGTACTGTTTGGACCTTATCAAGAGATTTGACATGGCAAAAGCTAAGGCCATAGACACCCCCATGCCTACGTGTACAAACTTGAACAAAGATGAAGACGGTAAGGAAGTAGATGTAAAACGGTATAGAGGTATGATTGGTTCACTCCTTTATCTCACTGCTTCTCATCCCGATATTATGTTTAGCGTATGCATGTGCGCAAGATATCAATCATGTCCCAAGGAATCCCATTTAAAAGCCGTCAAACGAATACTTCGATACCTATCCGGTACTCCGAAGTATGGACTATGGTATTCCAAAGGTAATGATTGTTCATTGGTAGGTTTTTCCGATTCCGACTTTGCCGGCTGCAAATCGGATAGGAAGAGCACCAGTGGCACTTGTCACTTATTTTCAAACTCTTTGGTCAGTTGGCATAGCAAGAAACAGGTTTATGTTGCTTTGTCAACCGCCGAAGCGGAATACGTTGCCGTCGGTAGTTGTTGTGCCCAAATCCTATGGATTAAGCAACAACTATTGGATTTTAACCTCAAACTTGAACGTATTCCCATTTTTTGTGACAATACAAGTGCCATTAACCTGACCAAGAATCCTGTGCTACATTCTCGCACCAAACATATCGAAATTCGACACCACTTTCTTCGGGATCATGTAGAGAAAGGTGACATTGTTTTCGAACATATTAATACTGAAAATCAACTAGCGGACATTTTCACAAAGCCGTTAGCCACTGAACCTTTCTTTCATATCCGCCGAGAACTTGGTATTCTCGATATTTCGGAACGGGCACTATAATCTGCTGTTTTACCTTATTCCACTTAAGACTATAATCTTGTACTTCTAACAAGTTGATGTTGTTGCAAGCACAAGTTTAGTGTTCACCAAGTCACTCCGACATCAAGGTGATATTGTTCCCTTCTCTCTCTCTTTCTGCAAAGTTTCATGATTAACATAGCTATACCACATAATGATATTGTATATATATGCATGATGTATCTCCTTGGATGTTTACTGTCGTATGGCATTCTATCTATGCATCAAACTTGTCAACATATGTGCAGAAAAATGTAAAACTGAAATCTTTGCTTATTGTTTGATTGTATTCATTTCTCTGTTATGCTTGTTTGTGCTCAATCTATTTTAATGATTAATGTTCTTTTAATTAATGATTATCATTCAGTAATGATATTGGTGTGATATTATTATCTGTTTGTGTTATTTCCTGTGAATTTTTTTGTTATGTTGAATAATTGTTCCTTGTCTCTTTTTGATGTTGTCGAAGGGGGAGAAGAGTACAAGCAGCCAAAATGTTCGACACAATTAACAGTCGGTTTTGCAGATAGCGTTAGATTACAAAAGAAAGGGGGAGTGTGCACAATGTGTGTAAATACTGCATATACTGCATGTTGTTTGCTCTTTGGCTGTGCATAGGTTGTCATCATCAAAAAGGGGGAGTATGTAAGGGCAAAGTGTCAGACAACATACAATCGCAAGTTTCGATGATGACAAATGACCACCATGCATGTCTACAAACAAATGCAACACATCACCTATCATATCCTTTCCTATGCTTATCTAAATCTGTTATAATTCTTAAAAACATATGTGGACAAAGTGTGATCATGACGAAATGCATGAAAATCACAAAATACGAATTTTTGCAGGTTTGCAGGCTTTGAGTCGACCGCAAGGGTCAGCGCATAAGCCTCGGGTCAGCTCATGGAACCTTTGAGTCGACCATAAGGGTCAGCTCAAAGCTCACGAGTCAGCGCATGATGCTTTGAGTCAACCACAGGTCAGCTCATGGAACCTTTGAGTCGACCATAAGGGTCAGCTCAAAGCTCACGGGTCAGCGCATGATGCTTTGAGTCAACCACAGGTCAGCTCATGGAAGCTTTGAGTCGACCATAAGGGTCAGCTCAAAGCTCACGGGTCAGCACATGCCGACCTATGGTCGACCGCTCGCGCGTAAACTCAGTTTTCTGAGTTATTTCCACTGTTTGAAATTCTGTTATGTTTGATTGGTTTTGTCAGTTACTATATATACAAGTCAAAACACTTGTATCAACTAACATTTGTCAATTTGAATTCAAGTGTTCAAGGAAACAAGAAAGAGTGAAATAGGTGTCCAAGATTCATCATCTTCATCTTCAACATCTCACAACACATCAACTACACACAACCATTTTTGATGTGCTTCGTGTTCGGTTAAAGGTGATAAGGTTCGAAGCTGTGATCGAAGAATCCAGTTCGGGTTGAAGCTTGTGGCAGGTTCTTTCTTGAATAAAACCGTTAGGGTTTTGTCCTCCAATACGGGTTTGTGTTTGGGGGTTTTTGGACGAATCGTTCTTCAATATTCAGCCGAGCGAAGGTGATTGAGAAGAGGAAAGTCTTCATCAGTCTAGTAGCGGATTCGGTGGCATTGAAGTGAAGGATTCGGGTTCGACTCGTTGTGTTTGAGATCAGCCGGGCCGAGGGTTTGAAGAACGGAAGATTCTTCAACAAAGGGGCTGGAATCGGAGGTCTAGTATTAACGATCGAAGGTCTTGATTCATCTTGAATCAAGGAGCAAGGATAGGAAGCATCATTCAACACATTGGAAGTTCTGTTGTTTACATGCTTTGCAATCCTTGTATAAACGATTAAATTTCACAGGTGATATCTAATTAATCATTTCAATTCTATTTTTAGAATTGAGGGCAGACGTACCCCGAAGCGAGGACGGCGGGGGAACTGCCTCATCAAATCTGCGTCTTCTTTAATTTTCTGCATAATCTGTTTTTCAGCTTAAAAATTAAGTGATTTTAGTTTAAGCAATTTTACCAAACGTTGATATAAGTTGAGTAAGAGATTAAAACTGTTGTTTGAATACAAAGTACAATAGTGTATTGTACTAGATAAATTTGAATTACTTACTCAACTCAAATATCTCTTGGAGTGTATGCACACCAAGTGTTTGTAAATTTGCATAAGCCAAAGTTGTCTTAAGTTTACATTCAGTTTTATCTGGTATTTTGGATCATTGGAACTAGGCTTGCTAGTTAGTGAAATATATCAATTGAGTGTGCAAATTGTGTAAGTAATTAGTATTTCATTTTATCTCAAATCCATTAGCTTAACGCATATCCGGTTTTCCAATAACGGTTCGTTTTAGACTAAATTTTCCTCGGCTGCTTCCGCACTTAAAAACAATTTTTAAAACCAATTTTCCTTTAAATTGGTAGCGCCGACTCAAGATTTTAATTGGGATCTATTCAACCCCCCCTTCTAGATCCGTGCCATAGTCTAACAGCATTATCCTTCTTGGAACCAAATACCATAATCCCTTTGGATTCCATGTATACCCTTTTAGGGAAAGTAACCAGTTTCCACCTTGTGAACCAAGAGTTGTTTGGCTTATTGCCAAACATTTAATTCTCTTTTTCCGGCCCTTCCATATAGTGGTACCATGCCTTTGGTCCCCCACATATTGGTTCATGTCACCTTTATTCTTTCGTTCAAAGTTTATTTCCCTTATGGATTCCTACAACACCATTGTCTTTTGGTGCCAAGTTATACTTTTCATAACCCAATCATACCCTTTATTTCTTGTTTGTCTTGTCAGTCTTAGTTACGTAGACAGACATTTTTTTCTTTCTTTGTTTTATATCAGCTCTACGAATTACAGAGCTCTGAATTTCACATTTGCACGATGAGAATACGTAGGCATAAAGCTTCGAACCCCTGGCGATCACATTTATTTATTCTTTCTCATTCTCCTATCATTACCATCCCTCAACAATATTTTATTGTGTTATCTTTGGAACTAAATACCATAACCCCTTTAGATTCCATGTATACCATTTTAAGGGAAATTCCAATGTCCATCCTCATGAACCAAAAGATGTTTGTCTTGATGCCAAACACTTAATTCTTTTGTTTTCTGGCTTGATGCATGTTTTCTCTTTGATTCAAAGTTTACTCCTTCGTGGATTCAATATACCATTTTCTTTTGGTTTCAGATTATCTGTTTTCCTACAGTGATATACTATTTTCTTGGACCAAATATCATTTTCCTTTAGGTCCCATACATATCCTTTTAGGTAAATTCCAGTGCCTATCTTGTGAACCAAGAGATGTTTGTCTTGATGCCAAACACTTAATTCCTTTGTTTTTTTGGCTTGATGTCCGTTTACTCTTTGGTTCAAAGTTCATTTACCTTTGTGGGTTTCCATGTTACCATTGTCTTTTGGTGCAAGTTATACTTTCCATCACTTCTTATTAAGTCAATCTCCCCGTCCTTGTTCCGCATTAGTTCCATGAACTACGAATCTTTGACTTTCTCATTGCACGATGAGAATACGTAGGCATAAGACTTCGAACCCTTGGCAAGCATCCTAATTATTGATTCCCTTTTCATACTAATAAACTTTTTGCCTTAAGGCACCATCCATATCTTTCATGATCCATATAATCTATCTTCAATCATAATCATTCATCTCAGTGACATATTGCCTTTCTTTGGAACCAAATACCATTTCTTTGGGATTCCGTTTATACCTTTTTAGGACAATTGTCCACCTTTGTACCCAGAGATGTTTGCCTTGATGTCAAACACTTAATTTCTTTCTTTTTGGCTTGATGCCTGTTTACTCTTAGGTTTCAAATATCATTTCCTTTATGGATTTCAATAACATCATTGTCTTTTGGTTCCAAATCATACCCTTATGTCACTTTTACTCAATCCTTCATTTCCTTCTACTTCGATTATTCCTCTATTCCTACCATTCATTATTCACTACATTCATTCAAAATCTTCTACCAACCATTCACTTCATGTGATACACTTTCTCTTTGAGTCAAATAGATTATTTCTTTGAGCTCCATCCAGCATATGCCTTTGAATCGGGAGATGTTTTCCTTGATGTCAAACACTTAATTCCCTGTGTTTTCGGTCCTACCATATAGTGGTTACATGCCTCGGCTCCCCACATATTGGTTCATGCCACATTTACTCTCTGGTTCAGATTTCATCTCTTCATGGGTTCAAACCATATTAATTTTTGGTTCAAACCATATTTTTTATCACTCTTCTTTCATATCTCACCATTTGTTCTATGAACTACTGAGCTCTGACTTCCTCATTGCACTATAAGGATACGTAGGCATGAAGACCATATTCCTCACTGCTCACTCTATCTATTCCATTCTCTTTTTCCCTTATCTTTTGTGAGTAATCCTTAGATAATAACAGTCATTCAAGCAAAGAACAATCAAAATGATCCATGTTGAGTACAACGGACGTTAGGAGTGTTAATACCTTCCCCTTGCATAACCGACTTCCTTTTCCATTTTCTCTTCCCCCAGTTTTTATCGATGTTTTCCCTTTTTTCAGAAATAAATAAAATTCGATGGTGACTCTATTGTACCTTCGAGCGTGTGATGCGTTCAAGTATATTTTCACTAACTTTAGATAATATATCATTGATTAATTTATAAAAGTAGTGTTACTTTGATATTTTTTTATTAGATGTGATTGTATATGTAATAATAATACAATTTTTATTTTCAAATGCTTTATTTGGCTATTGCACATAAACAACATTGGTTGTGTTTCTTGCTAGTAATAAACCATGTGAAGATTAGATTTTTTTTTTTGATAATCACTTGTATTAATACGCACAAGGGGTGCAACCCAATACAAAGGGAAAAAAGTTACAATCCAATGAAATTAGAAGGATTAGCAAACCACAAATCTCTAGTAATACCTATATTCCCCTTAGACAAAAAAGAAATCCAATCCCACCCAATTGATTTAATAAGCAATAAAATCTCAACCACATTCCAATTAGAATGTTCAAAGACCAAATTATTTCTAGCATTCCAAATGCTCCAACAAACCAAAGGCCAAATAAAAGCAAAAAAAGATGACTTCACTCTACCATCCAAAGAATTTGATAGAAATAAAAGCACATCTTCTTCGGTAACAATAGTATCAATATCCGAACTTCCCAATAGAACATCAAAATCCATGCCAAACCACGAGAACACTTCCTTCCATATATATTTAACTTTACCACACTTAAGAAAAAGGTGACCAACAAATTCCTCTTCTAAATCGCATAAGGGACAAAAAGAAGCTTCCACCCCTAAAATCACACCTCTATGCCAAAGTTCTTTTCTCGTCGGTAAGGCTCCCAAGATCCATCTCCACCCAAACAACTTGACTTTCTACGGAATAGTAGCTTTCCATAATCTTTTAAGTTCACAAAATCTAAAATCACTACCATTAGGAATAGCCATATTCAAAGTATATAAACGTTTAAATGCATTCCTAACCGAAAAACCCCCCACATCTCTCCACCAAATTAATTTATCAACCCCATTCATACACGGTTTCACATCCTTAAGGATCTCTATTAACTCCTTCCAATCCTCCAATAATTCACCTACTAATAAGGTTGAATCAACACCCACCTTCCAACTCCAACCCACATTCTCCCATAAACCACAATTAATCACAAGAGCATTAGGAAAAGAGCAAACCTCAAATAAACGAGGAAAAAGAAGCTTAAGAGAACTATTTCCCAACCAACAATGCTTCCAAAAAAGAATAGAATTGCCTCTTCCCAATTTACAAGAAATTGAATCACCAAACCAATCATGACCACCAAAAGGAGTTCCACAAACCAACCGGATATCTCTCCACCAAAGGGAGTAATTAGATAGAGTCGGCTTCGGCACCACATCACCAAGAGATTGCAATCCACTACCATATCTAAATTGAAGTAATTTAAACCAAATCGCATGCTTATCATTAAGAAAACGCCAACCCCATTTACTCATCAAAGCCAAATTAAACCACTCCACATTCTTAACACCTAAACCTCCTTCCTCCGTTCTAAGACAAATTTTATCCCAACTAACCCAACACATTTTTCTACTTCCACCACCATCCCCCCATAAGAAATTCCTTTGGATTTTGATAATTTCCTCCAAAACACACTTAGGAGCCTTAAAGAAAGAAAGTAAAAAGATAGGCACATTGTTTAACACCGAATTGAGTAAAGTAACCTTACCTCCAAGAGAAAGATGTTTCCCTCGCCAACCACTCAGTCTCTTCTTCAACTTTGCAATCATTATAGACCAAAAAATTCTGCGTCTATGATTACCTCCAATTGGAATACCGAGAAAAGTAAAAGGTATCTTTTCCAAATTACAAGCTAGAAAAGAAGACGCCGATTCCAAAATAAAATCCTCCACATGCACACCATACAACTTGCTTTTCTTCAAATTAATACACAACCCCGACACCAATTCAAAACCCCTCAATAAAGTCTTAATACACTATAAGTTTTCCTTTGATCCATCACACACTAAAACCGTATCATCTGCAAATTGGAGCATCTCAAAATGAATATCCTCCGAAACCGCAAAACCTTTGAACAATCCCAACATAACCGCTTTCCTCATCATACCCGCAAGACCTTCTCCCACCAAAAGAAAAAGAAAAGGAGAGAGAGGGTCTCCTTGACGCAACCCTCTAGATGTTTTAAATTCCAAAGTTGGGCTCCCATTAACTAAAATTGATACCGAGCTAGAAAAAACCGTACCTTCCATCCACTTCATCCATAACTCACCAAAACCCATTTTTCTAAGCATAAATTTAAGAAAACCCCATGAAACACAATCATAGGCTTTCTCAAAATCAACCTTCAACACCATACATTTCCTACGCTTCCTTTTCGCAAAGTCTAATATCTCATTAAGCACCACCACCCCATCAAATAATTGTCTCCCTTCAATGAAAGCCGTTTGAAAAGGCGACACAAGTTTACCAATCACCAATCTCAACCTCGCCGCAAGAATTTTTGATATTAACCGATATAAGCAACCCACTAAACAAATAGGACGATACTCATCAATGCTTATCGGACAATCAACTTTAGGAATAAGAGCAAGAAAAGAAGCCGTCACGGATCGGGGAAGAACACCACGCACATAGAACTCTTGAACGAAATTCACCACGTCATCCTTCACAAAATTCCAACACTTTTTCAAGAAACCAAGCGGAAAACCGTCCGGACCCGGACTCTTATCACAATCACTTAACCACACAATCTCTTTAATTTCATCCACTTGGAATGGAGCTTCCAACAAATCTCTATCTTCCAAACTAAGAACATTAAAATTAAGCCCATCCAAGGTCGGCCTATTCTCCATCGGTTCCGTAAAGCGGCTTTTAAAATGATTAAATATCTCACTTTTAATATCCTCCACACCTTCCAACCGACCTCTTGAAGTAATCAAAGAAGCAATATTATTCCTCCTAAATCTCCCTTTCATAACGGAGTGAAAGAATTTGGAATTAGTATCCCCAAGTCAAATCCAATTACACCTAGCTTTTTGCCGCAAAAAGTTATCTCGTAAGAACATAGTATCCCACACCTCTTTCGAAGCCACCTCTCTATTTCTCCTCACCGAATCAACCAAACCATCCTCCGCTAAATCCGCTACCACCAAATCCAACGAATTAAGCTCACCCACCGCTTTATCCACATTCAAATCAAGCATCCCGAAGACTTCTTTATTCCAACTCTTCAATTTTAATTTCACCGCCAACAATTTTTCTTTCAAAATATAGCTCGCCTTCCCTCCCCTAAAAGTATTCTTCCAAACATCCCTCACCAAAGGAATGAAATCATCATGCTCACACCACCCTTTAAAAAACTTAAAAGGTTTCGGACCCCAATCCACAATCTTGCAATTTAACCAAATAGGACAATGGTCTGAAATAGACCTATCCCCCACCACAATCCCTCCCACACCCCACAAGTCAAATAATTTCTCAGAAATGAGAAATCTATCCAACCTACTACAAGCACTCCCATCCATATTGAACCAGGTAAACTTCTTATTAATCAAAGGAACATCCACAAGATCCATCGAACTAATAAAATCCTCAAAGTCCTCCGCCTCTTTTAGATTAAAATTATTCGATATACCCTTCCTCTCCACTTTAACCCGAACAGTATTAAAATCACCACCAACACACCACAACCCATCTGGAAATTTTGCTTTAAACTCTACAAGCCTCCCCCAAAAAGCCTTCTTCTTCTCAATAAAACAAGAGGAATACACATTCACCAAGAAAAGATTGAAACCGGACCACAACACATGGATTCCAAGAAATCCTTCCCCAACAAAACTAGAAACTAGGATAAAAGACTTTTTCTTCCACAATGTTAAAATACCTCCCGATCTACCCACTGCCCATTTAGAACTCCAATCCGCAATAGAATCACTCCAAAAAGAGTCCACAGGAAAATTATCAATAGCATGAATCTTGGTTTCTTGAATAAAACACACATCTGCCTTTGAATCTCCAACTAATTTTCTCAAAGAATGCAATTTAGCATTGCATCCACACCCACGGATATTATACGACGCAATAATCATTTTAAATGATTTGATTTTGCATCCACCGAAGAAACCACACATTTATCAGCTAACTCCCTCATTTTAATGGCACTAATTTGTAGGCTTTCCGACCCTCCTCCCGTCAACCCCAAACATTTTGCTCTATTCCAAATCATACGCGCCACTCCACTATTAACCTCATCCTCATCTACCTGTTTCACACTATCACTTCCCTCTACAGAATCATAAGAAGAAAGGAGCTGACCATCCCCCTCAATATTACCGCGAGCAGATATAATTCTATTCAACTTAAAATTAGAAAAAGGGAACTCAGAAATAGTCTCTGACCTGTCACTATTGCTGCCTCTGTTTCCACTTCTCAGCCCAGAAAAATCAATATCAAACCTCCTATCCTTCGAATTCCCCAACCTCTGCCCACCAACCAAAAATTTCAAACCCATAACCGTCCCAGACAGTGTCGCCTCACTGTCCAACGCATGACCGCCAGACCGTGCCAGATCCGCACACTGAACTGCTTTCTCAAAGCTCCCCGAAGCCAACCTCCCACCTGCACCCACATCAACCGAATACGCAACAGACTCGCCCTTCTCAAAATCTGCCGTAGCACCCACCGAACCGTCAGCTCCAACCAACAGCCTATTTCTTCCTTGAGACACCCGCACACAAGAGCCGGCAGTCTCCGAAGACGACGAAACAATTTGCTCAGTTTCTAAAACTATCACATCCGAATTCTCCTTCCAACAGTACCCACGACTACTGCAATTCACCTTCCCCGTATCCAGCGACCTCCCTCCAACCTGTGAAACCAGTTGCACAGAATTCACAGCAGAATTCATAGCAGACTCTGAACGTATACCATGACTATCACTTAACTTTGCAACCGCATCCAACGAATACCCTCCATCCTGTGACACAGTCCGTAATTGCCCTCGAATTACACCAGGAAACGCAACAGACTCTGCTTGAACTGCAGCAGGTCTGTGTCCAAGAGGCTGTTCAAAATTTTCCCGCAGAATCAAGTCGTCTTCCTCGAACACATGATGAGTCTCTAAACCCACATCACCTAATTCATCATCATCCTCCGACAACTCCTCATTCGAAGAATTAATTGCAGAATTATCGACAGCTTCACTAAAGACCCTTCCCACCTCTTCCACCACACTAATGTCAAAAACCAATCCATTAATCTTTACTTGAAACAGATCATTAACCCACCTTCTGCTTTTAGTTCGAACCAGCAATCTCGCCGAATCCATCACCTTCCGCGAAGCTGTATTGCAATCAGCCCGTACATACGAACCAAACAAGCCCGCAAAAACACCAAAGAAATCATCCGTCCAAACATGACACGGAATACCTATACAGCGAACCCACATCAGTCGTTCTTCATCCACATGCCCAGGTTTCCATCTATCAATTGATGTAAACCATTTGCTCCACCAAATATGCCCTTCGTCAACAAAAACCTCTACCGCACCCTCCTCCACATCTTCGAAAATACACAGATTAGGCCCTAAGGGCTTGACGGAAAAATCAAAATAACCTTCAGCCTGAAAAATTTTCTGCATCGAAAAAGCCAACCCCGGCGTTCGGACCAATCCAACATACGCCTTCAGAATATTTGGATTATCCCTGGCCAAATCAGTATTGAATTCCAGAGCTACCGCCGCATTACTAACAGAATCCTTCATAGTACTAGATTGCGACACTCCCTTAGAAGCATCAATCAGCTTCACAGTATCAAGTTTCTTCACCATCTTAGTAACATCAGCCACCTCAGGACAGCCTGCCTGTCCATCCTCCTTCACCTTTCCAGAACCTCCTACCAACACCTTAGTACCCACATCACAATGCCTCACCACCGCAGCCATTATCACTTCCTTGTTCCCACCTGTCACCACTTTGGCGAAAGAATCAGCAAATCGCGAAGAAGAACCCTTCCGCTCTTCACCTCCCCCCACACGCGACTTCTCCTCCCAACCAAACCTTCTACCTCGATACTGATTACGGTTAGACACAGTTAAATTCGAGTTCCTGGAGAACCTAGGTAAATTGACCTGCAATTTGACATTCTCAACAAAGATGTTATCCAACTTGCACGCTAGCCTTGTTGAGTCAACTACATTAAAGAACCTCACGAAACCATAACGTTTCCCTCGAACATCTTTCTTCATTGGAATAACCACTTCGTCGACCTCGCCGAACCTGGAGAAGACTTCATGAAGATCCCTAGCATTGAATGAATCAGGAATTGAAGAAAAGAAGAAAGAAGTGATTTCTCCCCTCCTCCCAAAACCCTTCTTCACAATATCCCAGCGTTTGGATTTGAATCCGCCCTTACCTCGAATGACCGGAATCCAATCTCCCTCTTTCACAATCTCCTCAGAAGCATCACCGGGATTAGAAATCCCCAAATCTTTCTTTCCCAACCCTAATTTTTGTGTTTCTCTCTCCTCCCGCTCTCTCTCCATGATAAAAAATTCAAAGTATGTGAAGATTAGATTATTAATGTAACTTATTTATGGTTATTTATTTAATAATATTATACTAAGATATCACAATGTATTAGCTGCATTTTAAGAAGGATCTTGTTCAATTGTCCGCTGAGTTTCGTAGTAAATAATATCTAAGATGTGATGTGATGTGATGTGATGGCAATTCTTTTTTATTAAAATTTCCCTCTCTTTGAATGGCTTTGGTTTCTAAATATTTCAACTTCAATATAATATTTTATAGTACATTATTAAGGTAATTTAACAACAATTAAACCTAATAGAAGTAGCACAATCTTGTAAGTTGTATTTTAATAAATAGAATATTAGAGAGAAATGGAATTACAAATCTGAAACATATCTGTAGATTAATGAGGAAATTTGAAACATGTCCCTAATTAGTAAGGGAATTGAAATTCATCCCTAATTAGTGAAGGAATGGGTAACTCGTAAATACTTTATGACGGAATTATGAAAATAATTTAGTGAGGGATTTATTTATTTTAGGATGATTAAATTCCATCACAGATTGGGACGAATAACAAATTCTCTCATTAATTTTGGCAAGGTCAAAATTCAATATGAAATTTGAATCGTCACAAAATCCGTCATAAATATTGTTTGTGACCGAATTTTCATACTTTTGTGTGAGATTTATACCTTCTCTAGACTTAACTTTCTTAGTATGCCAACATGACATTTGGTATCACTCCTATGAAGAACAATCACATCTTAATTTATATGATTGTGTACAACACTTATACTTTGATGTCAAGGGAAACAAATTGAATAATCGACCTAGTTACTTTGTGTTATTAACTATGTCTAAAGATATTTCTTGTCTCATAAATTAAAGTCTAACCATTTTAGCTAAGGATATCAGATTACATCAGGAGTTTCAAAGTCATTTGAAGGAAATAGATCAAAGAGTTTTGTACAATATTCTTTGAGTTCTAATAGAAATTCATATATATATATATATATATATATATATATATATATATATATATATATATATATATATATATATATATATATATATATATATATATATATATAACCTGTATTTCTATTGTCTCGGTAGAAAAAGTGGTAAAACCTTAAACTATCAAAACATGTAGTTTAAATTCTAACAATTTATTTTTCTCAGACATTGGAAATATATGTGAAGTGCAGGAATGTATGAATTCTCTAATAAAACTCAATGCATGATGTATAATAGTATTTGACGTTATTTCCATCATGAGACTATGGACGTCTTTGAACATAGCTCATATGACTTAGACAAAGTCTTATGGTCATTTATCTATAATCTACATTTACTCCAATCTATTAGTGTTGGATGCAACCATATAAGCTAAGTTGTAATTGTTCTTCATGTGAATGAGAATAAAAGATAAACACACACTCAAATTTTACGATTTCTCTTAAACATTCTCATTTAGTATAATTATGCTCAAGTATGAATCCATAAGATTTAACCATATGGTTGTCTTCATGTTATGAGAAACACTAAATATTTTAGGATTAATTTTCAAGCAGAGTTGCTTGCAAATATCATTTACAATAATTATTTTTTTCTAAGAGCAAGAAATAACAGATGAACGAACACGGTCATGAGAATCATTCCAATAAAGAGAGAACTTTTATTAAAATGTTAATTCTAAATTGTTGGATAAAATTCAATTTGATTTTAATTTTAGATATGTTCGAAAGTATACGATCCAAAAAGTAAATCCCACTTATACTTAAATTTATATATTTCATTCATGTTCCTATGTCTCTAGTTTTTATTCCATTGCATCACTCACCCTTATTGTTAGAATATGTGTTTAGGTGCGATTTATGTTTATAATGAACATCAGTGTAAGTTTTTATAATAAATTTAATTAAATATACTAATCCAAAAAATGAATCAAAATGATAAATCAACTAAAATAATTTAGGATCTACGTATTCTACACATATTTTACAATGGTTGTAACACCTCAAGTTTTTTAAGCATGACTATGAAAGATTTAGAGATAAATCTGGAATCTCTATACCTAATGATTTGGTAATTATATGAGTAGAGAGAAACCTCATTTCTCCCATTCTCACCTTTCCTTCCTTTTTCACCAATTCAGAATTGGAGAGAGGGGAGGAGATTGAACACGTGAAAGAGGAAGAGGGAGTGTAATTTTAAGATTTTATCCATGAATGCATCGGTAAGTGTTTGCAAATATTGAGGATTTGGATTCAAGAAGTAAAGATTGGCTTGATCATCAACATCATCTTCTTAATCTCTCGAGGCAAGAATCTTCATTCAAGGTAAGTCCTTATATAGGACCTTGGGGAAAATTTTGGGGAACTACATGTTTGTGTAAGGGTTGTGAGAAATTCCATGAAGCATGTCATTCTGCTTGGTTCCATTGGTCAAAGGTGTCTCCATTTACACATGCATGTTCCAAACCTGATTCTTGTTCATGTTATGTTGTTGCATATAAGATTTGAACTGGTTATAGAACAGTTTTATGATAGTAATAGGTACCCTGAAACCATCATGAATATGATAAACATTTATGATAAAAAAATCATTTTAAAATGCATGAAATGTTGATGCATATTTGATGTATAACTTTCCCTAACATGTTAATATCATTAGAACTTTGATTTGTAAGTGTTTCATTTGGATTAGATTGATAAAAACCATGAATAATATGCAAAATATGGAAATTCGCAGGTTTGGTTCGAATTAGAGAAGTTTTGATTTGAATCAGAAGCCTTTTTATTGGACTTTGGGTGAAATTATTCGAATCATGGTTTTACACTGTTAGGAATGATTCGAATTATGGTCTGCTATCACGCCACTATTTGAATTGAATCGAATCAAATTTTACACTTGACTCGAATCATGAGGCATATTTAGTCCTAATGTTGTTTTTATTTTCTTCATAACTTACATTTCGTAACTCGAAACAAAGTGTCGTCTTTTGCATTGGGAAGATATTCCAATGATATATCTTATGATCAAAAAATAATATACTTTATGTCATTTGGTGATGTATTATTAGTTCATGTTTGGTTACATGTTTAAAACTAAGTTGAATCGCCCTACTTACATGTCAATGTGATGACGTTTCTTGCGATTAATTTCATGCATTGATGTTAGAATAATATCCTGATGATACGAATTGTTGGATGTATGATCCTTGCTCACTTGACATTATTTGGCTTATGCCGTATTTTTTGTTGTAAACTAACTCAAAGTGTTATGACTTAGTGGAGACTATGGTGTCGTCCACTTCTTTCTCCATTGTCCGTTCATTTCGGTTGAATGTCCGGACATGAGTTATTTTGATATGCTAGAATTTGGAGTGAGTTTGTGTTACTAGGTGGTAACTCGCTTGCATTTACACACCTGAGCTAGCAATAAGGTGGGCTAGTGGGGCCTGACGAGGAACATTACTCACTTGGTAACTCACCTGGAGTATTTGTATGATGGGGTTGTGCCGCCACATAGGAAATGACACTGTGTTACTCACCACTGGAGGGGTTATGTATCCACTTAGGCGTAAATACCTCATTATTCACTAGCGATATCGCCCAGTGGGTTGTGTAGTCATGTAGGCGTTTTTACACTTGCGGGTAACTCACATGTGTATTGATGATTGATGGGGTCGTGACGCCACATCGACAATGTCACTTTGTTACTCATCACAGATAGGGTTGTGTAGCCACTTAGGCATAAATCCCTTGTTACTCATCAGACTCATTGTGCGATGAGCTTGTGCAAGTCTTTTGACGCTAGGAACTTGGTTACTCAACGAGGGTATACTTGCATGCCCTTGTCGAAGGCGTATTACTACTCTAGGATTCTCCCATACACGGGTATGGGTATTGATATATGGTTGTACTAACTTTGATATGTGTTGGTGATTTATGGAATCAGGTAGTCAAGGGACTTCGTATTTGATGTTGTTATTGTAATTTTTGAATTGGGTAGTCAATGGACTTCCAATTCGATGTTATGTGATATTTGTGCATTCCTGAAATGGTAAGTGAGGAAACCTCGGATCAATGATTGGTCTGTATGTGATTATGCACCCTATAGAGTTAAGAAGACCCAAAATATAGGATGGCTCACATAGATTTAGTAATCTCACCCCAATCAAATTACTATTTTTCAGGTTTACCGATTAAAATGAAGAATTTGTGAGAAGGTCGGGACCAGAGACTTGGATGAGTTGATGGCTTGAAGACCATTCCTAATCTTATTTTCCATTGTGCATTCTTTGTAGACATATATGTTGTATACATTTTATCTATGGATGTATACGATTTTATTATGTCATCTTTAGATTTTCAATGTACTCAGTACCAAAATTTTAATGCCTTACTGATATGATTCTAGACACATATTAGTGAGGTGTTACAATTGGTATTAAAGAAGGTCGATCCTCGACCAAGCCGTGATACATCATTAGCAATTCTCTTTTCCCCACATGTATGTGTTGCTAGCCTAGTTTCTACTATCATAGTATCCAGTTGCTGAGCTTGACCAACTCACTGACTATGTACATGATTGATAGGACCACAACGGAGCCACCACGAGGACACACAACATCTGAGGTGACTAGAACCCAAGTAGTAGAATTTGGTTGAGTAGGGGGAGTGTTGGAATTGCTAGGCATAATTGGAACATCTAATGTGCAATAGTCTACAACCTCAGCTTTCACGGTAAGAGTTAAGGAAACTAGAATTTCCAAGATTTCGACTAGAGGAAGTGAACCTTCATATGATCCATGTAGCAAAAGAATTCCAAGAGAAACCTATGACAAGTCTACGAAGGGGGCTAAACTTTGAGTCAATATGTTGCACTGTCAAATCATTGTTTCCAGTAACAGATACGATTTGAGAACATGTTGAATGGGGAAATTTTGGATGTTTAGACAGAGAGATCAGACCTTTCTGGTTTCTCTGGTGTGCGGAAGGTGCTCGAATGGACGAGGTGTTGGATTCTGACTCTATTCGATTTACCTTAAGTGATAAGAATTAAGTTGAAATTATTCTTTATGTGAGTGAGACAAAAAGACAGACACGCACAAACTTTACGATTTCTCTTCAACATTCTCATTTATCATAATTACGCTCAAGTATGTCTCCTTAAGATTTAACTGTATTCTTGACTTCATGTTATGAGAAACACTAAATACTTTAGGATTAATTTTCAAGCAAGGTTGCTTGCACATACCATTTACAATAATTAATTCTTTCTAGGAGTTAGAAATAACATAGAACCTTTATTATAAAGGTTAAATATAAATTGTTGGATAATATTCAATTTAATTTAACATTAGACATGTTCCAAAGTATCAGAGCTAAAAAAACTAAATCCCACTCACTTTTACTTAGATTTATATATCTCATTCTTCTTTCTTTGCCTCTAATTTTTATATTTTTGCATCACTTATCCTAATTGTAGTTAGAATGTTTTAATAGATGAGATTTATATTTAAAATGAAACACTAGTGTAAATTTTTCTAATAACTTAAATAAATATATTAATCCAAAAAATGAATCAAAATGATAAAAATTATTTAAAATAATTTAGGATAGACATAATCTACACATATCTTACAACGGTGAAGGAAGATTTTCTAACAAGATGATTAGAAAGAAACTAAATAAATTATCAAAATAGTGAAACGCTAATAATTATTTTTTAAAATACACCCAAAAAATAAATAAGAAAAAGAAAATATTTTTTTGTGTCTAATTCATTTGTTAAGAGACAAAATAAATTCAAAGATGTTTCAATAGACATCTTTTAACTCATTACATAAATATGTAAGAAATATAATTATGTGTGATGCATTCAAGATTGAAACTAGTTAACCATAACATATTAAGAATAATAATCCAAAGGAAATATCCAATAAAGTTCTCATAAACGAAATATTTATTATTATTAATAATAATAATAAATAAATAAATAAATTTTCTTACTATGTCTTAGGTGTCCCAATTTTTCTGCAACTTTAGACATTTGAAATGTGATAAAAAATTTATAAGTCTATAATTAAGAGATAAAACAAGGGAAATAGTGGTAAAAATAATGTTAGTATTTAAAATGAAAAAGAAACACAAAACTAAAAAAACAATTATATATATCTTCACCATCCTAAAATTAAGTATAATTATATATTTTCCATCTCTATTACGTTTATTTCTTTCTTCATTTCCCATATAATTCTACATTACATTCTAAAGTTTAAGGCACTTTCTACAATTACTTAGAATAATAATATTAATACCAACAGAAAAATATAATTATTTTATATAAAAATTCTAAACTAATTTTCTATTTAAAATTTTTATAATAGAATATAAAAAATATAATATAGAAATTAATTTAAAAAAATATAAAACATAAGAATAATAATAGTAATAATAATAATAATAATAATAATAATAAGAAAATCATATATATATATATATATATATATATATATATATATATATATATATATATATATATATATATATATATATATATATATATAAATTAAAAGATATGATTTTTAAGAATAATTAGAATCCCATGAATAAATTTTAATAATAATAATATTTTAACATCTCTTAGCGAGATACATTCACTATGACCAAAAATATATTCATTATCAAGTAAATAGAAAAAAATGAATATATGCACATAAAGTTGTTTAGTTATATATGAGACACGATGATTTTATTAGAAAGTAATAATAAGAAAAGAGATATATTAAAATATAACAAATAATTTCAAGATTTTTTCATCGATTCACCTTTTTAAATAGTATAATTTATTTAAAATCAAGCAATACGAAAAAGTATTTACAACACATCAACTACATCAATTTACCACAATTTATAATCTACGAGCGTTTTTGCATACTTTTTTATAATTGTTTTGATAGGTGCTTGTAAATCTAAATAAAGATGACATCTCTTTCACTATTCAGGTTTCAAAAAAATGCTATAAATAATCATATAATTAGAAAAGAATAGTTAGATCTCGTCATAAAAATGAGAAAAGAAAAAATGAATGTAAAAGTGAAAATATAAAAGAGAATTATTTCTTAACAGTAAAGACCAATTACTAGAGTAAAAAGAAAATGAGAGAAAAGAATATATACACGTTAAAGTTGTTTAGTTATAAACGAGACACGATTATTTTATTAAAAAATAATAAGAAGAAAAGAGATATATTAAAATATAACAAATGATTTCAAGATTTTTTGATCGATTCACCTTTTTAAATAGTATAATTTATTTAAAATCAAGCAACACGAAAAAGTATTTAAAACACATCAATTTGCCACAATTTATAATCTATAAGCGTTTTTGCATACATTTTTATAACTTGTTTTGATTGGTGCTTGTAGATCTAAATAAAGATGACATCTCTTTCACTATTCAGGTTTCAAAAAAATGTTATAAATAATCATATAATTAAAAAAGAATAGTTGGATCTCGTCATAAAAATGAGAAAAGAAAAAATGAATGTAAGAAGTGAAAATATAAAAGAGAATTCATTCTTAACAGTGAAGTCCAATGACCGGGGAAAAAGAAAATGAGAGAAAAGAAAAAAATAATTAAGAGGCAATTTATGATTTTGAAAAATTGTGAGAATGTTAAATGTTGTTTAAATAGTTAGGTTAAGTTTGAAAAAAAAAAGTAAAATATCTAAATAAATTATAATTTTAAAATAATTTCCTAAAAAGTTAAGTATGGGTATTCCATTAAGCCCAATAAAAAATGCAAGAACTATTGGGAAATAGACCTACAACGTTTTAAAATAATTTTCTTAAATGGTCAAAGAGAAATCTATTTTTCACCCCCCAAATATCTTATGGACCTCCCAAAATTTCAAAATTTCATAAAGAATCATCCAATAACACACGACCTTATTCATGAACCTTTTCTTCATAGTTCTTGTAATGATTTTCCTGTAACAAAGATTTTCTCTTATTAGGTTTATCCTCGGGACCTTATTCATGCATCTTATCTTCATAGTTTTGGTAATGGTTTTATTATTGGAAATGGCCTCTGTAAAAAACTTTGTTTGAAAATTATTTTTGAAGTATCTTGTTTTGCTAATAACATCGAGGTCCACAAAATGGTTGAACTTAACGGTGACGTGCTTTAGTGTTATTAAGCAAAACAAAAGTGTTTAAAAAGAAATCATGAATTATATGCACACATGACATTTGGTCTCACTCCTATGAAGAACAACCACATCATCATTTATATGGTTGCATACAACACTTATACTTTGAAGACAAGGGAAACAAATTGAATAAATGACTATGTTACTCTATATTAATGACTATGTTCAAAGATATTCCCTCTCTCATAAATAAAAGTCTAACAATTTCAAACTAAAGTTTTCAGAGTACATCGAGGATTTCAAAGTCACTCGAAGGAAATTCATCAAACAGTATTATACAAAAAAAATTGAATGCCCGTGGGAATTCATATACATATATAGAAAATGTTATAAAACATTAAACTACCAAAACATGTAGTTTAAACTGTTGCAAGTTATTTTTCATTGGCATTGGAAATACATGTGAAGTGTAGGATCATATGAATACCATAATAAAACTCGATGAATGACATATAATAGTATTTGATATTGTTTTTATTATGAGACTAGGGACGTCTTTTAGCATAGCTAATCAGACTTAGACAAAGTCTTATGATCATTTATCTATAGTCTCCATTGACTCCAATCTAAATTAAGTTGAAATTGGTTTCAACCATATAAATTAAGTTGAAATTGTTCTTCATGTGAGTGAAACAAAAAGACAAACACACAAAACTTTATGATTTCTCGTAAACTTTCTCATTTATCATAATTACGCTCAAGTATGTCTCCATAAGATTTAATTGTATTTTTGATTTCATGTTAAGAGAAACACTAAATACTTTTGGATTAATTTTCAAGAAAGGTTGCTTACACATACTATTTACAATAATTAATTCTTTCTAAGAGCTAGAAATGACATATGAGTGAATAATGTCATGATGATCATTCCAATAAAAAGAGAACATTTATTAAAATGTTAAATATAAATGGTTGGATAATATTCAATTTTAATTTAACTTTACACATGTTCCAAAGTATCATCAGAGCCAAAAACTAAATCTCACTCACTTATACTTAGATTTATATATCTCATTCTTCTTTCTTTGTCTCTAATTATTTTTAAGTTTGTATAGGTGAGATTTATGTTTATAATGAAACAGTAATGTAAGTTTTTGGAATAAATTTAATTAAATATATTAATCCAAAAAGTGAATTAAAATGATAAAAGTCATTTAAAATAATTTAGGATAGACGTAATCTACACATATTTAACAATGGTGACAAAATATTTTCTAACAAGATGACTAGAAAGAAACTAAATAAATTATGAAAATAGTGAAACGCTAATAATTATTTCTTGGGACCTTATTCGTGCATTTTTTTTTCATAGTTCTTGGAATGATTTTTTTATTTTAAATGGCATTTGCAAACAACTTTGCTTGAAAATTATTTTTGAAGTATCTTGATTTGCTAATAACATTGAGGTCCACAAAATGGTTGAACTTAATGGTGTCGTGCTCGAGTGTTATTAAACAAAACGAAATTGTTAAAAAGAAATCATGAATTATATGTATACATGACATCAGGTCTCACTCCTATGAAGAACAACCACATCATCACTTATATGGTTGCATACAACACTTATACTTTGGAGACACGGGAAACATATTGAATAAACAACCTTTCTAATTACTCTGTGTTATATACTATGTTCAAAAATATTCCTTGTCTCATAAATTAAAGCCTAACCATTTCAAGCTAAATTTATTCGATTACATCGGGTGTTTCAAAATCACTAGAAGAAAATCGATCAAAGAGTAAGGTAAAATATTGTTTGAAAGCTAATAGAAACTTATATATATTGAATGCTAGTAGAAATATATATATATATATATATATATATATATATATATATATATATATATATATATATATATATATATATATATATATATATATATAAAACCTGTATTTCTAAAATCCTAGTAGAAAAAGTTGTAAAACATTAAAGTATGAAACCAAGTAGTTTAAATTGTTGCAACTTACTTTCCACCGTCATTGGAAATACAAATGATGTGTAGGATCATAAATTTCTTAATAAAACTCAATGAATAATGTATAATAGTATTTGACGTTATTTCTATTATGAGACTAGGGACGTCTTTGAACATAGTTAATCAGACAAAGTCTTATGGTCATTTACCTATAGTCTCCATTGACTCCAATCTATTAGCGTTGGATGCAACCATATAAGTTAAGTTGAAATTATTCTTTATGTGAGTGAGACAAAAAGATAGACATACAAACTTTACGATTTCTTTTAAACATTCTCATTTATCATAATTACGCTCAAGTATGTCTCCTTAAAATTTAACTGTATTCTTGACTTCATGTTATGAGAAATACTAAATACTTTAGGATTAATTTTCAAGCAAGGTTGCTTGCACATACCATTTACAATAATTAATTCTTTCTAAGAGCTAGAAATAACATATGCGTGAATATCATCAGATCCTTCCAATAAACAAAGAACCTTTATTAAAATGTTAAATATAAATTGTTGGATAATATTCAATTTTAATTTAACTTTAGACATGTTCCAAAGTATGAGAGCCAAAAACTAAATCCCACTCACTTTTATTTAGATTTATATATATCATTCTTCTTTCTTTGTCTCTAATTTTTATATTTTTACATCACTTATATTTATTGTAGTTAGAATGTTTGTAAAGGTGAGATTTATGTTTATAATGAAAGAGTAGTTTAAATTTTTCTAATAAATTAAATTAAATATATTAATCCAAAAAGTAAATCAAAATGATAAAAATTATTTAAAATAATCTATACATATTTTACAATGATGAAGGAAGATTTTCTAACAAGATGGCTAGAAAGAAACTAAACAAATTATCAAAATAGTATAATTATTTTTTAAAATACACACAAAAAATAAATAAGAAAAAGAAAATATTTTTTTTTGTGTCTAATACATTTGTTAAGAGACATAATAAATTCAAAGTTGTTTCAATAGACACCTTTTAACTCATTACATAAATATGTAAGAAATATAATTGTGTGTAATGCATTCAAGATTGAAACAAATTAACCATAAGATATTAGAATAATAATCTAAAGAAAATATCCAATAAAGTTCTCAAAAATGAAATACTCCTTATTAATAATAATAATAATAATAATAATAATAATAATAATAATAATAATAATAATAAATAAATTTTCTTACTATGTCTTAGGTGTCCCAATTTTTGCTGCAACTTTAGACATTTGAAATGTGATAAATCTTTTACAAGTCTGTAATTAAGAGATAAAATAAAGGAAATAGTGGTAAAAATAATGTTAGTATTTAAATTGAAAAAGAAACACAAAACTAAATAACAATTATATATATCTTCACCATCCTAAAATTAAGTATAATTATATATTTTCCATCTCTTTTACGTGTGTTTTTTTCTTCATTTCTCATATAATTCTTGGTTACATTCTAAAATTTAAGGTACTTTCTACAATTACTTAGAAAAATAATATTAATACCAACAGAAAAATATAATTATTTGATAATCTTAAATTAATTTTCTATTTAAAAATTTAATAATAGAATATAAAAAATAAAAAATAGAAATTAATTTTAAAAAATATAAAACATAATAATAATAAAATTAAATATAATAAATAAATTATGTTTATATATATATATATATATATATATATATATATATATATATATATATATATATATATATATATATATATATATATATATATATATATATATATATATATATATATATATATATATATCAAAATTGAAAGATATAATTTTAATGAATAATTAGAATACCATGAATAAATTTTAATAATAATAATATTTTAACATCTCTTAGCGAGATACATTCACTAGGACCAAAAATGTATTCTTTTTAAAATAAATAGAAAAAAATGAATATATGCACATAAAGTTGTTTAGTTATATATGAAACACGATTATTTTATTATAAAATAATAATAAAATAATAGTAAAAAAAGAGATATATTAAAATATAACAAACAATTTCAAGATTTTTTAATCGAATCATCTTTTTAAATAGTATAGTTTATTTAAAATCAAGCAACACGAAAAAGTATAGTTTATAACTTGTTTTGATAGGTGCTTGTAGATCTAAATAAAGATGACATCTCTTTCACTTTTCAAGTTTTGAAAAAATGTTATAAAGAATCATATAATTAAAAAAAGTATAGTTAGATCTCGACATAAAAATGAGAAAAGAAAAAATGAATGTAAAAAGAGAAAACATAAAAGAGGATTCATTCTTACCGGTGAAGACCAATGCAACTGGAGTAAAAAGAAAATGAGAAAAAAGAAAAGAAAAATTATGAGGCAATTTATGTTTTTGAAAAATTGTGAGAATGATAAAAGTTGTTTAAATAGTTAGGTTATGTTTGATAAAAAAAGTAAAATATATAAATAATTATAATTTTAAAAAAAAAATCCTAAAAAGTTAAGTATGGGTATTCCATTAAGCCCGATACAAAATACAAGAACTACTGTGAAATAGCCCAACACCGTTTTAAAATAATTTTCTTAAATAGTCAAAGAGAAATATATTTTTCACCCCTCAAATATCTTATGGACCTCCCAAAATTTTGAAAATTTAAAATTGACAATTTTTTTTAAAGAATCATCCAATAACACACAATCTTATTCATGAAACTTTTCTTCATAGTTCTTGTAATGATTTTCTTGTAACAAATATTTTCTCTTATTGAGTTTATCCTCAGGATCTTATTCATATATAACGGAAATATTTTCTCTTATTGAGCCAAAGGTAGAATAAATGATGAACGGAAATATTTTATTAAGAGAATGACGGCTACGAAACATGATAAAAGTTACAATGATTGTCACCCTATTTATAAGCTAAAACTAGGGTTACTAGAATAGGATAAAATACTAAAATACCCTCTAACAAACTTAGGGGCTAAGAAAATAGTACAACTAATAAATATGAATTACTTCTAATACGCTCAAGTATGTCTCCTTAAGATTTAACTATACTCTGAATTTCATGTTATGAGAAACACTAAATACTTTTATATTAATTTTCAAGCAAGGTTGCTTGCACATACCATATACAATAATTTATTATTCCTAAGAGCTAGAAATAACATATAAGTGAATACTGTCACGAGGAACATTCTAATAAAGAGAGAACCTTTATTAAAATGTTAAATACAAATTTTTGGATAATACTCAAATTTATTTTAACTTTAGACATGTTCTAATAAGAGCCAAAAACTAAATCCCACTCACTTATACTTAGATTTGTATATTTCATTCTTCTTCCTTTGTCTCTAGTTTTTATTTTGTTGCATCACTTACCCTTATGAAACAGTAGTGTAAGTTTTTCTAATAAATTTAATTAAATATATTAATCCAAAAAGTGAATCAAAATGATAAAAATAATTTAAAATGATTTAGGATAGCGTAATCTACACATATTTTACAAAAGTGAAGGAATGTTTTCTAACAAGATGACTAGAAAGAAACTAAACAAATTATCAAAATAGTGAAACGCTAATAATTATTTTTTAAAATACACCCAAGAAATAAATAAGAAGAAGCAAATATTTTTTTTGTCTAATCCATTTGTTAAGAGACAAAATAAATTCAAAGTTGTTTCAATAGATGCCTTTTAACTGATTATAAGTAACAAATATAATTGTGTGTGATGTATTCAAGATTGAAACTAATTAACCATAAAAAAATTAAAAATAATAATCCAAAGGAAATATCCAATGAAGTTCTCATAAACGAAATACTCCTTAATAATAAAAGTAAAAATAATAATAATAATAAATTTTCTTACTATGTCTTACGTGTCCCAATTTTTTCCGTAACTTTAGACATTTGAAATATGATAAATCTTTTACAAATATGTAATTAAGAGATAAAATAAGGGGAATATTGGTAAAAATAATGTTAGTATTTAAATTGAAAAAGAAACATGAATTGATGGTGACGTGTTTGAGTGTTATTAAACAAAACAAAAGTGTATAAAAAAAATCATGAATTATATTCACACATGACATCTAGTGTCACTCCTATGAAGAACAACTACATTGTCCCTTATATGATTGCATACAACACTTATACTTTGAAGACAAGGGAAATCGAATAAACGACCTTGTTACTATGTGTTAATGACAATGAAATTCTAGTTATCAGACTTT
Organism: Lathyrus oleraceus; assembly: GCF_024323335.1. NCBI lineage: Eukaryota > Viridiplantae > Streptophyta > Magnoliopsida > Fabales > Fabaceae > Lathyrus > Lathyrus oleraceus. The sequence continues at coordinate 223,600,282 of NC_066579.1, forward strand.
GGATGTCACACTGGTTGTTATGACATCCAATTCTGCACAGACAGGGATTATGCAGAACTTAACAGTAAGTGCAGTAAAATAACACAAGTAATTGTTCACCCAGTTCAGTCCAACATGACCTACATCTGGGGGCTACCAAGTCAGGGAGGAAATCCACTATTAGTAGTATCAATTCAAAGCTAAACTCACCCGTTTACAACTTATCACTTAATCCCTACCCAATGCAATTTCAATCTTAACCTAAGATCAGAGTTCCTACTCACTCCCCCTCAATCACCTCAGTGATATTAAAGACACTTTGAAGTCACACTTCAAAAACAACTCTTGATTATGCTTCACAGCTTAAATCAAGATACACAGCACTCACGCTTAAAAGCTTTGAGTGACACAACACTTACAACTCAATGAACACCCTATGCCAAAGCTATCATCTACTTGATAATGGTTTGGCTTACAAGATACGTCTAATACAAGACTCACAAAATACAGCAGTGAAGTATGATGGACACACTTAATCTTCACGCCTCAAAATCCCTGAAACTGAATGAAGGAACGCCTTCCTTTTTATATTGCAGCACCTGGGCTTTTGCACCTGTATTCTCCTGAATTTAAGGTCACTCAAGTTCCCATAAATTCAACATTTAGGTTACTAACAAATAGGCTATTTGTTAGGTTCATTGAATGTAGCTTGGTTGTTGATTTCCTGGATTTTCTCTCAGCTGTTGAATCCCTAAAGAATAGCCTGAGAAAAAGCTGAAACAGAAAACTGAACAACCTACAATATAGCATATGCTGTCAGGCATGAATGTCACGACATTCAGCTTGACATCAAGGTCCATATGCTGAGTCTGTTTTTCCAGAAAACAGACTGTACAATTTTGCTGACCTGTACATGATCAAAATGACCATACTACAGTAACAGCTTACATTAATAAATGTCAAAGTGTCCAACTTAACATTTACACATTTGGCCTTAAGTTAGTTCTGTTATTCTCTTGAAGAACAAACTCAGTTACATGCTGAAGTATAACAGACCACCACTCTGTCTAATCTTCAACAGCTGCTTTCAATGATGAATGTCATAACATCCAGTTTGACATTCAGTCAGTAGGCCTTGTGCCAGGTCTGGTTCTTCCTTGATAACCAGACTGCACTTAAATACTAAGTTCTAACAGAACTTCTGCTGTTCTATTCCTTAGTATCTGTTGACAGGTATGAATGTCACAGCATCCAGTTTGACATTCAATAAATCCTGTGTTAGCTAGTCCTGCAGTAACTACAATGTAGTTACACGTACATGTCATGACATCAGTCAAGACATTAGTACCCATCTAGTGTTTTACCATATAATGCAGCCAATTAAACACCTACAAACTCCCCCTTTGGCAAATTTTTGGCTAAAACACTTTGATCCCCATAACAGAGTTCATGGCAGCGGAATCACACACCTAGCAGGAAATAATACTAGCTCATACACTCAGAGTGGCAGCACACTCACACACATGGAAGTTAAATAACAACTTCACACAGCAACACACACACACAGTTGCTGCAGGGGAGGGAATCTTCAGATCTGTCATGAGAGTCTGTTGTCAGGGGTGGTGGTTATTACTCCCCCTTTTTGTCAAAAATGTTGCCAAAGCCAACAACATAGCCAGAGCACAATGACAGAGTTCCAGACTTGGTTTTACTTCACAGTTTCAACCAAGTTAACATCCCCTTGATCTTGCTTCACAGCTTCGATCAAGTAATCACCCACTTTTGCTTTACAGTAGGTACCACCATATCAGATGCCCTGATTTTATTTCTGACATCCAGAACCACTCCTGCATGAACAGCATCCTTGAACTCCTGCAGGTACATTGGCCTTCTCACAGTAGGGTGTCTCCTTACCCTCTTGTATCCACCCTTGTTACAAGTAGCATAGCTATGATCTGGTGACCAATCATAACTTAGCACAGATTGTTTAATAGACAGAGATATTAAACAATTTAGTCCCAACATCAGTGGTTGCTATAAGGTCTCAGAGAGACATATTCCCAGTTTGCTCCTTAAGTTTTCAAACTGAGTAGCATCCAGAGCCTTTGTAAATATGTCAGCCAGTTGAAGATCCGTGGCTACATGTTCCAAAGTGATCACCTTGTCTTCCACCAGATCTCTGATGAAGTGGTGCCTAATGTCAATATGTTTGGTCCTGCTGTGTTGGATGGGATTCTTGGAGATATTGATGGCACTGAGATTATCACAGAACAATGTCATGACATTTTGAGAGACATTGTACTCAGTGAGCATCTGTTTCATCCAAACCAGTTGGGAGCAACTGCTTCCAGCAGCTATGTATTCAGCCTCTGCAGTGGACAGAGAGACACAATTCTGCTTCTTGCTGAACCACGATATGAGGTTTTCTCCTAAGAAGAAACATCCACCTGATGTGCTTTTTCTGTCATCAGCACTTCCAGCCCAATCAGCATCACAGTACCCAGATAGGACAGGTTCAGACCCATGTGAATACAGCATCCCATAGTCACACGTCCCATTGATGTACTTGAGAATCCTTTTGACTTGATTCAAGTGGCTCACCTTGGGCTCTGCTTGGTATCTGGCACACACTCCAACTGCATAAGAGATGTCTGGTCTACTTGCAGTCAGATACAGCAGACTACCTATCATGCTTCTGTACAGGCATTGATCAACACTAGGCCCTCCATCATCTTTGGTTAACTTCAGATGAGTGAGAGCAGGAGTCCTCTTGTGCCTGGCATTATCCATACCAAACTTCTTAACTATGTTCTTGGCATACTTGCTTTGGGAGAGAAACATAGAGTCCTCCATTTGGTTTACTTGCATTCCAAGGAAATAGGTCAGTTCTCCCACTAGACTCATTTCAAACTCATACTGCATCTGGTGAACAAATTTTTTAACCATTTGTTCTGACATTCCACCAAAGACTATATCATCAACATAGATTTGAGCTATCATGATTTTGCCTTCTTCATCCTTCACAAACAAGGTTTTATCTATGCCCCCCTTTCTGTATCCATTTGAGGTCAGAAATTCGGTTAACCTTTCATACCAAGCTCTGGGTGCTTGCTTCAACCCATACAAGGCTTTCTTCAACTTGTATACATGCTCAGGTTGGTCAGGATCACAGAACCCTTTGGGTTGTTCCACATAGACTTCTTCATTCAGGTAGCCATTCAAGAATGCACTCTTCACATCCATTTGGAATAGCTTAAACTTCAGGATGCAAGCTACCCCCAACAGCAATCTGATGGACTCAAGTCTAGCCACAGGAGCAAATGTCTCATCAAAGTCTACCCCTTCAACTTGAGTGTATCCTTGAGCTACTAGTCTTGCTTTATTTCTAGTAATTACTCCTTTCTCATCAGATTTGTTTTTGTAGATCCACTTGGTACCAATGATGTTGGACCCTTCAGGTCTTGGAACTAGCTCCCATACTTCATGCCTTGTGAACTGCTCGAGTTCCTCTTGCATGGCAATGATCCAGTATTCATCAGTCAGGGCTTCTTTCACATTCTTTGGTTCAACCTTGGAAACAAAGCAGGAATTTGAGTTTATTCCTCTTGACCTGGTAGTTACACCACTGGTGGGATCCCCTATGATAAGATCCTTAGGGTGGTCTTTCTGAATTCTGATAGATGGCACTTTGGTGGTTGCATCTACTTCACATTCAGGAGGAGGTTCCTGTACTTCTTCAGACTTGACTGGACTGTCAGTTGGACTGTCAAGGAATGTTTCAACATCCTCCATGACATCGGCTCCTTCCTCTTTATCATCCACAATGACATTTATGGATTCCATCAGGACATTGGTCCTGTAGTTGAACACTCTGTAGGCTCTGCTGTTAGTGGAGTATCCCAGAAATACGCCTTCATCACTTTTGGGATCTAGCTTCCTTCTCTGTTCACGATCTGTGAGAATGTAGCATTTACTTCCAAAAATATGAAAGTACTTCACAGTGGGTTTTCTGCCCTTCCATATTTCATACAGAGTGGAGGAGGTTCCTTTTCTCAAGGTGACTCTGTTGTGAACATAGCACGCGGTGTTCATTGCTTCAGCCCAAAAGTGCATAGGGAGCTTCTTTGCATGAATCATTGCTCTGGCAGATTCTTGAATAGTTCTATTTTTTCTTTCAACTATTCCATTCTGCTGGGGAGTTATAGGAGAGGAGAACTCATGGCTTATTCCTTCAGACGAGCAAAACTCATCAAACTTGGAATTCTTGAACTCCGTACCATGATCACTTCTAATCCGGACCACACAACTGTCCTTTTCCCTTTGAAGTCTTATACACAGATCTTTGAAGACATCAAATGTATCTGACTTCTCTCTGATGAAGCTTATCCACGTGTATCTGGAATGGTCATCAACCACCACGTAAGCATACTTCTTTCCACCAAGACTTTCAACCTGCATAGGTCCCATTAGGTCCATGTGCAACAGTTCCAGAACTCTGGAGGTTGTGGAATGTCCCAGCTTCGGGTGTGACATCTTGGTTTGCTTGCCCACCTGGCATTCTCCACAGACTCTTCCTTCATCAATCAGAAGCTTTGGAATTCCTCTGACTGCTTCCTTGGATATGATCTTCTTCATTCCCCGTAAGTGGAGATGTCCAAGTCTTCTATGCCACAGCTTCACCTCCTGTTCTTCCTTGGCTGAGGAGCATGTTGTGGAAAAGTTAGAGAGTTCAGGTTCCCACAGGTAGCAGTTGTCTTTGGACCTGGTTCCTCTCATAACTTCCTGATTGTCACCATTTGTCACAATGCACATCTCCTTAGTAAACTGAACATGAAAACCTTGATCACACAGCTGACTTATGCTGATGAGGTTTGCAGTTAGTCCTCTTACTAACAGCACATTGTTCAGTTTTGGCACTCCAGAACAGTCCAGTTTGCCCACACCTCTTATTTTTCCTTTGGCACCATCACCAAAAGTCACATAGCTGGTAGTGTGAGGTTGAATATCTACCAGTAGATTTTCCATACCAGTCATATGTCTTGAGCATCCACTGTCAAAGTACCAGTCTTCTCTGGAAGAAGCCCTTAGGGCAGTGTGTGCTATCCTAGCATGCCATAGTTGCTTCTTAATGGGAACACATCGCTTATGTGTTTTATGCTTAGGTCTGACATGTGAGGCTCTGTTAGGGAAACCATGAATCCAGTAGCAGAAGGCTTTTATATGTCCAAGCCTACCACAGTGGTGACACCTCCAACCCTGGTATTTCCTCTTCTGATGATCATTCATCCTAGTTCCTCGATGTTGTGACATTGGAGTTGACTTTCGCTGGTACTTCTGAACTTTAGCCTTTGGGCGTTTGTGTTCAGTTGAGGATCTTTTCCCAAATCCTAGGCCAGATTTGGTTCCAGACTGCTGTCCCACCTTTAGGATTTCTTCCAAGGTGTCAGTTCCCTTATTCATCATTCTGATGGATTTTGTCATCTGGTTCAGCTTGGAGGTCAGCAGTGCTATTTCACTATTTAGACCCTCTATGACAGACAGTTGCTTTTGTCTCTCATCTTCCAGTTCCTTGATGAGTTTCTTCTGCTTTTCTCCTTGTGCACGCACTTCAGCACTGGTGGAGCACAGCTTCTTATAGGCTGCAGCAAGTTCATCAAAGGACAGTTCATCTGCACTTGAGTCATCATCAGAGGCACAAACACTGGTTAGTGCAGTGACATGTTTGGCAGATTCTCCTTCAGATTCACTTTCAGAATCTCCTTCAGACCATGTGATAGCTAGCCCCTTATTTTGCAATTTGAGGTAAGTAGGGCATTCAGCTCTGACGTGTCCATACCCTTCACAACCATGACACTGGATCCCCTTGCCATGGTTGAACTTCTCATCAGAAGTTGATCTTTTCTTAATGTCAGACGGGATGTTCTTGACATTAGGTCTACCTCTTTGATCAATCTTCTTCACGAACTTGCTGAACTGCCTCCCAAGCATGGCTAAGGCTTTAGATATACTTTCATCACCTCCAGTATATTCTGCTTCTGACTCCTCTTCAGCATTAGATACAAAAGCTATGCTTTTGTTCTTCTTCTCAGCATACTCACCCAAGCCCATTTCAAAGGTTTGGAGGGAACCAATGAGCTCATCCACCTTCATGTTGCATATGTCCTGCGCCTCCTCTATGGCTGTGACCTTCATAGCAAATCTCTTAGGCAAGGACCTGAGAATCTTTCTTACAAGTTTCTCTTCAGCCATTTTCTCACCTAGTCCACCAGAGGTGTTTGCAATTTCAAGAATATTCATGTGAAAGTCATGAATAGTCTCATCCTCTTTCATCCTCAGATTTTCAAACTTGGTGGTCAGCATCTGAAGTTTGGACATCTTCACCTTGGAAGTACCTTCATGAGTTACCTTGAGGGTATCCCAAACCTCCTTAGCTAGTTCACAGTGGTGTACCAGCCTGAAGATGTTCTTGCTGATTCCATTGAACAATGCATTCAAGGCCTTGGAATTTCCAAGAGCTAACGCCTCTTGCTCCTTGTCCCACTCTTCTTCAGGAATCTGCACATTGACTCCATCTTCAACTGTCCTCATTGGATGTTCCCATCCTTTGTTGACAGCTCTCCAGACTTTACTGTCTAGAGACCTTAAGAAGGCTATCATACGAGGCTTCCAGTCATCATAATTAGATCCATCCAACATGGGTGGTCTGTTTGAGTGTCCTAAGTCCTTGTCCATGGTACTAGAAAGTAACTTCCCTAGATCTCACCCAGAAATTCACAGGCAGGGTGCCCGCTCTGATACCAATTGAAATTCTAGTTATCAGACTTTGGATGTCACACTGGTTGTTATGACATCCAATTCTGCACAGACAGGGATTATGCAGAACTTAACAGTAAGTGCAGTAAAATAACACAAGTAATTGTTCACCCAGTTCAGTCCAACATGACCTACATCTGGGGGCTACCAAGCCAGGGAGGAAATCCACTATTAGTAGTATCAATTCAAAGCTAAACTCACCCGTTTACAACTTATCACTTAATCCCTACCCAATGCAATTTCAATCTTAACCTAAGATCAGAGTTCCTACTCACTCCCCCTCAATCACCTCAGTGATATTAAAGACACTTTGAAGTCACACTTCAAAAACAACTCTTGATTATGCTTCACAGCTTAAATCAAGATACACAACACTCACGCTTAAAAGCTTTGAGTGACACAACACTTACAACTCAATGAACACCCTATGCCAAAGCTATCATCTACTTGATAATGGCTTGGCTTACAAGATACGTCTAATACAAGACTCACAAAATACAGCAGTGAAGTATGATGGACACACTTAATCTTCACGCCTCAAAATCCCTGAAACTGAATGAAGGAACGCCTTCCTTTTTATATTGCAGCACCTGGGCTTTTGCACCTGTATTCTCCTGAATTTAAGGTCACTCAAGTTCCCATAAATTCAACATTTAGGTTACTAACAAATAGGTTATTTGTTAGGTTCATTGAATGTAGCTTGGTTGTTGATTTCCTGGATTTTCTCTCAGCTGTTGAATCCCTAAAGAATAGCCTGAGAAAAAGCTGAAACAGAAAACTAAACAACCTACAATATAGCATATGCTGTCAGGCATGAATGTCACGACATTCAGCTTGACATCAAGGTCCATATGCTGAGTCTGATTTTCCAGAAAACAGACTGTACAATTTTGCTGACCTGTACATGATCAAAATGACCATACTACAGTAACAGCTTACATTAATAAATGTCAAAGTGTCCAACTTAACATTTACACATTTGGCCTTAAGTTAGTTCTGTTATTCTCTTGAAGAACAAACTCAGTTACATGCTGAAGTATAACAGACCACCACTCTGTCTAATCTTCAACAGCTGCTTTCAATGATGAATGTCATAACATCCAGTTTGACATTCAGTCAGTAGGCCTTGTGCCAGGTCTGGTTCTTCCTTGATAACCAGACTGCACTTAAATACTAAGTTCTAACAGAACTTCTGCTGTTCTATTCCTTAGTATCTGTTGACAGGTATGAATGTCACAGCATCCAGTTTGACATTCAATAAATCCTGTGTTAGCTAGTCCTGCAGTAACTACAATGTAGTTACACGTACATGTCATGACATCAGTCAAGACATTAGTACCCATCTAGTGTTTTACCATATAATGCAGCCAATTAAACACCTACAGACAATGTCAAAGATATTCCTTGTCTCATAATTTAAAGTCTAACCATTTCAAGATAAGGTTTTCAGATTACATCGGGGATTTCAAAGTCACTCGAAAGAAATCGATCAAACAGTATTATATAATAGTTTTAGAATTCCAGTAGGAATTCATATAAATATATATATAGAAAATTTTGTAAAACTTTAAACTACCAAACATGTAGTTTAAATTATTGCAACTTATTTTCCATGGACGTTGGAAATACGGGTGAAGTGCAGGATCATATGAATTCCCTAATAAAACTCAAAGAATGATGTATTAAAGTATTTGACACTATTTTCATTATGAAACTAGTGACATCTTTGAACATAGCTAATAAGACAAAGTATTATGGTCATTTATCTATAGTCTCCATTGACTCCAATCCATCAACGTTGGATGCAACCATATAAGTTAAGTTATAATTGTTCTTCATGTGGGTGAGACAAAAAGATAGACACACATAAACTTTACGATTTCTCTTAAACATTCCCATTTATCATAAATACGCTCAAGTATGTCTCCATAATATTTAACCATATTCTTGACTTCATGTTATGAGAAACACTAAATACTTTAGGATTAATTTTCAAGCAAAGTTGATTGCACATACCATTTACAACAATTAATTCTTTCTAAGAGCTATAAATAATAGATACGTGAATAATGTCATGAGGATCATTCCAATAAATAGAGAACCTTTATTAAAATGTTAAATATAAATTATGTTGGGGGAGTTTTTTCACTAGGGAACATTGAACATTGTGGGACTTCTTCTTTTGGAACAACACCTTTATGAGAGACACACCACATATTCACCCAAAACCTTAAGGTGATAGGTGAATGGGCTCTCTCACTTATAAACATTCAAGTCTCCATATTCCCAACCAATATGGGACTATTATCCACACTACTCACACTTGATACATTCTCAACACTCCCCCTCAAGTGTGAGTCCACAATGCTCCCCCTCAAGTGAAAGCTCTTCTACTTCCACAAACTCTTGTACCGTACGAAATGTTTCTTATTCACCACACTGGCGCCGTTTACACTCTTCAACAAAATGTTTCTTATTCACCATACTGGCGCCGTTGACTTTCGATACAAGTAAGTCGGTCCCTTTCTCGAACCAAAGACTCATGATACCATTTGTTGGGGGAGTTTTTTCACTAGGGAACATTGAACATTGTGGGACTTCTTCTTTTGGAGCAACACCTTTGTGAGACACACACCATATATTCACCCAAAACCTTAAGGTGATAGGTGGATGAGTTCTCTCACTTATAAATATTTAAGTCTCCACATTCCCAATGAATGTGGGACTATTATCCACACAACTCACATTTGATACATTCTCAACAAATTATTGGATAATATTCAATTTTAATTTAAAATTATACATGTTCAAAAGTATCAGAGCCAAAAACTAAATTCCACTCACTTTGTAATATCTCATATACCCTTAAATGCTTAATCAGTGGTCAGTTGAGGTAAATAAAGTAATTAATAAACTCAAAAGAGATCAATCTTTATTGAAATATACTGACCTTTATTAATTAATATCAGAAAGAGCATTTTGGTAACATTAATAATGAGTCAATTGGTCTAGTAGTGAGAAAATATCAATTGAGATATTTTGATACACATTTTTAATACTAACCACATATATTATATATTATATTATATATGTGTATGTGGTAGGAAGAAGAAAAATGGATATGAGAGAGAGAGAGAGAGAGAGAGAGAGAGAGATTTTTATCAGAAAGTGGAAAAAGAGAAAGGAAAGAAAAACAAGAAAGAAAAGAAGAAGAGAAATGTGAAGGAGGAAAGAAATAGGGAGAGAAGAATTAAAATGGGGAGAGTCGGGGACGGTTTTTACATCCCCTAAACCCAAACCTGAATCCCAAAATAACCCTCGTTCCCCGCCCCAATCCCCATCGGGGATGAATAATTAAAACTCAAACCCGTCCTAAACGGGTTCTGGTTGGATTCGGGTATCCTCGTCCCGCCACTATCTATTTAATAAAATCAATTATTTTTAATAAAAATATTTGTATTTCCAAAATAAAATTACATTACAAATAATAAAATAAAATAAAATCTCAAAAACTTTCATGCATACATTTCAAATATTTTAAATAATATATACAAATCAAAATTTCAAAACATTAACCATGTATTTAATATTCTAAATTATCAAAACTAAAATAATAAAATACATAATAAAGTAAATGGGGCGGGTTCGGGGATGGTTCGAGGTGGGTACTAGTATCCCTATTACCCGACCCGTCCCTATATTTTATAATCGGGGAAAACCCAAACTCAGTCAAAACGGGTTTTCCCCGTCAAATTCGGGGTGGGGTCGAGTGGGTACTCGCGGGTATGGGTTATGTTGTCATGCCCATAGAGAAGAGTTTGAGTGAAAAAAAATAAAAGCCATGGATGATCATCTCATCTTCATAATCATTCTCCATGTTCTTCACCAAACCTCATCATATTGTTCATGGTTGTCATACCCCAAAATTCGCCCCACGCTTCACATAATCCTATTGGTCGCTGACCTGGCATTTGCATATCATCTTCATCCATATACTTCATTGGAATAAGCATGGTTCAACACAAGAAGGTACGTGACTGGAATTCATATGGTTCTGGTGCATGAGTGGTTCGATTTTCCATTCACTTGATTACGGTTCAATTCGATGTACAAGTCGCATCAGTTGGATTCACCAATCCATTGCATATATGGTCATCATTTCGTCATCATGACAATAATTATTCTGATTAATTCTAACATCGTATTAATTTCAACTTCAATTTAATTCTTGAAGTTTAAGTTAATTTCGTGGTTATAGTTGATCTTTGAAAATAAAATTGGTTTTAGAAATCATTTCGTTCTTTTTCGAATTAATTTTGGGAATTCAAGTTGAGTTGGACGGTCCAAGTTGATTATTGAAAAGTTGAATTGATTTTGAAAATTTGTTCATTTTTGCATTGAGCCCATTCCATTATTTTTTCTTTAAGCCCATTTAACTACTCATTTTTGGTATTAAACATTTTTATCCATTTGAAATGAAAACTCATTGTTTACAATTTAAATCCAATATCCATATTTCAAATCCATTTTTAAATCCAATTTTTTTTCATTTTTCACCCATATCCATTTTTAAATCCAATTATCCAAAATCCATTTTAGCTATCCATCCATTATCCATTCTAAAAAATCCATTATCCAATTGAAAAACCATTTTTATTCACATATCCACATCCCTTTACAAATGCATTAACCAAGTTTTAATCCAATGTGGCCCAACCCACGTCCAAGTACAAAGAAAAATGATGAGGCAATGGGGAGGCTTGCAGGTACACGTAAGCAGCATAGCGAGAAGTGCAAATTGGAAAAAGCAATACAAGTTTCCAAAGGGCAATCTAAACAAGGCTACTGCAGCAAGTACTACAAGCTGAACCACATCAAAATGGCAACAAGCCAAGTCGTAAAAAGTAAAATAGCCGCTAAAGCTATGCAAAAACATGAAGATTCCAAACACGTGCTCTAGCCAACAAAATGCAGATAAGCTGCATAAGCCATCGACGACAACTGCATACAAAGCCACCTTCAACCAAGTACAAAACGATGAAAAAAACTGCTACAACAGTAGTGCAATATTGAATGGAAAAAATGCAACTTGAAAAGTTACAAATCCAACATGAAAAAGCTGCAAAATGATTCACAAACAACATCAGTTGCACAACTTCTTCCAAACGCGGTACGGAAAGCCGCTGCGACCACGAGCCACAACGCATCGTAAACAACACTTCAAACGCAGTTGCATAAGCTGTACACGAGGCCAACACTTCAAAAGCCTGCTACAAAGCCAAAACGAAATGCAGCCTAAGTGATTAGCCAAATAGAAACGACAACAACAACACCGAAATTGAAAAAGGGGAAGCAAAACGCACAAACTCAATCAGCTGAAAATTCAAGCTATAAATTGAGAAGCTCACAATGATTTCGCTTCTTCTGGAATTGGTTTTCCCAAGCTCTCGATTCCCTCTCAAAATTTCAAACCTCACTCTCAACCTCTCTCCTGAATTTCACATTCTTTTCCAATATACACTTCCTTCACCTACTTCAATCCTTCCACATACAAAAACCTTTAACCTCTATAACCTTCCTTCACGGCTCTTCCCAACTCCAAAAAAATTAGAGAACCTGCAACTCACATTTCCAGCATTCAAGCAGAAATCTCACAACGGTGGCCTTCAGCTGCAACAAACAGAAAGAAAAATGAAAAACAGCAGAAGAAGAAGAGAGAACAAAAGAAAAGGGAAAAGAAGGAATTTGAAATTCAGAAAACGAAACGTGATTTCACCTTTTCACGATTCAACGACGTTCATCCATTGCTTTTCTCTCTTCTACTCGTCACCAACAACACCTTCAACAACACACTCATCAATCGACTTCATCCATCTCCTTTAAAGAAATTCGACAATTCGCAACCATTCACAATCATCTTCGTTCCCTCCGATTCCACCTTCAATAAACTCGGATAACCATCACTCGACCTTTTCGCCGCCGTCGATTGCAAGCTTCCGGCGATATCCTCCCTGGTTCTTCAATCCCGTCTTCCAGTACATAATTCACTGGCGAAATAAACCAAATAGGAATCGCGACAACGCTGACGCATCTTTGGCACTTCAAGTTGCAAGCCATCACAAAACGGAGACGCAAGTGAGTCTTTCATCGTCGTGTTCCCTTTTCTTTTTGTTCCTTGTTTTGCGAGTTGATAGAGGAAGAGAGGATTCGTCTTAATCCTTCGATGTTGGGCTTATACACTTAAGCCCAAGCGAATTGTTTCCTTACACACTCCCATGGCCTGATGCAAACCCCCCCCCCCCCCCCCCCCCCCCCCCTTGCTTGGGCTTAGGATTAGATTAGGCCCATGTTGGATGATTGGAACTTAATTTTTTGTTATTTAGGATTTAATTTAGATTAGCTAGATTAATTGTGTGAATTAGGATATTAATCATGTCTGTTTTAGATAATATTAGGATTAGATGAATATTAGAAATAATGAGGTATAGTTAGGATAATTGTGATAATTTTTTCTATTTATTTTAGAACAATTGTTAGATAATTTTAGAGTTAACGGTTTAGAATTTGATTTTTGTTAATAACTAGAATTTATGTGATTTGTTAGATTTTCATTGATTGATTAATTGTGTAGATTTAATTTTGTTAATGACTTAGAATTAATATTTTGTTATTTTCTTTGGATTTAATTCTCTTATAACATCTAACATTAACATCTAACATTTACTCTTTCGCATCTAACTTTTAAATTCCGTACCTAACATCTAACACTTTATAATTTCGCATCTAACTCCTAACCTTTAGTTTTTGTCATTTACCTTATGTTGCTTTACTTTGCTTTGTACATACTATATTACATCATATTTGTACATTCTCACTTCATCTTAAAAATGACTAAAAATGGTTAAGACTTAAAAAATACAAAAATAAGATAATTCCCTTAGCATGGAATGGACTTTGGACAAAGGACTTAGAGACTTCTCATTAGGACCCTAGCATTTGGACTTGGGCTTGTGTGATTGACCTATGCAACTTGGAGTTTCCACGGACTTGTGATCTTTTATTGCAAGAATTGAATGCATTCATGGCACTACCCGAGGGAGACATGCTTTGTAATTTCATTATCCAATTGTTAGTTTAGGACCCAATCCCACACACAAGGCTTTCTCTTGGGCAACCTGATAATAAGATATTTTATTTCCTACACTCCCTTGTACTTTACATGTTCCCCCTCCCCTTTCCGATGTACGCATTTACTTGCTTTCTTTTATTGCTTGATTAGCTACTCCTTAGGCATTAGGAGTGCTCACCCTTTCATCACCAATAATCAAACCCTTGATCCAATGTCAAGCGGTCTTTTCTAAATCAAATTCAATAAACAAACCCTTGATCTAACGTCAAGCGGTCTTTTTTATAAATCAAATTCAAAAACACAATAAATGGCGATTAGGATCGTACGTCACGAGCCTTAAGCGATAAAGAAGGGATGGGGCTGGAGCTTTCCTACACTCATTCTGAATGCTTCGAACACAAGACATTTGACTTGGTAGTTCAAGGTATTCGCCTTTATCCATAGCCTTTAGTGCAATCTGAAATCAATAACACTTTCTCAAAACCTAAAAACAATTCAACACATTCAAACCTTTTGTTTGAGCCTTAGGGCGTCACCATCGAAACCCTTTCTTCCAGGTAATAAAATCAACCAAACAAACAAACATTTTAAACCCACGAACTACAGAAGCTCTGATTTCCCACTTCAACAAGTGGGCATACGTAGGCACGAGGATCCATAACTTGGAGAGCACACTAATTTAAAATCTACCTCCACTCCGCAAACCTTTGGAAAGCAAACATTCGATAAACAATACACAGATAAGCGTAAACATCCTAGATGGTTCCCATGGAGTACCATGGATGTGAATGGTGCTAATACCTTCCCCTTGCATAACCGACTTCCGAACGTGTTCATGGTTGCGATGACCATTCTTTGGGGTTTTCTCGGTATTTTCCCATTCCTTTAGAATAAATAAAAACTGATGGCGACTCTGTATTTTTCGCGTAGTGACTCTGCTGGGGACACCTCCCTAAGCAAGTCAAGCCTAATCTAGGTTGCTTCCTCGCGTGTGTGGATGTTTATCCTTTCGACATTGCTTGCCTTATTTATTGCCTTTTGCTTTAAATTTTGTAATCTATTCATGGTTCCACGATTCAATGATTGTGATGGATGGAAACATTGATTGCATGTAGCCTTGTGGGAAAAACTCTCTACCCGAGTCTAGAGTGCGAACTTGAGATAGGAGTGGTTGAGTAGTATGGGCCACCGAGAAGCTTTTCTCGTAAGGGTCTGTAGCGGGGTATTTGTTACCTTTAGATTTATTGACTAAATCAAAAGTAAGCATACAATTCGAGTCGCCACCGCACTTCTATTTATCCAAAGGAAAGGTTAGAAAGCGAACAAAAACCGAGAAGTTTATCAAATCAAAAACTAATAAAAATGTCAGAGATCTGGGTAAGGGGGTTGGTTATGAAATGGGAAGGTTTTAAGCAACCAAAACATCCTTAGTACTCTAAGGGAGCCCTTTTTGCAAAGTTGTATGGTAGGTTGGTATTTGTGAAAATATTTGTGCAAACATGATTGGGGAGATGAGAAAAGAATATACAAATTATTTACAATTTTGTTGTTTGAATGGATAAACCCATTGCCTACGTACCATCACAAAGGTAGGATCAAAACCTCGTAGTTCGGGGTAAAAATCTCAAAATATTGGTGAATTGATTTGATCAAAAGCCTTAAGGTCTTTTGTTATCAAAGGGAGAAAACTCAACCTAAACCAACAATCCACCATGTGAAGAGAGCTTCAACATACTAGTGAGGGATCCACCCTATAATAAGTATGGAAGACTTATAGTTCAATCACTAAGGATAAGGTGAGGTTTACATCAACCACTATGATAACTCAAACCTATGGTTAATGTTTATGGAAAAAAGATTTTAACAAAGGTGGTCATTGGAACCACAAAAATCACTTGAACTGAGTTGTATTTACAAGTTAGAAGTATTAACAAAATGAAGTCAAAGTTGACTTAAGATTCAATTCAAAATAAGTATTAATGAAAAGAGTTGAAAAAAATCAAAGGCATATGGCCTAGTTTCTAGTTTTGAAAACAATGTTAATGTTTGCACAAAACGGAGTTTGGCTTGGGTTAGAGTGGAGAGAAGAAGAGAAGGGCTAGTCCTAAACATGCAAAGATAAGAGAAGAGATAAAACCCTTGGAGTTCCTTTCTTGAGATCATAAAGATGATTCAAGATGCTCATTTCCTTTGGACTTAGCAATTAACTCAAGCAATCAAACAAATATTCAATCAAGCTCCTATGATCTCCATTTGGCTTGTCTCTCTTAACTTGGTTATTCATGACAATGGTCCTTCTAGCTATCTCAAGTTTGGAATCCCTATCACACAAGAACAAATAATCAAAAAGTTCACAATGCAATAAGAGGAATAGACAAAGAGAGAGTTTAGATTAGGGGTCCTTTCAAGTCAACTTCAAGATGTAAGCATTCTAAAGGCACGAGGCCTAGTTGCTCTTCAATCAATTTTAGCATTCTAAAGGCATGAGGCCTAGTTGCTCTTGAACTCCATTAAGCATAGGTGAGGTCTTAATTCTAAGTCCTTTCTCCTTTTTGCACTGGGTTCACACAAACAAAGACAAAACAAGCACAAGGCAATAATATATTTACACAATAATGTGCTCAAGTGAGCAAAATGAAAATAGCATAAACATAAACATGAGCTCAAGTGAGCAAAGGGGAAAAGGCAAAAAATGAATAAATGAGCAAGAAATTAAATTGCATTAAAGTAAATTGCAAGAATTAAATGCTTGAATTAAACTTAGTAATTAGTAGTTAGTGTTAGTGTGCCATAAGGAAATTTAGCGCTATATTAAGCAATCGTAAGTGGACTAATGTAGTAGTCACACCTATCTGAGGCCGGTCAATAAAACTATAGGCAAATAAACACAAGTTAGAGATCATGACTAGTAAGCCAAACTTCTACAACTTGCCATGCCAAAAGAAAAGAAGAATGACCTTGTATGGATTTTAGGTTTTTTGCTTGACCAAGAAGCAATCTTTCTTGGACACAAAGCAATTCATTTGACCTTTGATCAAGTTGAATTTGATTTGGATCAAAGAAGGTTAAGCCTCTCATATGTCAAGGCTAACCACAAATCATTAACTCATTGGTCAAAAGAAAAAGAAGAAGATGAGAGATGAAGATGGAATGTACAAAATGAAAATTCAAATGACATAACCAAAACACAATGATCAAATGTGAATGGAATCAACATCAATCAATGGTAAACAAAATTGAAATGAAGATTAGAAGTCAAGAAAGGTCACACATATTTTTGGTATTTTTTGGAATTCAAATAATACATAAAGACCCTTGTCTAGAACCTGATGTCGATGGTCACGTATTACGGGTCCCCGAGAAGCTTTTCTCGCGTGGGTCAGAACGAAGATCTCACCCAGAAGAGGCTCGTTTGAGGGAGTTGACGACTGGCAAGCTTTTGTCGTAAGCGTCAAACAACCAAATGAATTGATGACTCTGGGGTCCCTATCTAACCCTAGACTATGACCAGTGAGACCCTATGTGGAAAGAAATTAGAGTCATCCTCCATTCGTATCTAGAGCCTATGATATTATGCCTAATTGCGTGTTCGACTTATGAAAGCCATGCTTGTGTATCGTTCATCCATGCATTCATGCATCATAAATGATACAAGAAGATATAATACTCATGCATAATTCACACAACACCCTGCATTTCATGAGACCAATCTCACTATCACTTGGCCTTTTGTCAGACAAACCACGACCACCCAAGCTGATTTCCCGACATTTGTCTTGAACCAGAGGCATGTCGCAGACCACCATGTAAGAACTACGAAGAGGTCAGAAAGCATTGAAGGTTGAAATCAACCAGCTGAAGACTCGGATGAGCCTTATCATGGAGATTCTGTAGTCGATGATGAGAAAGGAAGACAATCTCATGCCAACTGTTGTGCCAAAAGTGGTCACTCCGGTGAACATGCCTGACCCCATTCCACCTCAGGAGCATCCTCGTGGATTCCATTCATACCCTGTGCCTCCAAAGGCTCCGTATCAGCGGCCATTTCCTATCCCCCGACCCAGGCAAAGGAACCCTGTGCCGAACCAGTATCCAAATCAGCAACAGAACTTTGCTCAGCAAGAAAGACAGGGACCAAGAAGGCCTCCAAAGCAGTTTGATCTAGTGCCTATGTCATATGGTCGACTTTTACCTTTGTTTCTTAATAGCTCGTTGGTGCAGCTGAGGGAAGCTAAGGCTCCTCTAACACCTCTTCCTCCAGATTATGACATGAATGTCAGTTGTGAGTACCACTCTGGAACACCAGGGCACTCGATCGAGAATTGAAATGTCTTCAAGTACAAGGTACAAGACTTGATTGATTCAATGGCTATTATGTTCATGCCGTAAGGCCAGAACGTAATGAACACTCCCATGCCTCGGCAAGAGGGAACATCTGCAATCTCGTGATCAGTGCAAGTGGAAGACATGGTAGATTTGGAGAGTTTACGCCTATGAGAAGAGTTTGCGAAGAATCTCCTGGAAGATGGTCATGTTATCTACTGCCAGCCTAATAATTCCAGTCTGAGGATCTGAATAAGGCCAATTATGTCCACAATCATTAGCTCTGTTAAAACATGTTCATGTGTAATTTTCTTGATTGTCATTTGTAACATTCATTTGTAATAAACTCGTTTGTTTTTTAATAATAATGACATTGAAATGAATATGCATGTTTTGAATAAACCCATTCGTGTCCACTCATACTTTATCTTGTCAATGTTCAAATGTTGATTTTAAGAGGAGGAGGATGAAATTAAAAACACGAAGTCACTGTCCGTACGCTTTTGGATAAAACCCGACTGATGAAGTAAGGCATTGCTTCAGATCCCAAACACCGGAAATATAAGGAGGATAATCCCTAGTCAACTCATTCGAGCCAAGAAGTAGGAGTTTATTTCTTAATATAAAACCCTCAATCGTAAACCGGGGCAGGGTAGTCGTCAGTCAGTTTGACCAATCGTTCAAACTTCAAAAGAGGAGTGTCCTATCTGAGGATAAACCATATATTATCCCTCGCAAGAGGTCGGAAACCACCAAATTCCAAAC
Organism: Lathyrus oleraceus; assembly: GCF_024323335.1. NCBI lineage: Eukaryota > Viridiplantae > Streptophyta > Magnoliopsida > Fabales > Fabaceae > Lathyrus > Lathyrus oleraceus. The sequence continues at coordinate 223,619,291 of NC_066579.1, forward strand.
GGTTGTCCCTCACCCACAGAGGCCAAGATTAGATCCTATATGTGAGATGCAATGGACACAAGGCCTCCACGTGGGGACGGTGGTGGAAACCACTGTCTTCTCCGATGAACAAACAGAAACCGGCCACCAGTTGCAGGTTTTGCAACCTCAACCAAACCACACGTACCTTATACCAAATTAAAGCTGGGGTGATGTACATCACCCCTGTAACCTTGGATTTCTCTCAAGATCCATATGGAAGGAGAAATCTGAGATGGAAAATCTAGGTGTTCAATCTGAAATGCATCAATTCATGAAATTAAAGCCACCATTGGCTTGCCTCTCACACGAGGACTTCAGAAAACCAAACAAACACAAGCAAAGCACAATATATGATGAGATTTGAATCAAAACAATTGAGATGTAAACCTTTGAAGTGCAACTTTGATGAGCACGATCCAACCAAACTCTTGCTTCCAGCTTGATCTTGAGGTATGGTATGAGTGCAAGGCTAAGGAATAAGTGTTGAAGATCAACTGATTTTGTTGAAATTCAAACTTGAAAAGAGAAATGAAAATTCAAAATTCCTTTGGTGTGAGGTTGGGTATGGATTCCAACAGAGTTTTAGGCGCCTTCAGGTTGATAATTGAATGAAGCAAGGTTCCTATTTATAGCTGAAAATGCAAAGCAAGGTGAATGGAATCCGTGTGCATGATCATTGGGTCCTCCTTGCATGAGCCTGTACAGGCGCATGTGAGGCCCAAAACCAATTGGAAATGCAAGCTAAAGTCACTTGGAGTTGAAATGGACGTGCATTCTGAGCTGCATTGGCTTGTGTATCAAGTTACAAAGTGAAATGCATAATTGATCGCAAATGTTCCCCTCTTCGAAAGTCCCATATGGAAAATCCAAACATAGGCATGTGAGTAATGGTTGGAAAGGTCTTGACATAACGAACAAAATCTATGCTGAACAAACATCCATTTGGAGTTTGGAAAATTGTGAAAACTGGACATGAAGTTTGATGTACAAAACATGTCTTTGAAAATTTTGCCAAAAGTGACCAACTTCAAGTCCTTCTGTTCCAATGATTCAAGCCTCAAATGGAAAAACCTCCAACATCAAAGTTGTATATCTTTTCAAGATGATCAATTTGGACTTAAATTATACATAATTTGGATTTTTGATGAGAAATTTATGGGCTCTTAAAGTTGGACTTTTTCAAGATTCAATGGCTTTGGTCCAAAGTGACCTATAATATTTTGTATTATCACATGTGTTTCTTTTAGGATTATGAAATTTTGTCCAACATAAAAATTGAATTAGACATCTTAAGCTTTCCAATGCAATTTATCTCACCTCAAAAACATAAAAAATGATTGAGTTAGGTCCTTGGGAAGTTGACCCAAAATTAGGGTTTCAGTCAAAATGACCTATAATGTTTTGAAATGAATGATGACCTTCCATGTTTCAAATGAATTTTTGATGAACATGAAAGTTGTTCATATTGTTATTAAGAACATTTTAGCTCTTGGGTTCATCTTCATTTGACAAACACATCAAAAGTTAGGTCTCAGTGGATTTCAATTTAGTCAGATGACTTGACTGGTCAACTTCTCAAGTCCAAACTTCAAATCTTGTTGAATGAATGATTGAGGATTATCACATAGGCTCATATATGCATAAAATGATGAATGAAAGAACTTCCCTTGATTGTATTTGATCATAGGTTGAGGTTGCTTCATGAGCAAGGCACAATCAATGCACAGTTGAATTAGGGTTTCTTTGGGAAACAATCCTCAAGCCCTTTGGTCTATCTTGATCAAATTGGAAAATTGAGATACTTGGGAGATAGATATGATGATTGAGAGCTTTTGGCCATTTCAATGATCATATGAGCCTTCTAGGAGCCTTGGATCTCATGATTGCTTAAGCTTCAAAACAAAACAAGTTAGTGACATATTTTTGTGCTTTTGGTTAGTAAATAAAATAAGAAAAGAAATAATATACAATTCAAGCATGCTTGGTGGTCTCAAACCACTCACACAAGTCCCAACCCAAGGGTAAAGGAACCAAGATGCCATGATCCTTGAGGCAAATGCAATGAGCAATGATATGATGCCATGAGGGATCTTAGGGTCAAAATTAGGGTCTTACAGGGTCGATACGAGAACCTCGCTTAGAGTAGATCCTTTTGGAGATGTTGACGATCGTTAAGCTTTTGACGTAAGCAATCAATGTTTTCATTAGGATCCATGACTCTAAGGACCTTTGTAGAACATTGAACCTTCGGCCTATTAAGATTGATGGTCACGCAGTACGGGTCCCCGAGAAGCTTTTCTCGCGAGGGTCGGTACAAAGATCTCACTCAAAGTAGATTTTCTTAATGGAGTTGTCGACCGACAAGCTTTTTCCGTAAGCGACAAACAGTCAAGGAGGTCCATGACTTTGAGACCCTTGTCTAGAACCTGATGTCGATGGTCACGTATTACGGGTCCCCGAGAAGCTTTTCTCGCGTGGGTCAGGACGAAGATCTCACCCAGAAGAGGCTCGTTTGAGGGAGTTGACGACTGGCAAGCTTTTGTCGTAAGCGTCAAACAACCAAATGAATTGATGACTCTGGGGTCCCTATCTAACCCTAGACTATGACCAGTGAGACCCTATGTGGAAAGAAATTAGAGTCATCCTCCATTCGTATCTAGAGCCTATGATATTATGCCTAATTGCGTGTTCGACTTATGAAAGCCATGCTTGTGTATCGTTCATCCATGCATTCATGCATCATAAATGATACAAGAAGATATAATACTCATGCATAATTCACACAACACCCTGCATTTCATGAGACCAATCTCACTATCACTTGGCCTTTTGTCAGACAAACCACGACCACCGAAGCTGATTTCCCGACATCTGTCTTGAACCAGAGGCATGTCGCAGACCACCATGTAAGAATTACGAAGAGGTCAGAAAGCATTGAAGGTTGAAATCAACCAGCTGAAGACTCAGATGAGCCTTATCATGGAGATTCTGTAGTCGATGATGAGAAAGGAAGACAATCTCATGCCAACTGTTGTGCCAAAAGTGGTCACTCCGGTGAACATGCCTGACCCCATTCCACCTCAGGAGCATCCTCGTGGATTCCATTCATACCCTGTGCCTCCAAAGGCTCCGTATCAGCGGCCATTTCCTATCCCCCGACCCAGGCAAAGGAACCCTGTGCCGAACCAGTATCCAAATCAGCAACGGAACTTTGCTCAGCAAGAAAGACAGGGACCAAGAAGGCCTCCAAAGCAGTTTGATCTAGTGCCTATGTCATATGGTCGACTTTACCTTTGTTTCTTAATAGCTCGTTGGTGCAGCTGAGGGAAGCTAAGGCTCCTCTAACACCTCTTCCTCCAGATTATGACATGAATGTCAGTTGTGAGTACCACTCTGGAACACCAGGGCACTCGATCGAGAATTGAAATGTCTTCAAGTACAAGGTACAAGACTTGATTGATTCAAGGGCTATTATGTTCATGCCGTAAGGCCAGAACGTAATGAACACTCCCATGCCTCGGCAAGAGGGAACATCTGCAATCTCGTGATCAGTGCAAGTGGAAGACATGGTAGATTTGGAGAGTTTACGCCTATGAGAAGAGTTTGCGAAGAATCTCCTGGAAGATGGTCATGTTATCTACTGCCAGCCTAATAATTCCATTCTGAGGATCTGAATAAGGCCAATTATGTCCACAATCATTAGCTCTGTTAAAACATGTTCATGTGCAATTTTCTTGATTGTCATTTGTAACATTCATTTGTAATAAACTCGTTTGTTTTTTAATAATAATGACATTGAAATGAATATGCATGTTTTGAATAAACCCATTCGTGTCCACTCATACTTTATCTTGTCAATGTTCAAATGTTGATTTTAAGAGGAGGAGGATGAAATTAAAAACACGAAGTCACTGTCCGTACGCTTTTGGATAAAACCCGACTGATGAAGTAAGGTGTCGCATCACGCGAAAAACCGGCGGGAAAACAAGAACAACAGAGCCGCCACCGTGCGTTATTTATCCCAAAAGAGGGAAAGGAAACGCTCAGAGTAAACCTGGGAAAGAACATGGTCTCGCGACCAAAGAGTATGGGTTCGGGAGTCGGTTATGCGAAGGGAAGGTATTAGCACCCCTACGCATCCGTCGTACTCGACGGGATCCACGCACACTAGAAAGGAAAATTGGTTGCTAAACACTGCTCAAATACTCACACACACTGGCTGAAAGAGACAAAAGAGACTGACTGAAACTGAACTCGGCAGGATGTCGCATCCTGGGCCTACTTAGTCTATCAGGCATAGACATCAGAGTCGAAGTAGTTCGGACTGGGGAAACGACACATGCTCGCTAGGATATCGCATCCTATGCATACCTATCTCCTCGGACGAGAGAAGAATCAGAGCATTCGTAGCTCGGATGACACGCACACAGACAAACACAGGCAAAGGCAAACATGGAGCCTGAATGCCAATCACTGGACTTACATCAGCATCCGAACCAAAACACACACAAGAAGGCAAACATGGAGCCTGAATGCCAATCACTGGGCTTACATCAGCATCCGAACCAAACACACGCACACTGGAACCTAACTGCCACTCGATGGACTTACATCAACTTCCAAGCACACCACAACACAACAAGTTAATAGGGAGTCGGGGACTCGAGCCTATAACTGTCAAGCACACACTCAAACAAACAGACAACAAATTGCTAAGGAGTCAGGCACTCGAGCCTAGCAACTGTCAAACAACACACACAAAAAGAAAAAAGGGCGCCCGGAGAGATCAGCTCAATCTCCTGCCTACATACTTCATCTGGTGTGAAGATCAGGGCGATGTAGTTCCCCTACGGAGGGATAAAGGACTAGCCTAACCAGATAACAGAGGGAGACACAACTAGGGAGACTACGACTCGAGCCTAGATGTTATCATGCAAATCATCCCTAAGTTAAGGTTTCTAGCTAACTGGCACAGGGAGCCAGCCTATCCTAGTCATGACTTGCACAGGAAGCAAGCCACACACACACACTTAACTTGCACAGGAAGCAAGCCAAGCAAAACCTAACTTGCACAGGAAGCAAGTCTAAACTAACCCTAACTTGCACAGGGAGCAAGTCAAACAAACATACAAGCACAGATAGCACACACTATACACAAGCAAGTGGCTCAAACAAGGGTTAGGTTTTAGTCGAGGGGTCATATCAACCTCAACAAACAAACCTCTGGAACTGGGTGAATGTTGCTCTTAACCTTGCCATTGAGGGGCTAAGGTGAAGCAGATGAAAGGTGAGTGAAGATAAGACTTCACAGCTCTTATCCCTGGCCTGGGAGAGCTCAAGACAAGAATGTGTGGGTTCAGAAAGTGGGAACCCTTCTACACATTTGATACTGACTCAACTGTACGATAGTACAAGATCTTGGGTTTGTATCTGCAATGCATCAACACAGTGGTGTGAGCAAAGTAGATGACACACTGAATAGTGGGGGATAGATTGCATATCCCTACCTTCCACCAATTGCCTCTTCACTTAGGAGGACTTTGACTCTATGCAAGGACAAAAGTAAACAATCACAAACATTGCCTCTTAAGGAGGACTTCAGACAGTTGCCTGGCCAAGTAACAGGCCAGGTCTTCCAGACTACATGAAGAAGAAGAGACATACCTCAATGCAAATTGCTTATACAAGCAAAGCAAAGCAAAAAGTTCACAAGGAACTAAGCAACTAAAAGCACCTGAAACAGTCAAGCAGATGTTAGTATGCAACTTCAAACAAAGCAAAAAGAAACAGACACCAACAGTTAATTAGAGGCACATGGATGTGCAAGGCACAAGGCTCTAGGCATGTGAGCCAAGCCGCCTACAAAACACACAAGTTAGTCATGGTATTTAGGCAAGCTCAAACAAAAAGAATTGGTCTCATTGGTCATTTGTTGGCCAACCTGAAAACACAAGCTCAAAAGTGAGTAACAGGACCACTAGGGCAAGCCTAGGGTCAAAAATGAATGAGAAAGCCAAAACAGCAAGGGATATCCAATCAAAGTCAAGTTTAAACATTCAAGAAACACAACCAATTGGGTTCACATGCATATCAATCACTATCATCATTTCATGAACAATTTAGGTCAAAGCATAGCAAACAGAAGCTCATAGGAGTCAACAGCAAGATTTAACTCAAAAGTCAACTCAAACATTTTCAAAAATCACCAAATAAATCATGGTCAATCACAATCCACAGCATGGTAAGCATGTCAAATTTCATCTCATTTGGACAAGTGGAAGGCAGTCAATGAAAATCAGAAAGTCAAAGCAATTTTGAACATGCTCAAAGAAGTCAAACAAACATGTATCAACTTAGAAAATTCATAAATCAGAGATGGCATATGATAAATGAATGGGATCAAAACCATGGCAAAGATGAGGATGTCTAGTTATCTCATGTAAAATTTCATGTCCATCCAATAAAGTATGAGAATTTCACAAATGAAATGGGAACAAGTGTCACACAAGGTCAACATATGACTAACCAGGGGAGAAAATCTCAAACAATTAGGAAATGCCACAAATAAATCCACAAAAAATCACATGTAAACTAGACATACAAGAGTAGGTTCATGCAAAAAATCAGATCAATTGGAGGTCAAGAAACATGGTAATGAAAATCATGAAGTTGGGCATCAATGGTGTGACACAAATTGTCACACCCTAATTCAAAAATTCATAACTCACAAACCAGCAATGATAAATTCACAAACTCTACACCAAAATCACCATGAGTGTGTCTAGTTTAAGCACAAAAACTTTGGGAGCCATTGGATACATTCTCATCATTTCACAAATGTTTTGGCAAAGTGTATAATATTTGGTCACACGTCACAAACCCTAGCACCATTTAAAAACAATTGATCAAAAAAATCTGGAAAAAATATAATAAAATACTAGAGGTCATGAGGAAGACAATGCAAAAATTCCCATGATTTTTGGACTAAAATTGGAGGCGCAATGATTTTTGTAAGTTGGTGTCACAAAGTGAAATAAACGTTGAGATGAATTGATTTTAATTGGAATAAATATGTAATGAAATGCCAAAAGACCAAAACGCCCCTTGCTGAGTGTTGAAACTCAGCGTTTCATTTAAATGGGGAGGTCAGCGCTCCTTTTTAATATATATTTCATAGAAGGCGTTAAATAAATGAATTGGCATTGCGCCCCAGTGGTAAAACACTTGGTATCTGAAGCTTTGAGGCAAAGGTCTAGGGTTCGAATCCCCCTTGCCCCAGGCCTTTTGGCATTTATTTGGAAACAAGGCAAGGCATATACAACAAACAACATATCAATGCATTCCTCTTGCCTTGCTCATCAACATTATATCATCCATTTTCATCAAATCAAGTTAAACAAAGAGAAATAATCAAAAACAAGTTTGGATGTGAAACTTCAACTCAACATAACTTGCAAAATACCAAACCATTTTTAGTGATCTAAAGCTCTTTGAACTCAGCATTAAGAGACCTTTTTAAAGCATGTGTTTATTTCACAAAATAGGGAGATCGAATTTTTACCAAATTTGATGGACAGTAGAGATTTAGTTGTTGTTTGGTGTTGTTGAAGTGAAACAGTTGCCCCTTAACACTCCAGATGATGGTTGGTGAAGGTCCTTTGACTTGTGGATGCTTAGTTTGGCTTCAACCTTGGACTGTCATGGCTGAATGGCTGTCAATGCAGTGCTAGAACAAGTGCTTCCAGGTGTGAAAAGGTGATTGCAATGTGCTCATGATGTTGTCTTGATGATGAATCAACAAAAGCCAGGCTTGGTTATTTGGAGTTTTGTTGACTGTTTTGGAAAATGGCCAAGAGTGTGATTTCTGAGCATGAGAGCACCAAGGCTTTCTGCTGTGAAATGTTGGTTGCCATTAGTGGTTCAACATGATGAAAAGATGGTGAAAAGCAATGGCCAGGGTTTAGTTCTTTGGAGTTTTTTGGAACAGGCTTTGAAAAGTGCAAGAATGGGATTTTTTAGAGAGTGAGAGAACCAATGCCTCTTGCTGTCAAAGTGAGGCTGCTATTAGTGTTTTCTTGACAGAAAAATGGTGTATAAAACCTGCTGTTAGAAGCAACAAACATGGCAAGGTTTTCTTTCTTTTTGAAGTTCTTTTGACAGCCTTTTGCAAGAATGCCAAGGTGAGTTTTCTGTTTAGGCCAAGTGACTTTGTGTGGCTGCTCCTACTGGTTTTTTTTTATGACAGGAAATGAGGTTTGGATATTGTGTCAAGCAGGGCCAGGCATTTGTTCCTTTGGAGATTTTTGGACAGAAAATGATCTTGGCCAAAATGTGATCTTTTGAGAGAGAGAGCACCAAGGCTTTTTGGCTGTGTTAGGTGGTGCTAGCAGGGTTCCAAAGTGATGAATGGAGGGTGAAAAAATACAGTGTAAGGCTAGGTTTTTTGGTAGTTTGACAGCTTTTAGCAAAATGGCCAAAAGTGATTTTGAGCAAATGAGAGAGCCATGTTTCTGCTGTTGGATGGCTGCTAGCAGTGTTATCCAAATGATGAATGGATAGTGCAATAGCAAGGGCCAGGCTCAGTGCCTTTTGGAAGCTTTGGACAGAAAATTCTCAAATGCAAAAGCAAAGTGAATGCAGTTTTTAGGATGAGTGAACCCTTCCTTCTTGCTGTCAAATGTGGTTTTGGTCTGCTATTAGGGGCTGGTCATGACAGAAAATGATGATGATTCTGCTGTCATGGTACAAAGCATGGTTTGTGAGATGAATTTGGTGAGAACATGTACTTCCTTCCAAAATTCAAGCAAATTGGCATGGCTTCTTCTTTCTGTTGGTTATGGGCTGCAAATTGTGTTCATAATGACAGCAAATGGTCTCTTAATTTCCTGTTTTTAGAGTACAAAGCATGGTATGGTCCATGGACATGGTGAAAGTGTACCTTTCTTCCAATTCAAGCAACTAAGTATGGACTCACATGTACTGCATAATTTGAGCTTGCAAACACATTTTAAATGACATTTCTGAGCTATTTCAATTGGCCAAGTGGTTTAAAGAATGATAAATCAAAAAGTCAAACATTGGTCAAACTTGCATTTAAATGAGATAGGTCAAAAAACGCCATTTTGATTGGTGAAGTTTTGGCTCATGAAATTTATATTTTTGGAAAGAGGGGATCAAATGTGACTTGTAGGAAAAAACCCCACCAAAATTGGCCAAATGGTTTGGGAGATATGGCCTTTTGAAGTTCAAGATTTTCTGAAATCGATTCGATCATAACTTGCCAACCACACATGGGAATTGAGAGTTCTTGGACTTTTTGGAAATGGGAGAACAAGATATTCAACTTTCATGTTGGGCAAAAATTCATTTGAAGCTTGTATCATGATGTAAGTTTGAGGATCAAGACTTTCCATTTTTGGTAAGTTTCAGTTACAGGTCCAGTTTCCATTTTTGGAAATTTCTGATTTGGCTTCAAATTCTTCCATGATGGTGTTTGACATGATATATGAGGACTATTTGGCCATGAATGAGCTCTCACAAACCAATTCCAATCATCAAATCACTGATTAAATGGACAGTTGACCAACAGTTGACTTTTAGGGTTTCTGCCTGACTGTGCATTGACTGATGACTTCCAAACCCTAATTCCTTGAGACCTTGACTTCAAATGATGTCCCAAGTTGTATGGACTCTTGATTATTGATCATGGTGCCCAAATTCCACAAGAATGGCCACCATCCACTACTTTGACTGACTGTTGACTGTCTAGGGTTTTTGACTGTCTGTGTATGAACTGATGACCTCTGAGCCTTCAATCCTTGACTTGAACACTTCAAATGGACCTCCAAGTCATGTGAACTTGTTGGAAAAGCCCTAAGGCCTTGGCTCAATGAAGATTGTGCTTGCTTGCTTGATTGACTGATCTCCTGACCAGTTTGACCTAATTTCTTGCTTGGCTTGCACTTGAGGCAAAAGAGGCAATGCAATGCTATGCAATGGACCATGATATGCTATGACCTAACATGAAAATGTATGTACAATGATAGGTGCAAATTTGAGGTGCTACAGCTGCCCCTATTCAATCAGCTGGGAACCCGAATGGATGAGAGCAACGGCTGTCAGACTTTCAGGGTAAACAGGGATTGAATACCAAGAACCGTAGAATTTGCACAATACAGGGATCCACCAATGGAAACGTCCACTGGGATTTGATATTTATTGCTGGGTATATATTTTTTTGGGTTTTTGTTTTTAAAGGGTACAGCCACATCCAAACATCGCAACGACGATGAATGGGAAAAGAAATCACAACTAGATGCCAACGGACAACTAGGAAAAACTCAGCGTTTACCGGAACCAACGGAGAGGTAACCAGTCATTAATGAATGACTGGAAGGGATACAACCATACGTCAACGGACGAAATGGGAAAAACTCAACGTTTACCAAGACCAACGGAGAGGTAACCAAATATTAATGAATGACTGGAAGGGATACAACCATACGTCAACGGACGAAATGGGAAAAACTCAACGTTTACCAAGACCAACGGAGAGGTAAATCCACGTGGGGACAGGTACAACTAGACGTCATAGGACGAATAAGAAAAACTCGACGTTTATCGACACCAACGGAGAGGAGGAAACTCTACTTGGGAGAGTGAACACAACCAAATCATCAACGGATGATCGGGAAAAACTCGACGTTTATCGAAACCAACGGAGAGGTAACTCTGCATGGGGATAGGTACAACTAGACGTCATAGGACGAATAGGAAAAACTCGACGTTTATCGACACCAACGGAGAGGAGGAACACTTCTTCGATTTGAAAATCGGAAATTGGCCTGAACGCCACTTCGGTCTGAATACCGGAAAATTGGCCTGAGTGCCATGAGTACATCGACCTGATCGTCGGAAACTCCTTCGGTCTGAATACCGGAAAATTGGCCTGAGTGCCATGTGTCGCATCCTGCGAAAAATCAACCGGCGAGACTCAAAAAAATAAAAACACACAGAGCCGCCACTGCGCGTTATTTATCCCAAGATAGGGAAAGGAAACGCTCAGAGAAACCTGGAAAGACATGGTCTCGCGACCAGAGAGAAAAGGTTCGGGAGTCGGTTACGCAAGGGGAAGGTATTAGCACCCCTCACGTCCTAGGTACTCCTAGGGATCCACGTTCTAAAATAAAGAAAAGGTTGCTAAACATCACACACACACACACGGGGAACGCAGGTGGGGTTAAGAGAAGGGAGCTCGATAAGGTATCGCACCTTAGGCCTACATATCTTGTCTGGAACAAGAATCAGAGCCACTGTAGTTCGGCTTACGCACGCCAAACAACACAAAACAACACAAACAAGCAAGGGTGGCAAACATGGAGCCCGACAACCACTGGATGGAATTATGTCGGCATCCGAACCAAAACACGCACAAAACGGCAAACGTGGAGCCCGACAGCCAATCACTGGGCTTACGTCGGCATCCGAACCAAAACACAATCAGATAACAAGTAAACACACGCAAAAAAGAAAAAGGTTGCCCGGAGTGGTCTCGCACGACCACCTGCCTACATACCTCGTCTGGAACGAGGATCAGGGCGATGTAGTTCCCCTGAAAGGGACTAAATTGCTAACCAGAAACCGGGGAAAGATACACAACTAGGGAGCTGAGACTCGAGCCTAATGTTGTCATGCATCGTTAACCCTAAGTTCGGTTTTCTATCCTACTTGCATAAGCAAACTAACCTAACCAGGAAAGAAGCTAGCACACAAGCATACAATCATATATCATCAAATGAGAACAGGTATCTCAAACAAGCATGTCAATCAGATATCCACATAACACGCACTATAGCCAAACAAGGGGCTCAATCAATCAGGTTTGACTGCCTAAGCAATCGTCTGTACAGGCTGTGTTTGCTCTTAACCTTGCCATTACGAGGCTAAGGTGAAGCAGATGATGGGATGAAGTGAGGATCAGACCTCACAGCTCTTATCCCTAACCAGGGAGAGCTGACAAATGAGCATGGGTCCAGAATAGGGGAACCCTTCTATACTCGATGACTCTGACACAACAGATCTTGGGCTTTTGATCTCAATGCTACAACCATGTAATGGGAGCAAGGAGAAGACTCACAGAATAGTGGGGGACAAACTGCTTGTCCCTACCTTCCACCAATTGCCTTCTTTGAAGGACTTTTCCTGCTTGGGCTTAAAAATAAACAACCACAATCATCGCCTCTTAAGGAGGACTTCAGACATTTATTTGCCCGGCCCGGTAACAGCCGGGTCTCCAGACTACATGAAGTCAAGAAGACCTACCTCAATGCAAGTTGCTTAAGCAACGCAAAGCAAAAGTTCACAAGGAACTGAGCAACTAAAGTACCTGGAAACAATCAAACACAGTTAGTACTCAGACAGACAAAATCAAACAGCAAGTTCAATCAGACAAACTATACAAAGCAATGCACAACAAAGCAAGCTCAAAGCTTAAGCCCAAGCTTCAAAACCTACAAAACAATGTTATGTTAGTGTACAAACATCAACAACATCAATTAAAATTGATTTGGATCATTCTCCATGTGCATTATGCTTTTGATCCTGAAAAATCAAGCAAACATTAGCAACTAGACCACTAGGCCAAGCCTAGGGTCCAAAGGCAAGAAAAAAAATCTCAAACAGCAAGTTATCTTCAAACCAAATTCAAATTAACATCAAACAAGAGCAAACATCATTGGTCTCATGTTTATATCATCCATTATGTTCAATTCATGCACAAAACAATCCCTATTGGTTCATATGAAGCATCAAACATACAAACAGAAGTATTGCATTCAAATCCATACCAAAATAAATCCAAAAATTCTCAAATTAATTACACCTAAACAGGGGATAATCAAGGTCTACCATGTCAAATTTGAGCTCATTTGGGCAAATGGAACCATGTCAATGAAAATCAACAAAAACAGACACAATTATAGGCTCCAAATCACAACATCAATGCATACATCCACTTCAAAAATTCATAACTCAATGAAAACAAAAAAGAAATGGATGAGACCAAAACAGGGGTGTCCTATCATGTGTCTATTACAAGCATGTCAAATTTCATGATTATCCAGTACCACATGAGCATTTCCCATTCAATCTACCAACCTATGTCACATGAGCTTGCATAAATGATCACCAGAGATGAAAAATAGCAATCAATTTGAAAATGCAGTGTAAAATTCCGCAAAAATTCATACAGCATCTTGACATGTTAATCAATCATCATGCAAAATTTCATTCAATTCTAACATGTATAGGTCAATCAATTAAATTCCACAAGTTGACATCAAGAGGTGTGACACATATTGTCACACCTATGTTCCAAAAATCATAACTCCAAGGCCAGGTATCAAAAATCCACAAAATTTACATATAAATGAACATCAGCCAGTCAAGATTCATCACAAAAATTGGCACAAATTTATTTTACAATATGGACATTTCATGATCAAATTGGTGAGATGTATCAAAAATGAACATACATGAGAAAAGCCTAAGCCAAACAACATTTTTACCAAGCACAACTTTGACCAATAGGTCAAAAAAATTCCACAGTCCAAGACAAAGTCAACAAAATTTTTCTCACAATTTTCTGATTTTTTTTCTATTTTTAATGAATTTTTTAAGATCCTAAACAATTTCTAATAATTAAACACAATTAATTAAAATAGCAGTGGCGTTTTGGTAATTATCACATGGCGGGAGCGGTAAACTTCCTGTTTGAAAATTCAAACAGGATTTTGGATCTACAGCGCTTTTCATCGTCACCTTCAACCTCAGCTTTTCCAGAAAATGAAAAAAACGAAGAACACTCAACCTCAATGGAAATGGACATGGCCATATCCGTTGAACTCGTCTTTCCACATACAATCCAAATATCCACTTCATTTGCCCTAATTGTTCCTCTATCACACGAATCGCGCAACCTAGGGTTTATGCTCATAATTTCAAACTCAGATTTCGGGAGCTATGGCGCATCATTCTCAAAACCACAAGCATCATTGTAACCTATGTTCATCACTCTTTCTAACGCATATATTCATTAAGCAAATGGTGATGATCGATTTTTCGAGTTACCTGGCAATGCAGTGTAATCCACGCGATCCTTTGCTCTTTCTTCCTCCAAACAGATGTAGAAATAGGATGAGGAAGGTGATAGGTGTGTCCAGTTCCAATTGATGTTGATCCTAGAGCTCACAATTCCGGTTTGCCATGGATGAGGTGATGATGAACAGTCACGATGCAGCCTCCATTCCCTCCCAAACTATCCAAACAGTTGAGGTTGATGATGATGTGAGTCTAATGCAACAAAAATCACGAAAAATGGTTGAGAAATGATGAAGAATTTTTGAGATTGAAAGTGTTGGTGTTCTTGAGGGTTTTGAGAGAATGTGGAAGTTTCAGATCTGGTTCTTGGAGATTGTGAATTCTGTTAGGATTAGGAGAGATTTAGAATATATATGGACCCTTAATCATGCCTTAATCCACTAAATTAACAACATTAGCATGTTAAGTGAAATTATCATTTTGTAAACAAGGGCAAATTTGTAATTACACCATGCCAGCTAGTACCAGCTGTTTTGACAGCTCAAGCAATCCCCAAATGACATATGTGATGTGTAGAAACTTGTTTCATGTCCATTGGTTGCTTAAATCTCATTTTCACCTTGTATTTGCAAAATGTCCATTTTTAGCACTTTCACTTTCCAAGCCAAAATCCAATTTACATGCCTTAGCCATGAAATGAATATTCAAACACACTTAAAATGCCATTCCTGAGGTGTTGGAAAAAATCCCATTCAAAAATTCCAATTATTTTGACATTTGGACAATTTTGCCCCTGATCCAATTCAGCTGTCCAGTTAAAAAGTGACTTTTTGCCTTGGCCATTTTTGGACAAATCCAATGATGCACCCTTGAAGTACATGTCAAATGGAGTTTGTGCATATAAAGAACTTGCAATTTGAACAAAGTATGTGGAAGTTATGGCCTCCTGATTACAGGTCATTTTTGAAATTCACTGAGCCCTAATTTTCCAACCATACATTGGATTTTCAAGTTCTTGGACTTTTTGGAAAGGTGAGAACAAAATCTACAACTTTCATGTTGAACAAATTTTCATTTGAAGCTTCCTTGGACACGTGGCTTTGAGGTCCAAAACTTTCCATTTTTGGAAACTTCAATTACAAGTCACTTGCTATTTTTGGCAGTTTTCGTCCTGACTTGATTTTCTTCATTTTTAAGCTTTGAGATGTCATTTAACACTTGTTCCAACATGAATGAAGTGTCTTCAACTCATTTCCACCTCCAAATCCATCAGATCATGTACAGTTGACCACAGTTGACTTTTCAACTGATAGATGAAATTGGCAATGCATAGATCAAATTAAGCCCCAATCTTCAACTGAAATGGCTCAAGGGTGCAACCCTAGCCTCAATAAGCACAATATAATCACAAAATGATCCTCATCTCCATCACAAACCTCATCTTCTGATTATGCCCTGATTGGCCCAATACAACTGATTAGGGTTGACCAGTGGTCAAAACCCTAATCTCAAGGAATCTTCTTCAATCTTCTGATGACACCCAACCATGATGATGATGATGTATCAATTCAATCAATCATGAAGACCAATACCCTTGAAAATCATGAAACCCTAATTCACAGCCCAATCCTCAGATGGCCATGATCAATCAATAAACCCTAGGCTTGCACTTCCTGACTTCCTCATCTTCTGATCAAGACTTGGGAGGATGACTTGCACAATGTAACCACATGCTATGCAATATGAAATGCCTAATGTCCTAAAATGATATGCAAATATGTTAATGCTAGTCCCAAGAGAGGAGGGCAAATTTTGAGGTGTTACAGCTGCCCCTATTCAATCCACTGTGAACCTGTCGATACAAAATAGCCTCGGCTTTCGGATGATCAGGATGAAGAGTGATTGAATACCAAGAAACAGACGAACAATTTGCACTCTGAGGGGATAATAATTAACAACGCCTGTCAGCATCGGCGAAGAAACAATCTCGAAACCGTCGACCTGGATACCACAATAAATGGTAACTCAGGGATAACCATGGTCTGAACACCACACATCCACTCGGGATTATCATCCTCTCCCTTTTTTTCTCTGCTTTTCTTGGACCCCGAAATTTTCTTATCTCTTTTTCATTTTCTTGAACCCCGAACGTTTCTCTGCTTCTTTTTCTTATTTTCTTGAACCCCGAAATTTTCTCTGCGCAAACGATCCTCGGACCTCTGCATTTGAACCCCAGAAAATGCCTCAGCACTCCTTTTTGCCAACATAATGAACCCCGATCTCCAGTTTGAACCCCAGTCGCCTGACGATAACTCTCGATCGCCAGAATGAACCCCGTTCTCCAGAAAATGTCGCAACATCTCCCTTTCTCCATTTGAACCCCGTCTCCAGAAAATGTATCCACATTTCCTTTTCTCCATTTGAACCCCGTCTCCAGAAAATGTATCCACATTTCCTTTTCTCCATTTGAACCCCAGAAAATGCCTCAGCACCTCCTTTTCTCCAATCTCACGTGATAATTCCGCTGGCAACGACGGAACTAACACCAAACCACTCTGAGGGCGACATGTCAGAGGGTAACCCTTCACAACGGAAGGTAGCATGTGTATCTCTTCCTCAGAAGACACCTATAACGACCTCCACTGGCATCCGCCAAAGCCTAAGGTGACACATGAACAGAAGACGATCCTAAGGACCTCATCCCGGATGTAATCTTCAACTCCATCTCCATTTGAACCCCAGAAAATACCTCAGTATCTCCTTTTCTCCATTTGAACCCCGGAAAATGCCTCAACATATACTCTTCTCTGATCGAACCCCGATCTCCAGAAAATGTCGCAACATCTCCTTTTCTCCATTTGAACCCCGGAATCGCGCTGATCGCGTAACGTCTTCAGATATCATTTCCATCTCTGTCCGACGGAAACACTTCCTCCAATATCGCACTACTGGGGAACACTGCTGATCTGACGTCATGGTACCACACTCCTCAGAGTAACACTTTCAACCAGACACTGACTGATGACTGGGAGAAAACTCGACGTTTACTGAACATCGAACAATGATGTTGACAGGACATCAAACAATGATGTTGACAGGACATCGAACAATGATGTTGATAGAACATCAAACAATGATGTTGACAGGACATCAAACAAGGATGTTGACAGGACATCAAACAAGGATGTTGACAAGACATCAAACAATGATGTTGACAGGACATCAAACAATGATGTTGACAGGACATCAAACAAGGACCGACCAGACATTAAACAATGATGTTGACAGGACATCAAACAATGATGTTGACAGGACATCAAACAAGGATGTTGACAGGACATCAAACAAGGATGTTGACAGGACATCAAACAATGATGTTGACAGGACATCAAACAAGGATGTTGACAGGACATCAAACAATGATGTTAACAGGACATCAAACAATGATGTTGACAGGACATCAAACAAGGATGTTGACAGGACATCAAACAATGATGTTGACAGGACATCAAACAAGGATGTTGACAGGACATCAAACAAGGATGTTGACAGGACATCAAACAATGATCGACCAGACATTAAACAATGACTGGGAAATAACTCGACGTTTACTGGACATCGGATGATGATGTTGACTGGACACCAAAGAAAGCTCGACCAGACACTTACTGATGACTGGGAAATACTGTTGCTCCAAAATCCCGCTGCTGAACTCCTCGGAGTATCGTCTTCACTATCCGGCAAAACCAAATCTCAAGCGGTAACCATGGCTAGAATCGCGCCGTTCGCGTAACGTCCTCTGACTTTATTTCCATCTCTGTCCGACGGAAACATTTCCTCCAATATCGCACTACTGGGGAACATTGCTGATCTAACGTTGCGATGCTAAACTCCACAGAGTAACATCTTCGCTTCTGGGCAAACCACCTCTCAAACAATAACCACGGCTTGAGACTAGCTCTATGCTTGCAACAATGATGCATGATCTTTTTCTGCGTAATGCTCCATAATTATGGAAATGCTACGCGATTTATTATTTTTTCTATGCAATATGCTATGCTTACTCTACATGATGAATGCATAAAAAGGTATCCCCCTCAAGGGACTCCTCTGGGGAATACGAGACACTCTGCTGAGAAACTCGTCAATACTCCGATTCCAGCCTGCTGGGGAATAGTACTGCTGCTGCTGGGAAAAGGCAACCCTTGCTGGGGAAGAACCTCCTTTGCACCCAATCCGCTCGGGAAACTGCTGAGGATAAGCACCACCAACTCTCTGTGGGGATACACCAGTTTTTGACTTGCTGGGGATATCAATCCCGAACCTGCTTCGGGAAAACCCTCACAGATACCTGCTGACTTCACTGGGGAAATGCTCACAGATACTCCGCTGGGAAACAGCAACCTCCATACTCAACTGGGGAAGCATCATTCTATCACCTGCTGGAGATAACCATCTTGACCCTGCTAGGGAATGCATACTACTCCGCTGGGGACAACCCGTGCGATCCATAGGTAAAGCCACTCAGCTGGGGATGCAAAATCTGTCCGCTACGGGGACTTGGTCAATCCTCTGGTAGGATGAACACTGTTGGAGATATATTTCTTTGAAAAGAACCCGCTCCACTCGGGGACTGCTGGAGATATATTTCTTTGAAACCCGCTCCACTCGGGGAATACTGTTGATCTGCCGGGGATAACCATCTCGACTCGGCTGGGGAAGTTACAGACCTTGGATCTGCTGGGGAGCTAGTCCTATGACTCTGCTTGGGGACTTAGCTGGGAAATGAGAAAAGTTGGTACAGAACACCCGTCGACTCGTCGAACCACGGTATCCACCTTCCAATCTCGTATCAGTTTTCCACTTTTGAGAATTCCCAGACTCGTCTGGACCTTTTCTGCTCCATCATCTTGTATTCCAAACCGCCCCGCGCTCGACGAGAAACGTACTCCTGGGATTTATACAGAAATTTCAATTTTCCGACTTTGAAGAGTCTTCTTGGTTAATTTCAAAGGTCGTCGGACGTCTCGACGTCTCTCCGTCGTTCCTCCATCCATTCGTCCCTGACTGGACCCTGCGGGGAATTACACACTTTCAAGTCTTTCGACTTTGAAGAGTCTTCTTGATTACCATCAAGGATCGTCGTGCGCCTCAACGTCTTCTCTTCCTTTCATATCCATTCGTTCCTGAGCGAACTCTCTGGGGATCTGTTACAAAGCTTCCACATCACAACCTGCAAGTGAATGAAGAATATCCAACAGTTCCTGCAAAACAGATCGTCAGATAAAACCGTGCCCCAGGCATGTCAAGATTTCAACACTTGGGTCACTCAACCTTCCAAATAAGATTTCAAGCTTTCAATCTTATAAACATGCATTGGAAGGGCACCTGTATGTCTTAAAATGCAAAATTCTTTATCAAAAATATCTGGATGTTTTTGCAATCAAAGCGGTAATGAAAAACAAAAACAAAATTATTTGACTGAATTTGCATTTTATTGATTGGAAAGGTGTGGCTCAAATGAGCAATACAAAAGGAAGCAATTCCTGAAAAGAGGTAATTGCGCACAAAAGGAAAAATCTATCCTAATGGCAATGTGAAACCCGTGATCTCATCGAGTTCCAACTCGGTTACACCCCATATGCCCTCAGACTCTCCATGCTTTCTGCCTTATGAACAAGACGATTCTGATCGATCCCTACCGGGTATTATCCATGATGCTTTTAACCAAAGCGCAAACGATCATGCTGGACGCAGTCATTCGTTTCAATCCCTCTTTTGCCTGGACCGCCCTTTCGGGTTTTCAGTCCACCGGGATACCCTTTTTTGCCCAAGTCGCCTTTTCAGGTTTTCGACTTGCCGGGTGTACAGTTTTTTCTTTTTATCCCTAATTTTTGCCCGAACCTTTTCTTTCTGTTTTTGGTTCGCCAGGATGCCCATTTTTGCCTGAACTATTTTATTCTTTCCGTCCAGCGGGTCTCTTCATACGAAGTATTTTTTAACTGCGTCCGCATTCACAGGGGATGAAAAATCCTTACCATCCATGGTCGTTAGCAACAAGGCTCCGCCAGAGAAAACCTTCTTGACCACGAATGGACCTTCATAATTCGGTGTCCATTTGCCCCTTCGATCGTTTTGAGGAGGAAGGATCCTTTTCAACACCATATCACCTACGTGATATACCCGAGGTCGCACCTTCTTGTCAAAAGCACGCTTCATCCGCTGCTGGTATAACTGCCCATGACAGATGGCCGCTAGCCTCTTTCCTTCGATCAGGCTCAACTCTTCATACCGGGTCCTTACCCATTCAGCCTCTTGCAATTTCGCGTCCATCAGGACTCTCAAAGAGGGAATCTGAACCTCAACCGGTAATACGGCTCCCATTCCATATACCAATGAGAAAGGCTTTGCCCCAGTAGATGTACGCACACTGGAGATCAATACCCAGGATACAAACTTCCTACTCAATCACACCATCGGTGTATTCAAACGTTATCCGGGCAACAAAAGCTCATTCACCTTAACCTCCCCATCAAACATCAGAATCCGTTCGGATTTGGGGTCAGGCCCCTCCTCCGGGATCGGCCACTCTCAATCTTTCGATTGGAGCACCTCGAGATGTCCTCATCAGGGAATTCAAACTTCATCGGTTGATGATCCTCAATGGGTTGCAGAGAGATGTAATCAGACAATACACCCCTTGATTGCTTTCTAAGAGTGTCACAAATCAGTCAACATTCTTTTGCTCTTCTCGCAACCCGTCCGGTCAATGCTGGCTTTTCAAACACATACTCGATCGGATCCATCTCGGAAATCCACAAAGTGGTATGAATCAGCATATACTGTCTCAGTCGGCGAGCAGCCTATGCCAAAGTACAGCAAGTTTTCTCGAACAGTGAATGTACTGTTTCACAGTCGGTAAACTTTTTGCTAAGGTAAATTGCATGCTCTTTTCGACAAGACGCGTCATGCTGACCCACTTCACCTCGTAGACCCCTCGAAGGCCGTCAAATACAGAATTGATGGTTGTTCCTTCCATAGGAGGCGACAGAATCAGAGGTTCCTGCAATTTATTCTTTTATTTTCAATGCCCCTTGGCAATCATTATTTCACCTGACCGTTTGATTTTTTTTGATTTCAACATCTTGAATATGGGTTCGCACGCGGCTGTTAGATAAGATGTGAACCATGACAGGTAGTTCAATCTTTCTAAGAAACCACGCACCTCTTTTTTTCTTCTCGGTTCAGGCATTTTTTTTTTTTTATTATTATTTTTTTTTTAAAGCAGGATGAACCCCGATTCCTCTCCTACAATGAACCCCAACAGTTTACCGGCTCGCACTCTGATAGTGCACTCGTCTGAATTCAACCTCAGTTTGAATTATCTCCACCAGATGCCCCTCTTCTGTTTGGGACTTTGCTATCATGTCATAGCATACTGAATCACCTTATGAAACAAAGTCACCATGGCTCTCATACAAGTGGCACCGGCGTTCTGCTTCTCTAGAGGACAGTCTCCTTTCCATGGTAGCTTGTGCACAATGATATTGGTATCCGACCCGGCATATCCTGACATGACCAGGCGAAGGTATCCACCTGCTCTTTTAACAAGGCTACCATTCTTCCCTCGACTTGCCTCTGAAGCGGCTCCAATTTTTCCTATTTCCTTCCTGACCTCGGTGCTCGGAATAACGATCTTAAATCGCCCCTCGTGCGGCTGAATCACCTTCTCCTCTTGTTTCAACAACCTGGCTAATTCCAGCAGATCACAGTCTTCTTCGTCTTCTTCTTCAGCAAGATTGCTCGGTTTGTCGAAGTCATATGAGGTGTAACCAAATTGTCATCAACGAGATCCGGAGAATATTTTTGAATTCGGGACGAGACAAATCAAAAAGGAAAAATGAAAATAAACATTGCCATTTTTTGTTTGTTTTTAAACTGCAAAAATAAATGAAAAACAGGGAACACCGCTTTTTGACTGAAAAACATCCATTTATTAATGATGCAGAAATGTTGCAAATGTAAACATGAGGTGGCCCTTACAATGGACCATTACGTGTCGGGCAACACGTATGGCTTTCATGCAAATAAACTGAAAACAAGAAATAATACTCTTCCAGACGAGTAACAGTGTTGATCTTTTAGGCCTTCCAGCTCCCTGGCACGCACGATTTTATCCACTGATCAATTCCCCAGTCACTGTCAGTTTCTTTACCCACTGTATAGGCGTGATCTGAATCTAGCATTCCGGCACTGACAAAGGTGAACAACGGACGACGTCCTCTGCTCTGCTCAAACGAGTCTTGACCTGGATGATAACCAATCCCAAACATATCCGCCTTTACCACAATGCCTATGATTTGTCCCCAGCCTGGGATCCCTCCATTTCTCACCACTTCCAATGCCTGCTTGTAAGAAGAAATGGACGGATTTTTCTCTTTCTCAACACCAATGGCATTTTCCACCTTGACGGTTTCAGTTGCCAGACTGGGTGCTTTACGTCTTACATCATCCATTTCTGCTTTCATCATTCTCTGGACCGCTTCCCCAATTACTACACACTCTTTTGTAGCGATGGCGGCACAACAATCATCAACACGAGGGAAAGCCTCATTTTTTGTTGGACGTTTTGGGACCACAGACATTGGCATTCTTAACTGATCATTCTCAGTCACCTCTATCCCTTTCTTGTCCTCCGACACCATTTTCACTTTTACAGGACCATGTTTTGACGCGGGGTTAGCACTATCATCTGCCATCGGTGCAAAGCTGATTGCCTTAGAATCCACCAAGTCCTGGACCACATGCTTAAAAGCTTTGCAATCCTCAACATGATGTCCGGGTGCCCCAGCATGGAACTCGCACCTGACATTCTCATCGTAATTGGCAGGCCTCTGATCAGGGTTCAACAGAGTCAACATCCTCGGCTGCACCAATCCAAGATCCTTCAACCTCTTAAACAGAGAGGCATAAGTCACAGGCGGCTTATTGAAATGACGGTCTGTCGTCCTCCTTCTCAATTGGCCCACAGATCTTTGTGTCCTCTGTTGAGGTGACTGTTGCCGCTGTGGTACAGATGAATCACCAACAGGAATGGTTACGGTGGCAGCATAAGGGTGGTAACGATCCTTACCGCATTCTCTTTTAGTCTGCGTACCACCTGATTCAACCTTCTTCTTGGGCTGACCACTGTCAAGGGATTTCTTCACCACAGAGCCAGAGGGATTTGTTACTTCGGACGACAGAACCTTTCCCCAAACTTTCTCCTTGATCATCCAGCCCTCAATCCTTTCTAATCTCTCGGCCATGGCTTTCTGCCCCAAGGCAAGCCCTTGCACAACCCTGAACAAATCCCTCACCATCTCTTTCAGTTCGGGGATGTCGGCGTTGGGAAGATCCATCAGTTTGGATTTGTTGCCCCCAGCAGGATATCTGAGCAAACAAGCTATGCGCACCGGTCGACACCTACAAAACAGCAAAAGGGTTAATATGCATGAATGCAACGTCTATCCATATGAGGAAGATTTCGTCCTTTGATTCTGGTTTCATCGAGACAGATAATATTTTGACATCCACATTCTGAAATTCAAGATGTCTCTCAACCAGATCCTCAATCAATAATACTCCCCATATGACTAGACGTGAGTTTGATGCAGATGAATGCAAAATGAGAATGATGCAGATGTATGCAATGCACTGGGCCATCCTCCAAGTCATCTGATCATCTGTTGCTCTGAATCACAGCCCGGATTTATGAACCGATCACAACCATCTGAGGGATGCACCATCACAAATCTGATCCACGGGTTCCGAAATAAACGGAAGACAGATACATCATCATCATCACTGAACCATCTCTGAGCAGACATTCACAACCCTCTGAATCGGCCCGGGGAATCCTGAAATAAACGGATCCCCACTGATAAATCACGCGGACAGCACTCTGGCGTCTTGGCAATAAATGACCATAAATCCGACTTATAAATAGGTCTCTGAATCACAGAACCAAAATTCACCATCTGAGTCCATCTGATTATGCATCTGAATGAATCACCCTCCCCTCACAGGTAAATTCTAATCAGGTCATCCTAAGGCGGATAATAGTCTCGACAATCGGGCAGAGATACTCAATGGGTTTGCCCTTTCGGGTGTGCCATTGTAGCTCTCCTGAGATCGTCTAAACCAAAAATCCGGGAAATGATCGGTCACCAGAGTCAATAGTTCAGATGAAGTAACTCAACCAAAGCGGAATACCCACAAAGGCAAGCACTATCAAATGAACCTCGTCCGGCTTGTGGTACATCATGCCGCCAGGTACATATTGACCTAACATGAAGGAGGCGACATGAGACCACACTAGTCCTAGGTGTATACTCGGGCCTGGGTTTTAGCCCCACTCAGAACACCCACCCCACACAGAGGAATCACCTGCACAGAGGACGGCAACAACATGATAGTATGATGCATGCAGACATTTAATGCAAATATAGGCAATGGTTAGAATAATAAATGCAATAAATAACACAAGCAAGCAACCTAAACTAATCCTAGCACGCTAGGAAGGACTCGCTTAGGGACGATGGACCAGCATAGGTCTACATCAAAAATTCCCCAGCAGAGTCGCCAGCTGTCGCATCCTGCGAAAAATCAACCGGCGAGACTCAAAAAAATAAAAACACACAGAGCCGCCACTGCGCGTTATTTATCCCAAGATAGGGAAAGGAAACGCTCAGAGAAACCTGGAAAGACATGGTCTCGCGACCAGAGAGAAAAGGTTCGGGAGTCGGTTACGCAAGGGGAAGGTATTAGCACCCCTCACGTCCTAGGTACTCCTAGGGATCCACGTTCTAAAATAAAGAAAAGGTTGCTAAACATCACACACACACACGGGGAACGCAGGTGGGGTTAAGAGAAGGGAGCTCGATAAGGTATCGCACCTTAGGCCTACATATCTTGTCTGGAACAAGAATCAGAGCCACTGTAGTTCGGCTTACGCACGCCAAACAACACAAAACAACACAAACAAGCAAGGGTGGCAAACATGGAGCCCGACAACCACTGGATGGAATTATGTCGGCATCCGAACCAAAACACGCACAAAACGGCAAACGTGGAGCCCGACAGCCAATCACTGGGCTTACGTCGGCATCCGAACCAAAACACAATCAGATAACAAGTAAACACACGCAAAAAAGAAAAAGGTTGCCCGGAGTGGTCTCGCACGACCACCTGCCTACATACCTCGTCTGGAACGAGGATCAGGGCGATGTAGTTCCCCTGAAAGGGACTAAATTGCTAACCAGAAACCGGGGAAAGATACACAACTAGGGAGCTGAGACTCGAGCCTAATGTTGTCATGCATCGTTAACCCTAAGTTCGGTTTTCTATCCTACTTGCATAAGCAAACTAACCTAACCAGGAAAGAAGCTAGCACACAAGCATACAATCATATATCATCAAATGAGAACAGGTATCTCAAACAAGCATGTCAATCAGATATCCACATAACACGCACTATAGCCAAACAAGGGGCTCAATCAATCAGGTTTGACTGCCTAAGCAATCGTCTGTACAGGCTGTGTTTGCTCTTAACCTTGCCATTACGAGGCTAAGGTGAAGCAGATGATGGGATGAAGTGAGGATCAGACCTCACAGCTCTTATCCCTAACCAGGGAGAGCTGACAAATGAGCATGGGTCCAGAATAGGGGAACCCTTCTATACTCGATGACTCTGACACAACAGATCTTGGGCTTTTGATCTCAATGCTACAACCATGTAATGGGAGCAAGGAGAAGACTCACAGAATAGTGGGGGACAGACTGCTTGTCCCTACCTTCCACCAATTGCCTTCTTTGAAGGACTTTTCCTGCTTGGGCTTAAAAATAAACAACCACAATCATCGCCTCTTAAGGAGGACTTCAGACATTTATTTGCCCGGCCCGGTAACAGCCGGGTCTCCAGACTACATGAAGTCAAGAAGACCTACCTCAATGCAAGTTGCTTAAGCAACACAAAGCAAAAGTTCACAAGGAACTGAGCAACTAAAGTACCTGGAAACAATCAAACACAGTTAGTACTCAGACAGACAAAATCAAACAGCAAGTTCAATCAGACAAACTATACAAAGCAATGCACAACAAAGCAAGCTCAAAGCTTAAGCCCAAGCTTCAAAACCTACAAAACAATGTTATGTTAGTGTACAAACATCAACAACATCAATTAAAATTGATTTGGATCATTCTCCATGTGCATTATGCTTTTGATCCTGAAAAATCAAGCAAACATTAGCAACTAGACCACTAGGCCAAGCCTAGGGTCCAAAGGCAAGAAAAAAAATCTCAAACAGCAAGTTATCTTCAAACCAAATTCAAATTAACATCAAACAAGAGCAAACATCATTGGTCTCATGTTTATATCATCCATTATGTTCAATTCATGCACAAAACAATCCCTATTGGTTCATATGAAGCATCAAACATACAAACAGAAGTATTGCATTCAAATCCATACCAAAATAAATCCAAAAATTCTCAAATTAATTACACCTAAACAGGGGATAATCAAGGTCTACCATGTCAAATTTGAGCTCATTTGGGCAAATGGAACCATGTCAATGAAAATCAACAAAAACAGACACAATTATAGGCTCCAAATCACAACATCAATGCATACATCCACTTCAAAAATTCATAACTCAATGAAAACAAAAAAGAAATGGATGAGACCAAAACAGGGGTGTCCTATCATGTGTCTATTACAAGCATGTCAAATTTCATGATTATCCAGTACCACATGAGCATTTCCCATTCAATCTACCAACCTATGTCACATGAGCTTGCATAAATGATCACCAGAGATGAAAAATAGCAATCAATTTGAAAATGCAGTGTAAAATTCCGCAAAAATTCATACAGCATCTTGACATGTTAATCAATCATCATGCAAAATTTCATTCAATTCTAACATGTATAGGTCAATCAATTAAATTCCACAAGTTGACATCAAGAGGTGTGACACATATTGTCACACCTATGTTCCAAAAATCATAACTCCAAGGCCAGGTATCAAAAATCCACAAAATTTACATATAAATGAACATCAGCCAGTCAAGATTCATCACAAAAATTGGCACAAATTTATTTTACAATATGGACATTTCATGATCAAATTGGTGAGATGTATCAAAAATGAACATACATGAGAAAAGCCTAAGCCAAACAACATTTTTACCAAGCACAACTTTGACCAATAGGTCAAAAAAATTCCACAGTCCAAGACAAAGTCAACAAAATTTTTCTCACAATTTTCTGATTTTTTTTCTATTTTTAATGAATTTTTTAAGATCCTAAACAATTTCTAATAATTAAACACAATTAATTAAAATAGCAGTGGCGTTTTGGTAATTATCACATGGCGGGAGCGGTAAACTTCCTGTTTGAAAATTCAAACAGGATTTTGGATCTACAGCGCTTTTCATCGTCACCTTCAACCTCAGCTTTTCCAGAAAATGAAAAAAACGAAGAACACTCAACCTCAATGGAAATGGACATGGCCATATCCGTTGAACTCGTCTTTCCACATACAATCCAAATATCCACTTCATTTGCCCTAATTGTTCCTCTATCACACGAATCGCGCAACCTAGGGTTTATGCTCATAATTTCAAACTCAGATTTCGGGAGCTATGGCGCATCATTCTCAAAACCACAAGCATCATTGTAACCTATGTTCATCACTCTTTCTAACGCATATATTCATTAAGCAAATGGTGATGATCGATTTTTCGAGTTACCTGGCAATGCAGTGTAATCCACGCGATCCTTTGCTCTTTCTTCCTCCAAACAGATGTAGAAATAGGATGAGGAAGGTGATAGGTGTGTCCAGTTCCAATTGATGTTGATCCTAGAGCTCACAATTCCGGTTTGCCATGGATGAGGTGATGATGAACAGTCACGATGCAGCCTCCATTCCCTCCCAAACTATCCAAACAGTTGAGGTTGATGATGATGTGAGTCTAATGCAACAAAAATCACGAAAAATGGTTGAGAAATGATGAAGAATTTTTGAGATTGAAAGTGTTGGTGTTCTTGAGGGTTTTGAGAGAATGTGGAAGTTTCAGATCTGGTTCTTGGAGATTGTGAATTCTGTTAGGATTAGGAGAGATTTAGAATATATATGGACCCTTAATCATGCCTTAATCCACTAAATTAACAACATTAGCATGTTAAGTGAAATTATCATTTTGTAAACAAGGGCAAATTTGTAATTACACCATGCCAGCTAGTACCAGCTGTTTTGACAGCTCAAGCAATCCCCAAATGACATATGTGATGTGTAGAAACTTGTTTCATGTCCATTGGTTGCTTAAATCTCATTTTCACCTTGTATTTGCAAAATGTCCATTTTTAGCACTTTCACTTTCCAAGCCAAAATCCAATTTACATGCCTTAGCCATGAAATGAATATTCAAACACACTTAAAATGCCATTCCTGAGGTGTTGGAAAAAATCCCATTCAAAAATTCCAATTATTTTGACATTTGGACAATTTTGCCCCTGATCCAATTCAGCTGTCCAGTTAAAAAGTGACTTTTTGCCTTGGCCATTTTTGGACAAATCCAATGATGCACCCTTGAAGTACATGTCAAATGGAGTTTGTGCATATAAAGAACTTGCAATTTGAACAAAGTATGTGGAAGTTATGGCCTCCTGATTACAGGTCATTTTTGAAATTCACTGAGCCCTAATTTTCCAACCATACATTGGATTTTCAAGTTCTTGGACTTTTTGGAAAGGTGAGAACAAAATCTACAACTTTCATGTTGAACAAATTTTCATTTGAAGCTTCCTTGGACACGTGGCTTTGAGGTCCAAAACTTTCCATTTTTGGAAACTTCAATTACAAGTCACTTGCTATTTTTGGCAGTTTTCGTCCTGACTTGATTTTCTTCATTTTTAAGCTTTGAGATGTCATTTAACACTTGTTCCAACATGAATGAAGTGTCTTCAACTCATTTCCACCTCCAAATCCATCAGATCATGTACAGTTGACCACAATTGACTTTTCAACTGATAGATGAAATTGGCAATGCATAGATCAAATTAAGCCCCAATCTTCAACTGAAATGGCTCAAGGGTGCAACCCTAGCCTCAATAAGCACAATATAATCACAAAATGATCCTCATCTCCATCACAAACCTCATCTTCTGATTATGCCCTGATTGGCCCAATACAACTGATTAGGGTTGACCAGTGGTCAAAACCCTAATCTCAAGGAATCTTCTTCAATCTTCTGATGACACCCAACCATGATGATGATGATGTATCAATTCAATCAATCATGAAGACCAATACCCTTGAAAATCATGAAACCCTAATTCACAGCCCAATCCTCAGATGGCCATGATCAATCAATAAACCCTAGGCTTGCACTTCCTGACTTCCTCATCTTCTGATCAAGACTTGGGAGGATGACTTGCACAATGTAACCACATGCTATGCAATATGAAATGCCTAATGTCCTAAAATGATATGCAAATATGTTAATGCTAGTCCCAAGAGAGGAGGGCAAATTTTGAGGTGTTACACCATGAGTACATCGACCTGATCGTCGGAAACTCCTTCGGTCTGAATACCGGGAAATTGGCCTGAGTGCCATGAGTACATCGACCTGATCGTCGGAAACTCCTTCGGTCTGAATACCGGGAAAACATAAGACATCGACCTGATCGTCGGAAACTTCTTCGGTCTGAATACCGGGAAATTGGCCTGAGTGCCATGAGTACATCGACCTGATCGTCGGAAACTCCTTCGGTCTGAATACCGGGAAAACATAAGACATCGACCTGATCGTCGGAAACTTCTTCGGTCTGAATACCGGGAAATTGGCCTGAGTGCCATGAGTACATCGACCTGATCGTCGGAAACTCCTTCGGTCTGAATACCGGAAAAACATAAGACATATTATCTATAGCCGTCAAAACGTAGATAATACACTCGCATGGAAGATTATCCATAGCCGGGTTGTAGGTTGTCAAATGAATAATCGACCGAAAAGACAGGCATCTGGGTACCAGACTAGGTATGCAAAAGATGACCAATCAAAAGAGGATAAAATTGCTTATTCGGAGCAAGTATCCAAAAAGAAGGGGAAGACCCACCGGGGACAATACTGCTTGATCAAGGCAAGTATCCAGAGGGGAAAGAATATCAATATCACAAACCGGATACTGATAACTGCAAAGAGGGGATTACATCTACCGGTTTGTAGGAAGAAAACCACGGAAAAGTAACCAGTCATGCATAGGATGAACACACAGGGTTAACTCCACCAAGGGGATGAAAGTGGGATTTTACAACTACCGGCTTGTAGGTAGAAAACCACAAGGATAGGACTTACAACTACCGGTTTGTAGGTAGAGGCCAACAAGTTCCGCTGAGGATGAAATGAATGAGTGCCGGTTAGTGAGCGACTATTCATTTATGCCCCAGGGCAGCACAAGAGATAGTCAACAAGAAGCCAATTTAGGATCGATCCAAAAAGGCAGACTGAATCAAGACTCATCCTGATGAGGAAAGAACTCAATAGGGAAAACCCATCCCATTAGGGAGGGAACGGAAGCAACCGTCATCCACGAGGATGTATCTCAGTGGGGAAATGGCAGGAAAAGATTGACACTTTCTGCTTAAGGGGTAGACTCTACATGGAGAGATCAGACACACCCATATCTGCTTAAGGAAAAAAGACCCAAGCTGGCAAGACGCTAACAATTGGGGAGTAACACTGCTGGGGATACCCACTCGACTGAGGAATCACTTGTTGGGAAAACACCAACCTCTCAACCATGCTGATGAACCCAATTCTGAAACCGATCCAATGGCGCGATGCTAAACTCTTTCCAACAACCCAAACTCGGCTGGTCACCACGGCCTAGGGCTAATGGATATGTTTGCAATGTTGATGCATGAGTTTTTTTTTGTTCTACACAATGCCCCATGATCATGGGAATGCTATGCACTAATGATGCGATATGCTACACACGTCTCCTCCAGAGACAACACCGGGGAATTCCAGGAACTGCGCTGGGGATACGGCCACCTTTAGGCTTGCTGAGGAGACACTGATCTCGAATCTGTTATGGAGGTAACGCTCTCACACCTACTGGGGAAATACAACTTATTAGACACGGAACACCCGTCGAGTCGCCGAACAGCGGCATCCATCGTCCACCCACAGTGTCGGCTTTCCTCTTTCACGAACTCCCAGACGCTTCTGGACTTTTCTGCTCCATCATCTTGTATTCCAAATCTCGTCCGTACTCCACGGGGATCGAACTCCTGGTATTCATACAAACTTTCCAATCATCAGACTTTGAAGAGTCTTCTTGATTAATTTTCCAGGATCGTCGTCGTAACTTTTATCGTCTTTTCACCGCTCAACTATCCGTTGCCCCTAATCAAGCTCTGCACAAGAGATCGTCAGATAAAAACGTGCCCCAGGTATGCCCCAGGTGTTCTGATATTTCAACACTTAGGTCACTCAAACTTCCGAGTAATATTTCCAGATTTCAACCTCATAAGCATGCATCGAAGGGACCTCTATGTTTTAAAATGCAAATATTCTTATCAAAACGAATGGATGTTTTCGTAATCAAAACAGTAATGACACAAAAACAAAATTTATTTGACCGAACACACGCTTTATTTGACTGGAATAAAAGATGGCTCACAATTGAGCAACACACAGGAAGCAAACCCTGGAAAGAGGTGATTGCGCACAAAGGAAAAATTCTACCCTATTGGCAATGCGGAACCGTGATCTCATCGGGTTCCAACTCAGTTACACCTCATATGTCCTCAAGACTTTCCGCACTTTCTGTCTTCTGAACGAGACGCTTCCGATCGGTCTCTGTCGGAGATTAGCCAAGTCATCATGGGCACAAATGATCATGCTGGACGCAGTTGTTCGTTTCATTCCCTCTTTTGCCTGGACCGCCCTTTCGGGTTTCAGTCCACCGGGATACCCTTTTTTGCCCAAGTCGCCCTTGCGGGTTTTCAACTTGCCGGGTGTACATTTCTTTTCTTTTATTATCCCTAACTTTTGCCCGAACCTTTCTCTTTTTCTTGGTTCGCCGGGATGCCCATTTTTTTTGCCTGGACTCTTTATTCTTTTTTTTTGTCCAGCGGGTTTCTTTCACGAAGTATTTTCTAACTGCGTCCGCATTCACAGGGAATGGAAAATCGTCGTCATCCGTGGTCATAAACAACAAGGTTCTGTCAGATGGGACCCTCTTGGCCACGAATGGACATTCATAACTGTTTGTCCATTTGCCCCGCAATCGTCTTGAGGAGGAAGGATCCTTTTCAACCAATTCTTCCACGTGGTACGCGCGAGGTCACACTTCTTGGTTAACAACATGCTTTGTTCACTGGGTACAACTGCCCCATGCCAGGTAACTGTCAGCCCTTTCCTTCAGCTGGGCTCAACGTGTCATTCCGAGTCTTTATCCACTCAATCTTCTCTGATTTCTCACACATCTGTGAGGGAGACACTGCCCCAGGTAGATGCACATCCATAGGTTCAATATCCAGGATACAGACTTTATGTTCAACCACCATTGTTGGTGCAACCAACTGTGATCCGAGAAGCACTACCTTATTCACCTCATCTCCTTCCCCCTCAGACATCGGAATCCGTTCGGATTCGGGGTCAGGCCCCTCCTCCGGGATCAGTCACTCTCAATCCTTCGATTTGAGTACCTCGAGATGTCCTCATCAGGGACCTCAAACTTCCTTGGTTGATAACCTTTCCATGGGTTGCTACTAGCTTCTCAAACACATATCTGATCAGATCCATTTTGGACCTCCACAAAGTGGTATGAATCAACATACATTGTCTCAGTCGGCGAGCAGCCTATGCCAAAGTACATCAAGTTTTTTCGAACAGTGAGTGTATTGTTTTACCGTCGATAAACTTTTTGCTTAGGTAAATTGCATACTCTTTTCGACAAGACTAGTCATGCTGACTCAATACGCACCTCGTAGACCCCTCGAGGGCTGCCGAGTACCAGATTAACAATCATCCCCCTGGGAAGCATCGGAATCAGAAGTTCCTACGATTTGTCCTCTTTTTTTATTTTTTTTTTTATTTATTTTTTTTTTTTTAGCAGGATCGACCTCGATTCCTCTGATTCGCTCATAACAAGCCTCGGTAGCTTGATGGACAACACTCCATAAGTGCACTGATTCAGACTCAAAAGTATGAGTTATCTCAAACGGTCAAACAACTTGCCCCAAGTCTACCGGATGCCCCTGTTCTGCTTGGGACTTTGCCATCATGTCATCAACATGGCATTTGCTTTCACGATGAATCATATCATGAAACAAAGTCAACGTAGACCTCTGATACGTGGCACCGGCCTCATGTGACGGAACGATATTAACTTAGAACAAGAAGGTGCCCCTTGCGCGATGGACCTGGTTTACTTCATATCATCTGGCAACAATTCAATCTGGTCTTGGCCAAGAAGCCATCCACGAAGATAAACACTGAGACCTGAGCCATATGATCAACCAATACCTCATTGCGATGTACCGGGAATCCATCTTTCAGATTGGCTCTGCTCGCATCTTGATAGTCTATTCACACCTTCTCTCTTTCTCATCCTTTGTCAGCCTCAGCTTTTGCACAGTCTCCTCCTGATGGTAGTTTATGCCCCAAAACACTGGTGTCCCACCTTGGTGTATCTAGATACAACCAGACACATGTATCGACCTTCTCTTTCAAAAGGGGCTACCATTCTGCTCTTGACTTGCCTCTGAAGCGGCCTCAACTTTTCGCTTTCTAACCTCGGCGGAGCTTGGAGTAACAATCTTGAATCGTTCCTCGTGTGGTTGAATCACCTTCTCCTTTTGTTTCAATGACCTGGCTAATTCCAGCAAATCACAATCTTCTTCGCCTTTTTCTCTGGCATGATAGCTTGGATCGTCGAAGTCATATAGAGGTGTAACCAAATTGTTATCGATGAGATCAGGAGAGTCACTTTTAAGGTCGAAACCAAATGAATCAAAAGGAAAGAGAATAAAACATTGCCATTTTTATTTGTATTTTTATTTTTAAAACTGCAAAATAAGTGAAAGACAGGGAACACTGCTTTTAATTACAAAAACATCCATTTATTACTGATGCAAAATGTTGCACAATGAAACACATGAGGTGGCCCTTACAATGGACCAGTACGCTTCGGGCAAAACGTATGGCTTTCATGCAAACAAGATTAAAACACAGAAATACTACACTCCTGGATGAGTGGCAATGATGCTTTTGGAGGCCTTCCAGTTGCCTGGTACGCACGACTTTATCCACGCCTCAAGCTCGCGGTTGCTGTCAACATCTTCACCCACTGAACGGGCATGACCAGGATCCAACATCCCTGCACTGACGAAGGTGTATGGTGGGCGACATCCTCTATTTGGTCTAGACGACTCTTGACCCGGTTGATAACCGACCCCAAACATGTCTGCTTTTATCACGATGTCAATGATCCTTCCCCAGCCTTGCGCCTCTTTGCTTTTCACCACTTCCAGAGCTTGTTTATAAGAAGAAATGGACAACTTCTTCTCTTTCTCAGCAACAAGGGCCTTCTCTACCTGGGCGGTTCCAACTGCCAGACGGGGTGCTCCACACCTTACATCGTCCATTTCTACTTCCTTCATCTTCTGGGTCGTGTCTTTCATCAGTGCACTTCCCTCTATGGTGACGATCGCACAAGAATTATCACTAACAGGGAAAACTCCATCCT
The DNA here is from genome assembly GCF_024323335.1 of Lathyrus oleraceus. Lineage (NCBI taxonomy): Eukaryota > Viridiplantae > Streptophyta > Magnoliopsida > Fabales > Fabaceae > Lathyrus > Lathyrus oleraceus. The sequence continues at coordinate 223,654,211 of NC_066579.1, forward strand.
GCTCCAGAGGTTTTGGGACCATAGCCATTGGAACCTTTAGCTGATCCTCCTCAGTCATCTCCAATCCTTTCTTGGCCTTCTTCACCATCTTGACTTTTACAGGACCCCTTCTGGGCGCAGGGTTGACATCCCCCTTCATAATCTGGGCCAAGTTAATGGTCTCGGAGTCCACCATGTCCTGGACGACATGCTTAAAAGCTCTACAACCCTCAATGTTGTGTCGGGTGCCCCAGAGTGAAACTCGCACTTGGCATTCTCATCATAGTTTGGTGGCCTCTTCTGCTGTTCTATGGGAATCAATATCCTTGGCCGTACTAAAGCAAGATCCATCAACCTTTGGAACAGAAGGGCGTAAGTCACGGGTGGTTCCTCAAACTGACGATCCTCTTTCTTCTTCTTCACCTGGCTCTTAACTCCCGGTGTCTTCTGTTGAGGTGGCAGTTGTTGCTGTTGAACAGGTGATTTGCTGACAGGAGTGGATACGGTGGTAGCGTAAGGGTGATAACGATCTTTGCTACGTTCTTTCTTTGCGGGCACACCAACTGGCTCAACCTTCTTCTTGAATGGACCACTGTCGGAGGGTTTCTCTGCTACCGTACCAGAAGGTTTGTTCACTTCGGAGGACGGAGCCTTCCCCTGAACCTTTTCTACTATCAGCCATTTCTCAATCCTTTCCAATCTCTCAGACATGGCCTGCTGTCCCAAGGCAAGCCCTTGCACAACACTGAACAAGTCCCTCATCATCCCTTTCAGCTCAAGGATATCGGCGTTGGGAAGATCCATCAGCTTGGATTTGTTGACCCCCAGCAGGTTGTCTGAACAGACGAGCTATGCGCACCGGTTGAATACTGAAACCTACAAAACAGCAAATGGGTTAGTATGACTCACGCATGCAATGTTTGTCCGTACCAGGAATATTCAGTCCTTTTTTTTTTGGTTTCATTGAGACAGATAAAATTTCATCAACAAAATTTTTTAACATCCGGATGTCTCTCAACCTGAGTCTTAGTTAAAAAATAATGGACCCTGAGTACGGACAGACATGAGTTGAATGCAGATGAATGCGAGATGATATGATGCAAATGCATGAATGCAGGCCCTTGTGCCACCAAGTCAACTGTAGACCCTCTGCTTTTCTGAATCAGTCAATCTGTGGGATCAAGTCACCATAAATCCAACTTGGGGGGTTCCGAAATAAACGGAACCGGAGATTATATCACTTATCTTTACAGGAACAACCACTGAACGGGTGACAAACGGGTCCTCTGAACAAGTACTCTCAGCTCAGCCCGGGGATCCGAAATAAACGGAACCCGCTGATAAACCACGGACAGAACTCTGGCGTCCCAGAAATAAATGCCCCATAATTCACAGTCACCATCAGTACCAAGAGTCACCAACAAAACACCAACCAATCAGCAACTGTACCTGTAATGATCAAACCCTCCCCACTCACGGGTGTTATCTAGGCCAGGGTAAAGTCGAAGAGAAACGCAGCATAAATAACCTTTCGCAGAATACCATCATATACACACCTGAAGTATGTAACGACAATATCCCACCAGGGTCTGAACTGCTCGTGATATCAATGTTCCGCTAAGTGGCGCCATACCACCCGCTTCCCATGAATCACTCTATTCCTAGGTTTCCTAGATTTCACTCATAGCCTGGGTATTGGGCCTTTTACCTCAAGTAACTCCCACCCCCAAACAGAGAAACACAGACAGCACAGCAGATGAATATGAATGAAATGCAAACATTAATGCAAATAATAAATGCAAGCAATAAATGCACATATATACAATGAATGCAATAAAAAAAACAGCACAAAGCAACCAAAACCCTAACCTAGAGAGCGCTAGGAGAGACTCGCTCAGGGAAGATGGACCAGCATAGGTCAACTTCTCTATATCCCCAGCAGAGTCGCCAGCTGTCGCATCACGCGAAAAACCGGCGGGAAAACAAGAACAACAGAGCCGCCACCGTGCGTTATTTATCCCAAAAGAGGGAAAGGAAACGCTCAGAGTAAACCTGGGAAAGAACATGGTCTCGCGACCAAAGAGTATGGGTTCGGGAGTCGGTTATGCGAAGGGAAGGTATTAGCACCCCTACGCATCCGTCGTACTCGACGGGATCCACGCACACTAGAAAGGAAAATTGGTTGCTAAACACTGCTCAAATACTCACACACACTGGCTGAAAGAGACAAAAGAGACTGACTGAAACTGAACTCGGCAGGATGTCGCATCCTGGGCCTACTTAGTCTATCAGGCATAGACATCAGAGTCGAAGTAGTTCGGACTGGGGAAACGACACATGCTCGCTAGGATATCGCATCCTATGCATACGTATCTCCTCGGACGAGAGAAGAATCAGAGCATTCGTAGCTCGGCTGACACGCACACAGACAAACACAGGCAAAGGCAAACATGGAGCCTGAATGCCAATCACTGGACTTACATCAGCATCCGAACCAAAACACACACAAGAAGGCAAACATGGAGCCTGAATGCCAATCACTGGGCTTACATCAGCATCCGAACCAAACACACGCACACTGGAACCTAACTGTCACTCGATGGACTTACATCAACTTCCAAGCACACCACAACACAACAAGTTAATAGGGAGTCGGGGACTCGAGCCTATAACTGTCAAGCACACACTCAAACAAACAGACAACAAATTGCTAAGGAGTCAGGCACTCGAGCCTAGCAACTGTCAAACAACACACACAAAAAGAAAAAAGGGCGCCCGGAGAGATCAGCTCAATCTCCTGCCTACATACTTCATCTGGTGTGAAGATCAGGGCGATGTAGTTCCCCTACGGAGGGATAAAGGACTAGCCTAACCAGATAACAGAGGGAGACACAACTAGGGAGACTACGACTCGAGCCTAGATGTTATCATGCAAATCATCCCTAAGTTAAGGTTTCTAGCTAACTGGCACAGGGAGCCAGCCTATCCTAGTCATGACTTGCACAGGAAGCAAGCCACACACACACACTTAACTTGCACAGGAAGCAAGCCAAGCAAAACCTAACTTGCACAGGAAGCAAGTCTAAACTAACCCTAACTTGCACAGGGAGCAAGTCAAACAAACATACAAGCACAGATAGCACACACTATACACAAGCAAGTGGCTCAAACAAGGGTTAGGTTTTAGTCGAGGGGTCATATCAACCTCAACAAACAAACCTCTGGAACTGGGTGAATGTTGCTCTTAACCTTGCCATTGAGGGGCTAAGGTGAAGCAGATGAAAGGTGAGTGAAGATAAGACTTCACAGCTCTTATCCCTGGCCTGGGAGAGCTCAAGACAAGAATGTGTGGGTTCAGAAAGTGGGAACCCTTCTACACATTTGATACTGACTCAACTGTACGATAGTACAAGATCTTGGGTTTGTATCTGCAATGCATCAACACAGTGGTGTGAGCAAAGCAGATGACACACTGAATAGTGGGGGATAGATTGCATATCCCTACCTTCCACCAATTGCCTCTTCACTTAGGAGGACTTTGACTCTATGCAAGGACAAAAGTAAACAATCACAAACATTGCCTCTTAAGGAGGACTTCAGACAGTTGCCTGGCCAAGTAACAGGCCAGGTCTTCCAGACTACATGAAGAAGAAGAGACATACCTCAATGCAAATTGCTTATACAAGCAAAACAAAGCAAAAAGTTCACAAGGAACTAAGCAACTAAAAGCACCTGAAACAGTCAAGCAGATGTTAGTATGCAACTTCAAACAAAGCAAAAAGAAACAGACACCAACAGTTAATTAGAGGCACATGGATGTGCAAGGCACAAGGCTCTAGGCATGTGAGCCAAGCCGCCTACAAAACACACAAGTTAGTCATGGTATTTAGGCAAGCTCAAACAAAAAGAATTGGTCTCATTGGTCATTTGTTGGCCAACCTGAAAACACAAGCTCAAAAGTGAGTAACAGGAAGGGATATCCAATCAAAGTCAAGTTTAAACATTCAAGAAACACAACCAATTGGGTTCACATGCATATCAATCACTATCATCATTTCATGAACAATTTAGGTCAAAGTATAGCAAACAGAAGCTCATAGGAGTCAACAGCAAGATTTAACTCAAAAGTCAACTCAAACATTTCCAAAAATCACCAAATAAATCATGGTCAATCACAATCCACAGCATGGTAAGCATGTCAAATTTCATCTCATTTGGACAAGTGGAAGGCAGTCAATGAAAATCAGAAAGTCAAAGCAATTTTGAACATGCTCAAAGAAGTCAAACAAACATGTATCAACTTAGAAAATTCATAAATCAGATATGGCATATGATAAATGAATGGGATCAAAACCATGGCAAAGATGAGGATGTCTAGTTATCTCATGTAAAATTTCATGTCCATCCAATAAAGTATGAGAATTTCACAAATGAAATGGGAACAAGTGTCACACAAGGTCAACATATGACTAACCAGGGGAGAAAATCTCAAACAATTAGGAAATGCCACAAATAAATCCACAAAAAATCACATGTAAACTAGACATACAAGAGTAGGTTCATGCAAAAAAATCAGATCAATTGGAGGTCAAGAAACATGGTAATGAAAATCATGAAGTTGGGCATCAATGGTGTGACACAAATTGTGACACCCTAATTCAAAAATTCATAACTCACAAACCAGCAATGATAAATTCACAAACTCTACACCAAAATCACCATGAGTGTGTCTAGTTTAAGCACAAAAAATTTGGGAGCCATTGGATACATTCTCATCATTTCACAAATGTTTTGGCAATGTGTATAATATTTGGTCACACGTCACAAACCCTAGCACCATTTAAAAACCATTGATCAAAAAAATCTGGAAAAAATATGATAAAATACTAGAGGTCATGAGGAAGACAATGCAAAAATTCCCATGATTTTTGGACTAAAATTGGAGGCGCAATGATTTTTGTAAGTTGGTGTCACAAAGTGAAATAAACGTTGAGATGAATTGATTTTAATTGGAATAAATATGTAATGAAATGCCAAAAGACCAAAACGCCCCTTGCTGAGTGTTGAAACTCAGCGTTTCATTTAAATGGGGAGGTCAGCGCTCCTTTTTAATATATATTTCATAGAAGGCGTTAAATAAATGAATTGGCATTGCGCCCCAGTGGTAAAACACTTGGTATCTGAAGCTTTGAGGCAAAGGTCTGGGGTTCGAATCCCCCTCGCCCCAGGCCTTTTGGCATTTATTTGGAAACAAGGCAAGGCATATACAGTAGCAACATTTACAGTATCCATATTGCAGAAAAAATACTTACAGTAGTTTCATACATTCAACAAAAATTTCCAGCAAGATTTTTTTTGTTAACCAAATTCAACAAACAACATATCAATGCGTTCCTCTTGCCTTGCTCATCAACATTATATCATCCATTTTCATCAAATCAAGTTAAACAAAGAGAAATAATCAAAAACAAGTTTGGATGTGAAACTTCAACTCAACATAACTTGCAAAATACCAAACCATTTTTAGTGATCTAAAGCTCTTTGAACTCAGCATTAAGAGACCTTTTTAAAGCATGTGTTTATTTCACAAAATAGGGAGATCGAATTTTTACCAAATTTGATGGACAGTAGAGATTTAGTTGTTGTTTGGTGTTGTTGAAGTGAAACAGTTGCCCCTTAACACTCCAGATGATGGTTGGTGAAGGTCCTTTGACTTGTGGATGCTTAGTTTGGCTTCAACCTTGGACTGTCATGGCTGAATGGCTGTCAATGCAGTGCTAGAACAAGTGCTTCCAGGTGTGAAAAGGTGATTGCAATGTGCTCATGATGTTGTCTTGATGATGAATCAACAAAAGCCAGGCTTGGTTATTTGGAGTTTTGTTGACTGTTTTGGAAAATGGCCAAGAGTGTGATTTCTGAGCATGAGAGCACCAAGGCTTTCTGCTGTGAAATGTTGGCTGCCATTAGTGGTTCAACATGATGAAAAGATGGTGAAAAGCAATGGCCAGGGTTTAGTTCTTTGGAGTTTTTTGGAACAGGCTTTGAAAAGTGCAAGAATGGGATTTTTTAGAGAGTGAGAGAACCAATGCCTCTTGCTGTCAAAGTGAGGCTGCTATTAGTGTTTTCTTGACAGAAAAATGGTGTATAAAACCTGCTGTTAGAAGCAACAAACATGGCAAGGTTTTCTTTCTTTTTGAAGTTCTTTTGACAGCCTTTTGCAAGAATGCCAAGGTGAGTTTTCTGTTTAGGCCAAGTGACTTTGTGTGGCTGCTCCTACTGGTTTTTTTTTATGACAGGAAATGAGGTTTGGATATTGTGTCAAGCAGGGCCAGGCATTTGTTCCTTTGGAGATTTTTGGACAGAAAATGATCTTGGCCAAAATGTGATCTTTTGAGAGAGAGAGAGCACCAAGGCTTTTTGGCTGTGTTAGGTGGTGCTAGCAGGGTTCCAAAGTGATGAATGGAGGGTGAAAAAATACAGTGCAAGGCTAGGTTTTTTGGTAGTTTGACAGCTTTTAGCAAAATGGCCAAAAGTGATTTTGAGCAAATGAGAGAGCCATGTTTCTGCTGTTGGATGGCTGCTAGCAGTGTTATCCAAATGATGAATGGATAGTGCAATAGCAAGGGCCAGGCTCAGTGCCTTTTGGAAGCTTTGGACAGAAAATTCTCAAATGCAAAAGCAAAGTGAATGCAGTTTTTAGGATGAGTGAACCCTTCCTTCTTGCTGTCAAATGTGGTTTTGGTCTGCTATTAGGGGCTGGTCATGACAGAAAATGATGATGATTCTGCTGTCATGGTACAAAGCATGGTTTGTGAGATGAATTTGGTGAGAACATGTACTTCCTTCCAAAATTCAAGCAAATTGGCATGGCTTCTTCTTTCTGTTGGTTATGGGCTGCAAATTGTGTTCATAATGACAGCAAATGGTCTCTTAATTTCCTGTTTTTAGAGTACAAAGCATGGTATGGTCCATGGACATGGTGAAAGTGTACCTTTCTTCCAATTCAAGCAACTAAGTATGGACTCACATGTACTGCATAATTTGAGCTTGCAAACACATTTTAAATGACATTTCTGAGCTATTTCAATTGGCCAAGTGGTTTAAAGAATGATAAATCAAAAAGTCAAACATTGGTCAAACTTGCATTTAAATGAGATAGGTCAAAAAACGCCATTTTGATTGGTGAAGTTTTGGCTCATGAAATTTATATTTTTGGAAAGAGGGGATCAAATGTGACTTGTAGGAAAAAACCCCACCAAAATTGGCCAAATGGTTTGGGAGATATGGCCTTTTGAAGTTCAAGATTTTCTGAAATCGATTCGATCATAACTTGCCAACCACACATGGGAATTGAGAGTTCTTGGACTTTTTGGAAATGGGAGAACAAGATCTTCAACTTTCATGTTGGGCAAAAATTCATTTGAAGCTTGTATCATGATGTAAGTTTGAGGATCAAGACTTTCCATTTTTGGTAAGTTTCAGTTACAGGTCCAGTTTCCATTTTTGGAAATTTCTGATTTGGCTTCAAATTCTTCCATGATGGTGTTTTACATGATATATGAGGACTATTTGGCCATGAATGAGCTCTCACAAACCAATTCCAATCATCAAATCACTGATTAAATGGACAGTTGACCAATAGTTGACTTTTAGGGTTTCTGCCTGACTGTGCATTGACTGATGACTTCCAAACCCTAATTCCTTGAGACCTTGACTTCAAATGATGTCCCAAGTTGTATGGACTCTTGATTATTGATCATGGTGCCCAAATTCCACAAGAATGGCCACCATCCACTACTTTGACTGACTGTTGACTGTCTAGGGTTTTTGACTGTCTGTGTATGAACTGATGACCTCTGAGCCTTCAATCCTTGACTTGAACACTTCAAATGGACCTCCAAGTCATGTGAACTTGTTGGACAAGCCCTAAGGCCTTGGCTCAATGAAGATTGTGCTTGCTTGCTTGATTGACTGATCTCCTGACCAGTTTGACCTAATTTCTTGCTTGGCTTGCACTTGAGGCAAAAGAGGCAATGCAATGCTATGCAATGGACCATGATATGCTATGACCTAACATGAAAATGTATGTACAATGATAGGTGCAAATTTGAGGTGCTACATAAGGCATTGCTTCAGATCCCAAACACCGGAAATATAAGGAGGATAATCCCTAGTCAACTCATTCGAGCCAAGAAGTAGGAGTTTATTTCTAAATATAAAACCCTCAATCGTAAACCGGGGCAGGGTAGTCGTCAGTCAGTTTGACCAATCGTTCAATCTTCAAAAGAGGAGTGTCCTATCTGAGGATAAACCATATATTATCCCTCGCAAGAGGTCGGAAACCACCAAATTCCAAACGGTTGTCCCTCACCCACAGAGGCACGAAGCGGTCACAACCCATTCCAATCAAACGGATAGATGTTACACAATTTGTTTTGAAACAAAAAGAAACAGGAAAAACAAAAAATCAAAAATCAAAAGAAAGAAAGCCCGCTAAGTCGAAAACTCGAAACAAGTGACTTAGGTAAAAATTGGGGCATCCCTGTGGATTGTAAATCTGAACCAATCCAGCAAAAATAGGGAAATGAAAAAATGAATCTTTAAAAAGAGAAATCAAAAGAAAATCCTCAACAAGAACAAAATCGTGCGGCTACAAACCAAACAAGAGAAGGATGACTGCAACACCGAAAACCTCGTGGGTCCATTAACCTTTTCACTCCCAAATCCCTTTTGGAAGAAGAGCGCTTGTGCCGAACTAGTTGAACATAGGACTGGAGAACATCATGAAGAGAGGATGGGTTAGGATATGTTTGAGCCTTAAATCCTTTCTTTCTGAAACCGTGAACCAGACCATGTTACAACCCTCAAAAGACCTAATTGAAGCAGAGTTTATTTCGAAAGCATACTATGGTAAGAACAATCGTGTTAAAAATGACTCCTCAACAATTCGCTCATAATTTGTGTTGATATTGATATGACATTCTCAATCAGTGATGCATTCATTGTATGTCATAATTCCAATGAACATGCTTGGATTCCAAAACTGCATAAACATGACATTGTTGTTATCATTCCTAAAAATGAACATGTGTTACTCATGAATGAGCATTTGACATCAAGAGAGTTTTCATAATGAATGTGAATTGGGAAGCTTGATGATTCCAGAAGAGAAGGATGCCTAAAACACTTTATTAATTAGAGGCCAATTACTTCAACTGATTGAATCATAAGACAGAACACCCAAGAACTCCATTGAGCAGAAGGACAAGATGTTTCATATTTCAGTCAAATTGAGACAGTTATGTCAAGAAATTTCAGCAAGATTCAGACAGTCTGAGACAGTTAGGTTGAGATCTCACAAATCTCCAAAGATCAGATAGTCAAGGGAGTAAATCACTCCAATTGATCGCATCAGAAGACCAAACACATGAGAACTCTGTCGAGCAGGGGCAAACTATTTTGATTGATCATAACAAGTTTTAAACGCCTGAGACTCCGTTGAGCAGCAACCAGTCACTTCATGTGGTTATATCAAGAAGCAGAATGTCTAAAGAACTCAGTTGAGAAGAAAAGACAAGACACTTCAATTTTTCAATCGATCTGAAGCAATCACATCGATAAATCTCTACAAGATTCAGTCAATCTGAAGTAGTCAAGTCGAGATTCAATCAATCTCTCTAAAGATTAGTAAGTAAGGGGAATTCCCTCAAAGATCGTCCAACCATAGGTAAAGCTACTTCAAGGCTCGTACTGGGGCAGGCCACCCTAAGAGCACGAGAAGTCAAACTCCCTAAAATGGTTAATTAGAGGAATGCAGTCCCGAGACACTAGGGCAGATTCGATTGCGATAAGCCACGATGAAGTTGTTTCCTAACTTGCGATTGGGGCAATCCGTGCAGATGTCCAACAGACTAGGGGCAAAGCTATCCATAAAGATGAAGGTTCTCTCCTTGCTTGTGAAAGCTTCCAGTTCTAGCTTAGGGCATCCGAAGGTCTACGTCAGATCCGTCCTCCAGCAACATTAAGAAGTCAAATGTTGGGAAGTCATGCAAGACACAACCCACTCTCCATAAATCAAAAGCCTCGTAATCCGAGCAAATTCCCTCAGCATTCATTGCATCGTACCCAAGATTGGGGCATTCATAGACCCTCATATCATTGCATCAACCTGTCATACATAATTCATATCATTTCATTCATACATATCATCCAGCATAACAAAAATCTCTCTAACAAGGAAGAATAAAGCCCAAAGCTTTCTTGGCACTATTCAACTGCCCATTTTCGTTGGCATCTTTCCATCATCCACACCGTTGGCATTACAAAATAGAAAATAAATAACATTTTTTACCCTTGTAAAGCTCCTAGTTGGCAACCCCGACGGGATTTTCAAAGTCATTCCTTTTTCGCTTACCTGCCGTAAGCCTGATGCCTCCTTCATGGAGATGATTTCATTGAGATAACTCTCCTTTTGTGAGTTTATTTCGTTGCTTGGTGCGCGAAATCACGTCTCCCCCTCGTTGCCTTTCTCACGAGAAGGGTTGTCTCTGTCAAGACTTTGCCTTTTTATTTGTTTTGAAATACCCAATGTAAGTTTGGTGAGTCCCGGGAAGGGTAGCCATATTTACAAAACTTCATCCCCGCCGTTGTGCCTGTGGGAACCCCTGAGGTTTTCATATCTACAGCAAAGTGCACAATTGACATAGCCTGCCAAAGCCCAGACCTTGTTTGGCAAACATCTTGCAAAGTCCAATTCTCGTTGGCAAAACCCCTATCTCTCAAATGCGAAAGTCCAATCAAGCCATCCTTAGTGTCTACCACTTTTTTCAATATCCGTCGGTATTGTTCTCCCTTCACTCGTCAGTGTCTACCACTTTTTTTCAATACCCATCGGTATTGATCCCCCTTCGCTCGTCAGTGTCTATCATTTTTTTCGATACCCTTCGGTATTGATATCTCTTTTCCCCAACCGCAAAGTTTTAGATAATCACCTTTTACTCAGTTTTAGATGCCATTACCTCTAACCTCAAAGTTGAGAGGCCATTTCTATTTTCGACCTCAGAGTTGTTGTCACTTTTCTTATTAACCAACCCCAGAGTTGTATGTTCACCTTTCCTTATCCCAACCCCAAAGTTTATGGTAACCTTTCTTATTTGCAGCCTCAGAGTTGTTTCCCCTTTTTTCCAACCTCAGTGTTGTCGCCCCTTTTGCAGCCTCAGTGTTGTCGCCCTTTTGCAGCCTCAATGTTGTCGCTCTTTTCCAACCTCAGTGTTGTCACCCCTTTTCCAACCGCAATGTTGTCGCTCTTTTCCAACCTCAGTGTTGTCTCCCCTTTTCCAACCACAGTGTTGTCGCCTCTTTTGCAGCCTTAGTGTTGTCACCCGTTTTTTCAACCTCAGTGTTGTCACCCCTTTTCAACCTCAGTGTTGTCACCCTTTTTCCAACCTCAGTGTTGTAGCCCTCTTTCCAACCTTAGTGTTGTCGCCCTTTTCAACCTCAGAGTTGTCGTCACTTATCGTTTTACCCCAACCTCAGAGTTGTATGTTGCCTTTCCTTACCCCGACCTCAGAGTTGTTGCCCCTTTTCCAGCCTCAGAGATGTTGTTTACTGTTTATCTTCCCACCTCATATGTTGAGTATCTGCTTGTTTCCAACCTCGAAGTTGACGTTTATCATTTTTCGCTCCCAGCCTCAGAGTTGAGCAACTACGTTTTTCCAACTTCGGAGTTAGTGTATCTCTTTCTAGCCTCAGAGCTTAGACCCTACTTTTTCAGCCTTAGAGTTGACAATTATCATTCTTTTCTGGCCTCAGAGTTGAGCACCTACCTTTTTTCCACTTTAGAGTGAATGTACCGTGTTACCCCCAACCTCAGAGTTGTATGTCTCCTTACTCCCGGCCTCAGAGCTGAATATCTATCTTTTTTTAGCCTCAGAGTTGAACAACCACCTTTTCCCAACCTTAGAGTTGACGATTACCATTTTCCTTTCCGGCCTCATAGCTGAATATATATCTTTTTTAGCCTCAGAGTTGAACGACTACCTTTTTCCAACTCTACAGTTGACGATTACCATTCTCTTTTTCGGCCTCGGTGTCGCGTGGCTACCTTTTTCCCAACTTGCGAGTTGTAGTATCATTTTCTTATCCTTCAACCTCATAGTTGACATCTGCAAACCCAACCTCTGAGTTGACGCCTACCTTTGTCCCCGACCTTAGAGTCGATGTCCATCATTATACCCGACATCGGAGTTGACGCCTACCCTTTCTCCAGTCTCAGAACCGATGTTGAGTATAATTCGTTTCCAACCGCAGAGTTGAGAATGTCCAGTTTTACTCCCAGTCGTAGTATTGAGGTCAGGATGTTTTAATCCCCAACAATCAATGTTGCTTTTCCTTCTGTCCCCAGCCTCAGAGTTGTCGACCAACAATTTACTTTCCATTCGCCTACTGTCGTCCTTAGTAAGGTCATCTGCCACCCGAATCCTAAGATTTGTTTGGAGAACCGTTTCATAATTCCAAAAAAAAACAATTACCAAGGAGATATCCCCCAGCGGAAAATTCTTTCTCGATGCCTTCAAAAAACTTGTTAGTAGAAATAAAATGAAAAAATAATCAATCATATTGCATTAGCATACTGCATACGTCATGCATATCTAACCGCTCATATACCCATTTATCAAATAACATTCCTATTCCCAGCAGCTGCCCTGCATAAAGACTAGCTTGTTCATCCCACAGGTCCCAGTGAAGAAGTTTCTTGTGACCTATCTTCCCATAGCTTTCCATTTGTTCATGGTGGGAAAATTTCCCAGTATTCTAGTATTTAATCCTCCCCAACCTTGATTGTCTGGAAGTTGTTTATATCCATACATTCAGGTCCGAGAAGATTAAATAGGGGTAACTGTCATACCCCAAAATTCGCCCCATCCTTCACATAATCATATAGGTCACTGACCTGACATTTGCATATCACCTTCATCCATACATTTCATTCTAATAAGCATGGTTCAACACAAGGAGGTACGTGACTGGAATGAATCATGAAATTTAAGGCACTTTCTACAATTACTCTAAAAGAATAATATTAATACCAACAGGAAAATATAATTATTTGATATAAAAATGTTAAATCAATTTTCTATTTAAAAATTTAATAATAGAGTATAAAAAAATATAAGATAGAAATTAATTTAAAAAAATATAAAACATAATAATAATAATAATAATAAAATTAAATATTATATATATATATTATATATATATATATATATATATATATATATATAAATATATATATATATAAATTAAAAGGTATAATTTTTTAGAATAATTATAATACCATAAAATTTAATTATAATAATATTTTAACATCTCTTAGCGAGATACACTCACTATGACCATAAATATATTCATTTTAAAATAAATAGAAAAAAATGAATATATGCACCTAAAGTTGTTTAGTTATATATGAAACACGATTATTTTATTAAAAATAATAGTAATAAAAGAGATATATTAAAATATAGTAAATGTTTCAAGATTTTTTTGATCGATTAAAAAAGTATATACAACACATCAACTACATCAATTTTATACAATTTGTAATGAGCTTTTTGACATAAGTTTTTATAACTTGTTTTAATAATTGCTTATAGATCTAAATAAAGATGACATTTCTTTCCCTTTTCATGTTTCGAAAATATGCTATATAGAATCATATGCTATATAGAATCATATAATTAAAAAAGAATAGTTAGATCTCAATCATAAAAATGAGAAAAGAAAAAATGAATGTAAAAAGAGAAAATCAAGTTGAAAATAAGAGAATTCATTCTTAACTGTGAAAACCAATGCGACTGGAGTAAAAATAAAGTGAGAGAAAATTTATGTTTTTGAAAAATTGTGAGAATATTAAAAGTGGTTTAAATAGTTAGGTTAAGTTTGATCAAAAAAGTTACATATATATACCTATATTATAATTTTAAAACAATTTTTGTAAAAAGTTAAGTATGAGTATTGCATAAAGCGAATACAAAACGCAACAACTATTGGAAAATAACCTAACACCGTTTTAAATTAATTTCCTTAAATAGTAAAAAGAGAAATCCTTTTTTCACCGACCAAATATATTATGGATCTCCTAAAATTTTAAAATTGGCAGTTTTTTAACTAATCATCCAATAACACATGACCTTATTCATGGATCTATTTTTCATAGTTCTTGTAACAAATATTTTTTCTTGTTGGGATCATCCTAAGAACCTTATTCGTGCATCTTTTCACACAATCAGAGCAATCACATATTTTTCAACGATGGTTACCTTTCACTCTTAATCATCCTCACCTGAACAATTGCAAGAACACACAAAGAAGAGAGAAGAAGAAGATCAAAGAAGAGAGAAGAAGCATAATAGAAGGGAACTGCATCACACCTGAGTTTCATTTCCGTCTTCATCTCCGGTAGGAGAGTAGTAACCCTTTGGTTTTGGAACGAATTGAGGCTTGGTTGTGATTTAATTTAAGTTTAAGGATTTAGGGTTCTTGGTTAAAATAGCTTGATTTAGTTGAGTGTTTAAAAATTGTAGGAAACGGATTTTGAATTCAGTAAGTGGAGTAGAGCTGTCAAATAAGCCCTATATTTAAAAGCCCCAATTATTAAGCCCTATTAAAGCCCCAATATATTAAGCCCCTTATCATTGAGATTTATTTTAGGCCCTAAAATTTTAGGCCCTTTATATAATGCATTTTTTTTAGGCCCCATTGAGGGGCCTTATTTTATTCCCAAAATTTGGACTTGAGTTTATCACTCCATTCATGTTCTATGCAAAGCTTCCGCCACCGTCAACCAATTACACCGCCGTCGACTTTTCTCTATCACTGAAATAAAGGTACTCTTCTATCTCCATTTCTCTTTAATCTCTAGTTTTCTTAATATCAAATTTCATTTTTTATCTCATTTGAATCAACATGTTTATAATACTGCTTAATATGTACACTCACAAGCTGTTTGTGGAAACGCCTCAACAACTTTATACATGATATAAATTTGATTAAAATGCAATTCTGATGATAAAGTTTCGATGATTAATTTGCCGTGTTTAATCTTAGATGGATAATATTGTTGTTTGTGTTTGAAAAAGAACATAAAATCCTACTCAAGTGTATAAATATTAGCAAGTCACATAATTGAACTGGTTTGTGTAATATGTTTTCTTTTCTTTTTTATTTTTGGAATTTTATGTTGAAAATTTTATTTTTAATTTTTTATTAAAGTTATTTTTTATTTTTGAAATTTTTAGCAGATTTATTTAAAAATTATTTTTTTATATTTTGAATTTATTTTATTTTGATTTTTAAAATAAAGTTTTTTTATTTTTTGAATTTATTTTATTTTGTTTTTCAAAATTAAGTTTTTTTATTTTATTTGGGGCCTTATGGCCCTCTTTTAAATTTTGAGCCCATCTAACTTTAGGGCCTATGTATTTGAGGGCTTACTATTCTTTAATTTTTTTAGGTCCCCTTATTTTGGGGGTTGGGGCCTAAATTAATTGGCCCTTTAAATTGACAGCTCTAAATACAATATTGAATGGCAAAAATGCAGCTTGAAAAGTTGCAAAGCCAACATGAAAAAGCTGCAAAATGATTCACAAATAGCACCAGCTGCACATCTGCTTCCAAACGCGTTACGGAAAGGCGTTGCGATCACGAGCCACAACGCGTCGTAAACAACACTTCAAACCCAGCTGTATAAGCTGTACACGAGGCCAACACTTCAAAAGCTTTCTACAAAGCCAAAACGAAACGCAACCTAAGTGATTAGCCAAATAGAAATGGCAACAACACCGAAACAACAAAAGGGGAAGCAAAACGCACAAACTCAATCAATTGAAAATTCAAGCTATAAATTGAGAAGCTCACCATGATTTTGCTTCTTTTGGAATTGATTTTCCCAAGCTCTCGATTCCCTCTCATAACTTTCAAACCTCACTCTCAACCTCTCTCACAAATTTCACATTATTCAATCCTTCTACACTTCCTTCACCTTCTTCAATCCTTCCACATACCAAAACCTTTAACCTCTATAACCTTCCTTCACGGCTCTTCCCAACTCCAAAAAAATTAGAGAACCTGCAACTCACATTTCCAGCATTCAACGCAGAAATCTCACAACAGTGGCCTTCAGCTGCAACAAACAGAAAGAAAGCTGAAAACAGCAGAAAAAGAAGAGAGAATAGAAGAAAAGGAAAAAGGAAAAGAAGACATTGCAATTCAGAAAATGAAACATGATTTCACCTTTTCACGATTCAACGACCTTCATCCGTTGCTTTTTGCTCTTCTACTCGTCACCACCAACACCTTCAGCAATACACTCATCAATCGGCTTCATCCCTCTCCTTTGAAGAAATTCGACAATTCGCAATCATCTTCGCTCCCTCTGATTCCACCTTCAATAAATTCGGATAACCGACTTGTTCGCCGCCTTCGATTGCAAGCTTCCGGCGATATCCTCCCAGATTCTTCGATGCCGTCTTCTAGTACATAATTCACCGGCGAAATAAACCAAATCGGAATCGCGACAACTCCGGCGCATCTTCCACACTTCAAGTTGCAAGCCATCATAAAATGGACACACAAGTGAGTCTTTCATCGTTCCCCGAAAGCGGCGGTACATGAAGCATTGTGCAGAGTGTCCTCGAACTTCTCATGGAGCGGAGACGGTGTCGACACGTGAGGAGGATCCGACGCGGTTAGGATTGGTGAAATTCGTCGTGTTCCCTTTTCTTTCTATTCCTTGTTTTGCGAGTTGATAGAGGAAGAGATGTCCCGTCTTAATCCTTCGATGTTGGGCTTATACACTTAAGCCCAAGCGAATTGTTTCCTTGCATACTCCCATGGCCTGATGCACCCCCCTGCCCCGTGCTTGGGCTTAGGATTAGATTAGGCCCATGTTGGATGATTAAAACTTAATTTTTGGTTATTTAGGATTTAATTTAGATTAGCTAGGTTAATTGTGTGAATTAGGATATTAATCATGTCTCCTTTGGATAATATTAGGATTAGATGAATATTAGAAATAATGAGGTATAGTTAGGATAATTGTGATAATTTTTTATATTTGTTTTAGAATAATTGTTAGATAATTTTAGGGTTAACTGTTTAGAATTTAATTTTTGTTAATAACTAGAATTTATGTGATTTGTTAGATTTTCATTGGTTGATTAATTAGGTAGATTTAATTTTATTAATGACTTAGAATTAATATTTTGTTATTTGTTTTGGATTTAGTTCTCTTCTAACATTTAACATTTACTATTTCGCATCTAACTTTTAAATTCCGTACCTAACATCTAACACTTTATAATTTCGCATCTAACTCGTAACCTTTAATTTTTGTCATTTACCTTATGTTGCTTTACTTTGCTTTGTACATACTATATTACATCATATTTGTACATTCTCACTTCATCTTAAAAATGACTAAAAATGGTTAAGACTTAAAAAATACAAAAATAAGATAATTCCCTTAGCATGGAAAGGACTTTGGACAAAGGACTTAGAGACTTCTCATTTGGACTTGGACTTGTGTGATTGACCTATGCAACTTAGAGTTTCCGAGGACTTGTGATCTTTTATTGCAAAAATTGAATGCATTCATGGCACTACCCGAGGGAGACATGATTTATAATTTCATTATCCAATTGTTAGTTTAGGACACAATCGCACACACAAGGCTTTCTCTTGGGCTACCTAACAATGAGACCTTTTATTTCCTACACTCCATTGTACTTTATGTACCCCCTCCCCTTTCCAATGTACGCATTTACTTGCTTTCTTTTATTGCCTGATTAGCTACTCCTTAGGCATTAGGAGCGTTTACCCTTTTATCACCAATAATCAAACCCTTTATCCAACGTGAAGCGGTCTTTTCTAAATCAAATTCAATAAACAAACCCTTGATCCAACGTCAAGAAGTCTTTTTTCTAAATCAAATTCAAAAACACAATAAATGGTGATTAGGATCGTACGTCACGAGCCTTAAGCGATAAAGAAGGGATGATACTGGAGCTTTCCTACACTCATTCTGAATCCTTCGAACACAAGACGTTTGGCTTGGTAGTTCGAGGTATTCTCCTTTATCCATAGTCTTTAGTGCAATCCGAAATTAATAACACTTTCTCAAAACCTAAAAACAATTCAATACATTCAAACCTTTTGTTTAAGCCTTAGGGCGACACCATCGAAAACCCTTCTTCAAGGTAATAAAATCAACCAACCAAATAAACATTTTAAACCCACGAACTACAGAAGCTCTGATTTCCCACTTCAACAAGTGGGCATACGTAGGCACGAGGATCCATTCCTTGGCGAGCACACTAATTTAAAATCTACCTCCACTCCGCAAACCTTTGGCAAGCAAACATTCGATAAACAATACACACATAAGCGTAAACATCCTAGATGGTTCCCATGGAGTACCATAGATGTGAGGGGTGCTAATACCTTCCCCTTGCATAACCAACTTCCGAACCTGTTCATGGTTGCGATGACCATTCTTTGGGGTTTTCTCGATAATTTCCCATTCCTTTAGAATAAATAAAAACCGATGGCGACTCTGTATTTTTCGCATAGCGACAATGGCAAGGTGAGTTCTAGTTAGAAATCTTATGATTTCTAGAAATTAGGGTTTTGGAATCATAGGATAATGATGGGTATTCTATCTTGACTATGAATTTTACCATGAATAATACTTGCTCACGTCCTTCATTAATTTTTTCGTTGTATATGTTGAATATGGTTGTTGTTGTGATGTATATGTGTTCATGATCTTGAGAAAATAATGGAATATCTACATGTTGTATGATGACCTATATCATGTGTTTGCTTCTGATCTTGGGTACTATGTTATTATAAATGAAACAAAACAAGTGTAGGTTAAATTGAGCTTTTATGTGAAAAAGTTCAGCATAGGTCGACCATACGGGTTTAGGTTGACCTATAACAGTTGTTCTTCAACATAGGTCGACACATAACTTGTTTAGATCGACCTATAAAAGCTTGTTTAGATCGACCTATAAAAGTTTTTCTTCATTATAGGTCGACATGTAGCTTTATAGGTCGACACCCACGCCTCAATATTGAAGCTTGTAGCCACAGTCTTTCGTGTCGCCTCTTATAGGTGTCGACCTATAGACCAAATTCCTTGAAAAAATAAATTGCGCCACCAATGAGGGTTGAACCCGGGACCTCCTTGTCATGGTTCAAGCGTTACCACTAGGCCAAGGATTTTGTTGTTTAATACTTTTATAGTGAATAATTGTTAACCTAGATCTTGATTAGGTTAGATTGCTATATAACTTGAGTTTCATAACTCTGTTTGACGCACAGTCGGATGTGTTGAAAAGATATTTCTATAATCTATTAGGTGGTAAAGTAAAAACATGATTTTATGTTAGTGATTGTGTAGCGGGGTTTTCGTTACCTTTAGGTTTATTGACTAAACCAAAAGTCAACATACAATTCGAGTCGCCACCACACTTTTATTTGTCTAAAGGAAAGGCTAAAAAGCGAACAAAAGCCGAGGTAAGAAGCTTTTCAAATAAAAAACTAATAAAAATGTCAGAGATCTAGGTAAGGGGGTTAGTTATGAAATGGGAAGATTTTACGCACCCAAAACATCCTTAGTACTCTAAGGGAACCCTTTTTGCAAATATGTGTTGTAGGTTGGTATTTGTAAAAAGATTTGTGTAAAAGATTGGAGGGATGAGAAGAGAATAGATTATATTTACATATTTTGTTGTTTGAATGGATGAACCCATTGCCTACGTACCATCGCAAAGGAGGATCAAAACCTCGTAGTTCGGGGTAAAATTCTCAAATATTGGTGAATTGATTTGATCAAAAGCCTTAAGGTCTTTTGTTATCAAAGGGAGAAAACTCAACCTAAACCAACAATCCACCATGTGAGGAAGGCTTCAACATGCTAGTGAGGGGTTAACCCTATAGTAAGCATGGAAGACTTATAGTCCAATCACTAAGGATGAGGTAAGATTTACATCAACAACTATGATAACTCAAACCTATGACTAATGTTTTTGAAAAGGTTTTAACAAAGTGGCCATTAGAACCACAAAAAACAACTTGAAGTGAGTTATATTTACAAATTAGTCTTATTTACAAAAATGAAGTCAAAGTTGGATTAAAGTTTATTCATAATGAGTATTTATAAAAAATAGTTTTGAAAAGTCAAAGGCTTAAGGCCTAGGTTTCTAATTTGAAACAAAGTCAATGTTTGAAGAAAAAGATTTTTGGCTTGGTTAGAGTGGGGAGAAGAAGAGAAAGGCTAGTGCTAAAGCATGCAAAGATAAGAGAGGAAAGATAAACCCTTGGAGTTCCTTTTCTTGAAGTCATATAGATGACTCAAGATGCTCCTTTCCTTTGGACTTAGCACACAAACAAGCAATCACACAATTTGGATTCAAGCTTCTAGGATCTCCATTTGGCTTGTCTCTTAACTTGGCTACTCATGGCAATGGTCCTCTTTTCACAATCTCAAGGTAGGATCCCTATCACACAAAAGAAAACATCAAAAAGTTCACAAAACACAATAAGGGGAATGGACAAAGAATAAGTTTGGATGAGAAGTCCTTGAAGATCAATTTTGAAATTTAGCATTCTAAAGACATGAGGCCTAGTTGCTCTTCAACAAGTTTTGCATTCTAAAGGCATGAAGCCTAGTTTCTCTTGAACTCATTTAAGCATAGGTAAGTCCTAATTCTAAGTCATTTCTCCTTTTTGCATTTGGTTCACACAAAACAAACACAAAACAAACACAAGATAACAATATACTTATATACAATAATGGGCTCAAATGAGCAAAAGAAAAATGACATAAACATAAAATATATGCTCAAGTGAGCAAAGGGAAAACCAATATGAATAAATGAGCAAGAAATAAATGTCATTAAAAGTAAATGACAAGAAAATTAAATGCTCAAATTAAAGTTAGTAATTAGTGGAGGTTATGCTAGCTTGTCATAGGACAATGTAGCGCTATGTTAAGCAATCGTAAGTGGACTAATGTAGTAGTCACACCTATCTGAGGCCGGTCAATAAAAATATAGATAAAGAAACACAAGTTAGAGATAATGACTAGTAGCCAAGCTCCATAAACTTGCCATGCCAAAACAAAAGGGGAAGGGCCTTGTATTATCTTTAGGTTATTTGCTTGACCAAGAAGCAACCTATCTTGGACACAAAATAACTCACTTGATCATGGATCGAGTTGAGTTTGGTTTGGATCAAAGAAGGTTAAACCTCTCATTTGTCAAGACCAACCATAAGAACTTAACTCATTGGCCATTGATGGAGAGAATGGGATGAAGATGAAAGGGAGGGAAAAAAGAAGACAAATATCAAATTCAATTGATCAAATGTGAATCAAATCATCATCAATCAACACCAAACAGAAAAGAAATGAAGATAACAAGTCAACAAGTCAACCTATTTTTTTGGTATTTTTTGAATTAAAATAAAATGCAAATAAAAAATCAACAAATAAGGTCAAACCTCAAATTCAATTCAAATCAACTTCAACAAGTCCAATTAAATTCTCATAGGTTCAACATGGTCAAACAAGCATCGACTAATTTTCTCACCAATTTTTGAAATCAGAAAGTATTTAAAGACAATTAAAAACACTAAAAAATAACACAATATGAACTAAAATCTCAAATAAATCTCAAATCAAATAAGAAATTGATGAGACTATTTTTCATTGACTTATCATGATCCATAGGTGCTAGGAAAATATTTTTGGATTTTTCAAAAGTCAGAAAGTATTTTAAAATGAATTACAACTATTAAAAAGTCAAATAATTCACAAAAAATATTAAATGAAGTCACAAAAATGATTAAAAATCAAAATATGAAACTAGATTTTTCAAGAAAATTTTTGGAATTGGTCTCATATTTTTATGACTTCAAATAAATTTTTTATGAATTTTTGAAAATAAAATCAATTAACTGAAAATAAAAGAAAATGAATAAAATGGAAAAAAAACCACAGCCGCGTGATGCACCTCATTAATTGACGTGGCAAGACTGAATGGCTCAGATGTGAGGGTGCAACGTGTGTTCGAGTCAAATGCGCAGCAACATGAATTAGATAAAGTAAACGCAATGAAGGACCAAGATTAGATCCTGAACTCATGATCCAAGGGCCAAGAATGACACACGTGGTGATGGTGGTGGAAACTACCATCTTCTCCGGTGGAACAACAACCTCCGACCACCAGTTGCAGAGAAAAAAACTTAACAAAAATGGAAAGTAAGGACATGAAATTAAAGCTCGTGTGATGGAGATCAACACTATATCCATGGATCTTCCTCACTCTTCCTATATTGAGAGAAATGTGAAGTGGAGGATCATGGTGTACCAACTGTAAATGCACGAAATGAAAAATTGAAACCATCATTGGCCTGCCTCAAGTGTGAGGACTTCAGAAAATCACACAAACAAGAGAAAGCTACATTGAATTGCAAGTTCTAGATCCAAAAAGTTTGAAGGTATACCTCTGAATTGGAGCACTTCAGGCCACGATTTCTTCAGGATCTGGATTCCCCTTTGCTCTAGGGATGCAGTGGAGATGAAATGTTAAGGAATTAAGCTTTGAAGATCAACTAATGATGTTGAATTTCAAGCTCGAAAGTGATTTTTTTTGTGAATAATTCTGTTGGTATGGCTATGGTTACAATGCTGCAGCAATTCAGATCTCCAAAAGGTTGATGAATGAATAAGAAGGAGTGTTCATTTATAGCTGAAATTGGTTGTGCATCATGCTTCCCTCGTGTGCATGGCATTTGAAATTGGATATGCATGGGCCTATACAGGCATATGGAAGGCCCAATGATGGGTGCAAAACCATGCTGAGTTCATTTGGAATGGATTTGGACGTGTACATGAAGTGGAATTAGCTTGCATACCAAGTTATAACATGAAATGCCAAAATGCACATAAATGAAGAGTTCTTCGAAACTCCCAAATGGAAAGTCCAAAAAAGTAATGTGAGTAATGGTTGGGAAGCCCTTGAAATAAGGAACAAAATTCATGTTGGGCAAAAGTTCATTTGGAATTTGGAAATTAATGAAAACTGGATGTGAAAATCCAAGTACAAAACATGTTTAAGTCACCTTTGAAATTTTTCACCGAAAGTAAGCCTAATCAAACCCCTAGGTTTTCATGATGAAAGCTTCAAACGGAAAAACCTCCAACATACAAGTTGTATAGATTTTCAAGTTGATCAATTTAGACTCAAAGTTTGCATCATTTGGATTTTCTATGAGAAAGTTATGGGCATTTGAAGTTGGGTATTTTTTCAAATTCAATGAATTAGGTCCAAGATGACCTATAATGTTTTGTATTATCACATGTATTTATTTTAGGATTATGAATTTTTATCCAACATAAAATTTGAAGTAGACATATCAATATTTCCAATTCATTTGTTCTCACCCAAAAATCATAAAAATTAAGGAAGTTATTCCCTTGGTAAGTTGATCTAAAATTAGGATTTAAGTCAAAATGACCTATAATGTTTTGAAATGAATGATGACCTTCCAAGTTTCTAATGGATTTTTGATGAACATGAAAGTTGTTCATATGGTTCTTAAAAACACGTTTTCTCTTGGGGTAATCTTCATTTGACAAACACATTAAAATTTATGTTTCAATGGTGCTCAGCTTAGTCAGATGACTTGACTGGTAAAATTTTCAAGGCCAAACTTCCAATCTTGATGAATAAATTATTGGGGATCATCAAAGAGGCTCATATATGCATAAAATCATGAATGAAAGAACTTACCTTGATTAAATTTCATCAGAGGTTAAGATTGCTTCATAGGCAAGGCATAGTCAAAGCACAACCGAATTGGGGTTTCCTTGGGAAACAATCCTCAAGCCCTTTGGGTTATCTTGATCAAATTGGAAAATTGAGATACTTGGGAGACATATATGATGATTAGGATATTTGTGGACCATTTCCATGCTTTTTATCATCTTCATCTGGCCATTTCATTGGGCTTAGGAGTCTCCTAGGAGCATTGGGGCACATGATCACTTGAGCTTCAAAACAAAAAGAGTTAGTGACATATTTTTGTGCTTTTGGTTAGTAAAAAAAATAAGAAAAGCAATAATATACAATGCAGGCATGCTTGGTGGTCTCAAACTACTCACACAAGTCCCAACCCTAGGGTTAAGGAGCCAAACATGCTATGATCCTTGAGGCAATGCACTTGTGCAATGATATGATGCCATGAGGGATCTTAGGGTAAAAATTAGGGTCTTACAGATGCCCCTATTTAAGGTCGTTCTAGCCGGAGATATGAAGGTTAAAATCTTCATCTCGACGAGATAGAATGAGCTTAAATAATAACAAAGAGACGAATTTTGGTCCCTAAGAGACCTCATGATGCAAATGTATGCATGCAAAAATAAAAATCTTCATGGTGAATAATTGCCACAAAGGAAAAGAAATCAGGAGAAACTGAAAAATCGAATAGGAGTAACACACTCACTAAGGAGACAGAGACTGGGGGGAAATAAGGTAAAAATGTGTGAGCAGGTCACGACTTGAAAACTTGCTGGGAGACACGAAGGGATTCTATGAAAATAAATCGATGGAAAGACTCGAGCTGGCGCAAAGATGCATGTATTGGGGAATATGCCAATACAACAAAGCTATCCACAAAGGACACATCGGATAAAAATTCGGACTCAGACGGGGACGTCCACAAAGGACCCAAGCTGAGGAAGAAACAACGAGATATTACCGGTTACTCGGTAATAATCTCAAAGAGGGACATGTTGTTAAAACACAGGTTACTGGGTGAGAAAACAACACGCTCAAGGAGACAAAATATCTAAGACCGATATAAGGGTGAGAGATATCAAATATCCGAAACATCTGAGGAGGACCCAAAAGGCACATCTCAACTCAGGAAAATCTGACTCCATAGGGGATAAAAAGTCATAATAGGGAGTAGAAGGAAGGAACACCAGGGATACTAGTTACTGGGCATATAATAGGTGACCAACCAAGCGTGAATTGGGAATACATCCAAGACACTCATCATCTAAAAGGAGGGCTGAACAAGCAAACTCGACTTAGAGGATGGATATTCGACTCCATAAGGAAATACGAATCTTACTCAACTAGGGAAGAAAAAGACTTCGACTGAAGAGCGCATGAGATATATTATCTATTACCGTCATAACATAGATAATATGCTCGCAGGGAAGATTATCCACAACCGGTTACTAGGTTAATAAAGGATAAATCGACCGAAAAGAAAGGACATTGGGATACCGGTTACTGGGTATAAAATGATGACCAATCAGGATGGAGAAATAATCATTACCAAACAAGGGTAAATGAAAGATGACTCGCAAGGGAGAAACTTCCTGACAAAAACAATTATCTAAGAGATATATCACCGGTTATTGGGTGGTATACTAAAAAACGAAGGAATATCAATACCGGTTACTGGGTAAAGATAACCAACAAATAGGGATTACATCTACAGGTTATTGGGTAGAAAACCACAGAAATAGGACTTACAACTACCGGTTACTGGGTAGAAGGCCACAAGATCTGCTGGGGAAAGGATGAATAATTACTGGTTACTGAGAAATTGAACAACTAGACCACAGGGAACTGCAGAGGAATAACAAGAAAAGAAAGTCAATCCAGGAACAAACTAGAAAGACACAATCAAACAAGACTCAACCCGACGAGGATATAACTCAGGGGAGTAATTCCATCCCAATACATATTTGGGGGGGGGGGGGGGAACTGAAACAATAATCATCCACGAGGAAATAACTCAGCGGGGAATAAAGAAGGAAAGATAAACACTTTCTGCTTATGGGGCTGACTCTATATGAAGAGATCAAACACAAACCTTTGCTTGGGGAAGAATATTTCACCAATAGCAGGAGATAGCAAGCAAGGATATATGGCAAAGAATGCAACATGAATATCTGAATGCTATAATTATGCATGTATATGCATGATTTATGTATGATTAATGCTGACAAACATACATATCTAACACAAACAAGTCCGAGAATCACAAGCAAACACCCAGCATAATCGTCTCGACTAGAAGGGCGAAGCCTACTAGAGAACTCAGCTTGGGAACAACCCGAGAAGGATGAAAATAAATCATCGGGGATATCAAACCCTATCCCAAAAGCTACACTCGTTGAGGATACAAAGAAGATGTATTCAGGAGCAACGAAAGAAGATGATCAAAACAGAGAACTCAACTCTGATGGGGATTATCTATGGAATAAGAGTAAACAAAGGGAAGTATTTAACCATAACTGGGGATAAGCAAAGTCAAAGCTTCCAACTGCAGGAGATAACACTCTGCGCGGGAGAAGTCTTCCAGGAGCAAACAATCCTGACAAAAGGAAGATGCAAAGAATCTGTCAGGGAGTTTCCATTAACTCTCTCAAGGATAGATGGTTACTAACGGCGATAGTATCCGCCAGAGAAGAAAACTCTACTGGGGAACTTATCAAGGAATAATGTAAAACTCCGTGGGGAACAACCACCAACCAGATGCACATCAATCAAAACACTCCCTTCTATCGGCTGGAGAGGAAACTCTGCTAAAGGGGAGAAATAGAATTTTGCTCTACTAGGGAAGGAAATAAACATCTTCAACACCAGCCTCAATGCTAAAAGAAATCTTCAGACTCAGAGGGGATACAAACATCAAACTCTGATCTAGTAACCCTATAGGGGTCAAGCTGCAAATATTCTCGAAGGAACTACCCTGGCTGAGGAAATCGAAAATGAATCCTTTGTCAACAAGCGACATGCTGGGGATGAAAAAGGAAACAAGCCCTTCATCAATTGCTCTAGGTAACTTCCTGCTGAGGAGATATTTATCTGGAAAGATAGCTCTGCAGGGATCACATGCCGGCACCGCTGGGGAATTCTACTCATGTTGGGGAAAGATAATATATCAATTTTTATCAATCTATAAGGGATTTTAGGTCAGTCCACACAAGGGATGACAACCATATAATTGATAAAACATTAACGCTAGTGCCTGGTATAGAGGGATACAAGTCTCTAATAGATCAAGGCAAGAACTGGAACAGAAGGGATCAACCACAGATCAACCATGCGACCAAACACAGATTGCTAAGACTCCGCGGGGGGAACACGCATGTATACACAAACAAACCATCCAGAAATGCATTAGATGAACATCCACAAACTCTTCTAGGAGAAAGCACTCCAATAAGATAGATCAATCCACTTCCATCAAAGAGAACTTCTCAGACCAGACACTCTGGGAAGCTGATGACGTACTATTCTTTATGCGCTCGCTGGGGAGACAACCAAAATAATGATGAAGAGGACATAAGAATGCCAGAATATGAATAAATGTCTTTCCTTTTGGTAATCATACTATCCTTGGGAAAGCACTGAGGACGTTCCACTTATCCTTTCAGTCATCATGAATGTTCATTTGGTTTAAAACAATTTATACAAACTTTATTTGTTTAAAACAATGATATTCATCAATTAAAAACATGTAAACATTTGTTAAATGGAAACAAATAAGAGTGAAAAGAATTGGATAAAGGCTCAAATTTATTTAATAGAATGGTAGTCCGCAAATGGCGAGACTCCATGGATCTTTACGAATTTGAAATTGGTGATATACATGGAAAAGGGGATACATTGAACATAATGATCGTTTCTCCACCAACTTTAAATCCACTGTATTCGAAGCTTCAGTTGATGATGACTGAGCGAGAATCTTTGACAGACAACAATTATAGAACAAAGTCTTGTCAGGATGCAGTTACTTGCCAAATCCCTAATTTTTGCCTAGATTGCCCCAGGATGACGTCCTCAATCTAGCGGGATATATTTATTCATTTTTTTTATGTCTGTAACTTTTGCCTGGACCGCCCTTTCGGATTTTTAATCCACCGAGACGCTCATTTTTTCTTAAGCCGCCCTTTCAGGTTTTCAACTTAGCGAGCTATTCTGTTTTTATTTTTAGGCGAAGTATTTCTTGACTGCATTTGAATTCACAGGATGAGTGAAATCCTCCCCATCCATAGTTGTAAGCAACAAAGCACCGCCTGAAAAGGCTCTCTTAATAACGTATGAACCTTCATAGTTTGGGGTCCACTTTCCCCTGGAATCGGGTGCGAAAGACATGACTTTTTTGAGCACGAGGTCACCTTCTCGGAACACACGAGGTTTGACCCTCTTATCAAAGGCTTTCTTCATCCTCTGCTGATACAACTGACCATGACACATGGCAGTTAATCTCTTTTCTTCAATCAGATTCATCTGGTCATAATGACTTTGAACCCATTCAGCCTCAGTCAACTTGGCTTCCATCAAGAATCTCATTGATGGGATCTCGACCTTTATGGGGAGCACAACCTCCATGCCATATACAAGAGAGAAAGGGGTTGCCCCTGTTGAAGTGCGGACAGATGTACGATAGCCATGCAAAGCAAATGGAAGCATCTCATGCCAATCTTTGTGTAACACCTCAAAATTTGCCCTCATCTCTTGGGACTAGCTTAACATATTGCATTGCATTTTTTAGGTCATTAGACATTGCATATTGCATATCATGTGGTTACATTGTGCAAGTCATCTTCCAAGTCTTGATCAGAAGATAAAGAGGTGGATATATGCAAGCTGATGGTTTCATTGATTGAATGGATTGGTCATTAATCATCTGAGGATGTGGAGGTCCAAATTAGGGTTTTGTGGTTCTCAAGGAGATTGGTCTTCATCTTGGTGGAAATGATACATCATCATCATCATGGTCTTGATATCATCCAAAAGGTTCAAGAGTTTGATCAGCTACTTTGAGATTAGGGTTTTGACCACTGGTCAACCCTAATCAGTTGCATTGGGCCAATCAGGGCATGGCAAGGAGATGGGGTCTATAATGGATATGGGGATCATTTCATGATTGTATTGATCTTATTGAGGATAGGGTTTCATCATTGATCCATTTCATCAGAAGATTGGGGCTCAGATTGATCAGTGCATTGCCAGATTCATCTATCAGTTGAAAAAGTCAACTGTGCTTGATTTTATGGATTTGGAGGTGGGAGAGAGTTGGATATACTTCATTCATGTTGAAACAAGTTTCATTTGACATGTCAAAGCTCAAGAATGAAGAAAATAAAGTCAGGACAAAAATTGCCAAAAATAGAAAGTGACTTGTAATGGAAGTTTCCAAAAATGGAAAGTTTTTCACTACAAAATTACGTGTCAAAAAAAAGCTTCAAATGAAAATTTGTCCAACATGAAAGTTGTAGATCTTGCTCTCACCTTTCTAAAAAGTCCAAGAACTTGAAATTCCCATGTATGGTTGACAAGTTATGGTCCATTCATTTTCCAAAAATGCCTATAATCAAAGTGGCATAACTTTCACATGGAATGTCCAAAATGGTTGATCTTTTTATGAGCAAACTCCATTTCACATGTACTTTCATGGTGCATAATCAAAATTCATCAAAAATGGTCAATGCAAAAGGTCAATTTTCAAGTGCAACAATTAAAATCCAAGGGCAAAATGGTCCAATTTGAGAAATACGTGGAATTTTGGAATGAGACTTTTTGCAACACTCTCCAAATGCCAAATAGAAGTTGTTTGAGCTGTCATGAGCTGTCATGGTGCAATATTTGGCAAGGGCATTTTTGGAACTTTCACTTAAAGTGTAATTATGCTAATTCTTCCAAATTTTGCTAATTGAGATTAGTACATTGGATTAAGATGGAGTATAAGTTACTAATTGTAACAAAATGTTAATCACAATTGCACATTCCAAGAAATCTAACTGATTTTCCCTCCATTTCTCTCAAATTCTCCAAAAATCTTCATCACTTTTTCTCATCAATCTTCATCAATTCTCAACCAAATTGGATTGATTCTTTTTGATTCATCTTCCACATACCTTCATCTACATCTGTTTTGGTGAATCATTGCAAGAAGCCTCAAATTCGTGGACTGTTCAAAGTGTGCACATCAATGGCATTTTGAGATTTCTTTCAATTGGAGCATCTTTGAGCTAAGACACGAGTTGCATTCAACTTCCTATACCTGGACACGCATCTGTTTTGGAGAATTACACGCAAAAGCATCAAGAACAACATCTGCCATCTCCAAGGTACAAAAATTCGAATCTCACCATTTCTTGAATTGTCATATGCGTTTCGTAGTTCATTCATCGTAGATCATCATGCTGCTTGTGGTTTGCGAATTGATTGAGCATAGAAAGAGAAATCACGATTTTAAGTTTGATGTTCATTTCTTTTTTGGTTCGATTCGTGATGTATAGTGAGATTTAGGAGAAATCGTTGTCATATTCGAAACCTACGTTGAGAGACGGAGAGATTGGTATATCATTTGTGCATTTTGGTGAAGAAATGGTCGTAACCGAAATCTGAAGGTGATGAGCGATGAACACGGGATGAACGTGAGGATTCTGGAAAAAGTTTCGCGTTTGATCCACTTCAAGGCCTGGCAATTTTCGAATCTTGTTTACCGCCCAGGAAGAACCAATGAGACGCGGACAGCACATTAATGTGGCACGCACCGTTTTGGCAAGGATCGAAGATATTACGGAAATGCCATTGCAGACTAAATTAATTCATTTAATCCTTAAATAATTATTTCACTAATTCAATTAACTTTAAAAATTCATAGAGGCTTCAAAATTCATCCAAATTGAGTGAAATTTTTTGCATTATTCTCATGATGATGTGTAGAATTTAATGGTTATTTTTGTGGATTTTTTGCATGTGTAGAAAAATAATTGGTCTAGGGTTTGTGGAATATGTCACATTTTTGTATCTTTTGCCAAATCCATCATGAAATGCTCATACCTTTAAAGAAATGGATGAAAATTTTTGTGCTTATTCTGGACATGTTGATGGTGATTTTCATGTAGAGTTTGGGATTTTTGGATACCTGGTTGATTAGATATGATTTTTTGATTAGAGGTGTGACAATTTGTGTCACACCAAGCTAAGTCAACTTCATGATTTTATTTGCCTGGCTTAGGAATGTTGAATTGCTCCAATTTTTTGCATGAATGATCATTGATATGTCAAGCTTACATGTGATTTTTGCTGGGATTATTGGTGGCATTTTCTAATTGATTGATAATTTTCTTCTCTGTTGGCTCATTTTGTGAATTTGTGTGACACATGATTGTATTTTGTTTGTGAAATGCTCATATTGTATTGGATGAAGATGAAATTTGGTATGAGCATTCTAGACACATTATAGGACATCATGGTTTTGATCCCATTCATTTCTTAATTGTTCTCACTGTTTCATGATTTATGGGAGTTAATGCTTGTTTGGATGCCTTGTTTTGGCTTGTATAAATGTGTCTGGACTTCTTGATTTTCATTGACCTACTTTATTTTGTCCAATTGAGCTGAAAATTGACATGCCATGCATTGAATGTGTCCTGTTTAGGTGTGAATTTTTGTGGAATTAATTGAATTGTTTTGGTATGTTTTTTGATTGAGATAGTTCTGTTTGGTCTTTTGAAGTTGCAAATTGCATGTTTGATGTTAAATTGTGCATGAAATGATAATGGTGAATGATATGAGCATGGGACCAATTGCATTTGCTTTTGAATTGCTTGAACTTGATTCTTGATGAGTTTCACTTGCTGTTTAGAATTTTTTCTCTCCTTTGGACCCTAGGCTTGGCCTAGTGGTCTAGTTTCTCATGTTTGGTTTGACTTTTCAGGATGAAATGCACAATGCTTAAGGAGATTGCTTCAAGTCCATTTGAATTGAGTTTGGTTGATGTTTGTGAACTAACTTGACTTTGTTTTGTAGGGTTTGATGCTTGAGCTTGAGCTTATAGCTTGCACTTGTGTGCATTAACTTGTGTTGCCTGTACAGATTAACTGATTAACGTTTGCTGTTTACTGTTGATTTGTCTGAGTACTGATGATACTTGATTGATTTCAGGTACATTAAGTTGCTTACAGTTCCTTGAGAACTTGTTTGCTGTTGCTTAGTTTTTAAACCAGTTGAGGTAGAATCTCTATACTTCATGTAGTCTGGAAGACCTGGCCTGTTACCTGGCCAGGCAACTGTCTGAAGTCCTCCTTAAGAGGCGATGATTGTGTTTGTTTACTTTTGTGCCAAGCAGGTAAAGACCTCTATGAGGCAATTGGCGGAACCCAAGGGATATGCAATCTATCCCCCGCTATTCTGTTGAGTCGTCCCTCTGCTCACACCACTGTGTTGATGCATTGGGACACAAACCCAAGATCTTGTACTTTGTACAGTTGTGTCAGAGTCTTGAGCGTAGAAGGGTCCCTCCATTCTGGACCCACGCTCCTTTGTCTGAAGCTCTCCCTGATCAGGGATAAGAGCTGTGAAGTCTAATCTTCACTCACCTCTCATCAGCTTCACCTTAGCCTCTCAATGGCAAGGTTAAGAGCTAACTCTACCTTGTACAGATGACTTGCCTCGGCAGTCCACCCTTGTTTGAGCCTCACTTCTGACTGGATATAGTGTGTGCTTTGTGAATATTTGTTTGAAATGTTTGTTTTGTTTGTTGATGCTTGCATGCTTGCTTTCTTCCTGGATAGGATTAGCTTGCTGTTGTGCAAGTAGGTAGAAACCACAACATAGGGCAATGATGCATGATAACACTAGGCTCGAGTACAGCTCCCTGGTAGTGTGTCTCCCCTTGGTTTCTGACTAGAATTTCTTTCCCTTTCAGGGGAACTACATCGCCCTGATCCTCGTTCCAGATGAGGTATGTAGGCAGGAGACCGTGCGAGGTCTCTCCGGGCACTTTTTTTTCTTTTTGTGTGCGTTTGCTTGTTATCTTCCTGTGTGTCAGGATATGGATGTAAGCCCAGCAATTGGCTGTCCGTATCCTGATCGTGTGTTTGGTTCGGATGCCGATGTAAGTCCAGTGATTGGCTTTCGGGCTCCACGTTTGCCTTCTTGTGTGTGTTTTGGTTCGGATGCTGATGTAAGTCCAGTGATTGGCATTCAGGCTCCATGTTTGCCTGTGTTCGTGTTTGTTTGTTTGGCGTGCGTGAGCCGAACTACGGCAGCTCTGATTCTCATTCCAGACGAGATACGTTGGCATAGGATGCGACGTCCTATCGAGCTCTCTTCCTCTTAACCCCACCTGTGTTGTCTTCGGTGCGTGTGTGTGTGTGGTGTTTTAGCAACCTTTTCTTTTCTTAGAGCGTGGATCCCGTCGAGTACGACGGACGTGAGGGGTGCTAATACCTTCCCCTTGCGTAACCAACTCCCTTACCCTTTCTCTTTGGTCGCGAGACCATGCTTTTTCCAGGTTTCTCTGAGCGTTTCCTTTCCCTATCTTGGGATAAATAACGCGCAGTGGCGGCTCTGTGTTGTTTTTGTTTTAGCCCGCCGGTTGTTTTTCGCGGATGCACCACTTTGTACGTAACAACCATCCTCTGAATAATCTTCTTGATGTTCTTGTTAGCAGCTTCAACAACCCCATTCATCTTGGGTCTATAGGGAGAAGAATTATGGTGTGCAATCTTGAACTCACTACACAACTCTTTCATCATCTTGTTGTTCAAGTTAGATCCATTATCAGTAATGATCTTGTCTGGCACACCATATCAACATATGAGTTGGTTCTTGATAAACTTCACAACCACCTGCCTGGTCACATTCGCATACGATGCCGCTTCAACCCACTTGGTGAAGTAATCAATGGCTACGAGAATACAACGGTGACCGTTCGATGCCTTAGGTTCAATCATGCCAATCATGTCAATTCCCCACATGGAGAAAGGCCATGGTGAGGAAATAACATTCAGAAGTGTCGGGGGAACATGAATCTTATCCGCATAAATCTGACACTTGTGGCATCTCTTTACATATTTGCAGCAGTCAGACTCCATTGTCAGCCAATAGTAGCTTGCTCTCAACATTTTCTTAGCCATATCATGTCCATTGGAATGAGTACCAAATGAACCTTTATGTACTTCAGTCATCAACAGGTCTGCTTCGTGTCTATCCATGCATCTGAGCAAAACCATGTCAAAATTCCTCTTGTAAAGCACATCACCATTAAGGTAGAAACTGCCAGATAATCTCCTCAAAGTCTTCTTATCTTTAATAGATGCCCCATACTACGCAACCATCATTCCTAGTTCACAAAAGGTTCAATGTTCTAAAAGGTCCTTATAGTCACGAACCCCTTTGAAACATTGAAGCTTACGAGGTATTCACCTCGGGTGACAACATTTTCAAAAGGATCTACTCTAAGTCAGGTTCATACCGACCCTTACAAGGTATTCACCTCGGGAGTCCGTACTAATCAACCATCGTCTTATCTTGTGTTTTCACTCTAGACTCGGGTAGATAGTCTTTCCCACAAGGTTTGCAATTAAAGTATCCAAGTACCACAACTTAATGGAACCAATAAAACGAATTATATCAATCTAATAATAAAGATAACAAAAGAAATAGATAAAGAATAGCCACACAAGTAAAGAAAACAAAGGCACACAAACTACCTAACTAGGCTTGACTCACTTAGGGAAACCTAGTTTTCCATAGCATAGTCGCCATCTGTCGCACCTCAAAAAATGAGAACACGACTTAGCGAAGAGCAACCACATGCTCGGTGGATGGACTGAATAAGGTCTCCATCAAACTTCATTTATTCCTAAAAAGGAAAGGGGAAATATCGATAAAACCCATGAAAGAACGACAATGATATTGGTTGTTGCAACCAAATCAGAGTTCGGGAGTCGATTACGCAAGGAGAAAGTATTAACACCCCTCACGTCCATTGTACTCAACGGAAACCATTAGGTTATTTGTGTGTGTTAGTGTTACTTTAGAAATGTTAGACTTCTCAAGTTATTAAGAGGGGAAATATGTATAGGTGTAGCACCTCAAATTTGCACCTATCATTGTACATACATTCTCATATTAGGTCATAGCATATCATGGTCCACTGCATAGCATTGCATTGTTCCATTTGCCTCAAGTGCAAGTCAATCAAGAGAATTAGGTCAAACTGATCAGGAGATCAGTCAATCAAGCAAGCAAGTGAGTTTTTCATTGAGCCAAGGCCCTAGGGTTGGTCCAACATGTTCACATGACTTGGGGATCCATTTGAAGTGTTTAGGCCAAAGATTGGATGTTCAGAAGTCATCAGTCAATGCACAGTCAGTCAGAAACCCTAAAAAGTCAAACTTGGTCAACTGTGTCTAATTTTATGGTTTTGATGGTGGGATTTGGTTTGAGAGGTCTCATTCATGTCCATATAGTCTTCATATATCATGTCAAACACCATCATGGAAGAATTTGAAGCCAGATCAGAAATTTCCAAAAATGGAAACTGGACCTGTAATTGAAACCTGCCCAAAATGGAAAGTCTTGATCCTCAAACTTACATCATGATACAAGCTTCAAATGAATTTTTTCCCAACATGAAAGTTGAAGATCTTGTTCTCCCATTTCCAAAAAGTCCAAGAACACTCAATTCCCATGCACGGTTGGCAAGTTATGATCAAATCATTTTAAAAAATTCTTGAACTTCAAAAGGCCATATCTCTCAAACCATTTGGCCAAATTTGGTGAGGTTTTTTCCAACAAGTCACATTTGACCTCCTCTTTCCAAAAATGTAATTTTCATGTACCAAAACTTCACCAATCAAAATGGCATTTTTGGACTTGCATGAATTAATTTCAAGTGTGGTACAAAAGTGAGTTTCAAAATTAACCATTTCTAATCAATTCTACCAATCAAACATGTTCTGAAAATGCATTTGTGACATGAACCAAGTCATTTTCGTGCAGTACATATAGCCATTCCCAAGTTGCTTGAAAATTGGACAAAAGTACATCTTTCAACAACTACATCCCACCTTTTCATGGATTGTGATTTGTACTCTTAAACAGAGTATTTAAACATCATTTTTCTGCTAAATGAAACCCTAGTAGCAGCCATCAAACACTCAGAAATCCATTCATGCTCTCAAACCTCATTTTGATTTTTTTTCAAAAACTGCAAAAAAACTCCATAGGCCACGATCTGGACATTGTTGCTGCATCATCCAAGCAACCTTGTGAACGCATTTCAGCCATCATTCTTCAACTGTAAGAAGCTCTGGACCAACTGTTTTTGCAAAGCTCCTTTAATGGCAGAGTTGATTTAGAGCCAAATCAGTTTGTTTCAAGCCAAGAATCTTCAACCATGCATCGTGTGGGAGGCTGAAGCATACCTGTTTTGATCCACCACTGCCAGAAAACCACTGAGTCACTGCTGCCTTGCAAGAACAGGTAAAATTCGCATTTAACCATTCGCGAAATCATGTAATACATCTTATAGATCTTTTCACCATGTACATGTTGAGCTTTGAATCGATGCAAATGGTTAAGTATCTTGAAAGTTATGCTGAGTTGAAAGTTGATGCATGAACATGTTTTTACTTTGTTCTTCCTTGACAGCATGATTCATTGAAAATAGATGTTATATTGTGCATGAGTGTTGTTCAACGGTTCCAGTGATGTGCTTGATTCAATTTTCTGGGCGTTTTGATCTTTTCACGAATTGGAAGGGATGAATGATAGCACTGTAGCTCTAAAACCCTAATCTGTATTTTCCCAGAACTTCCTTCACGTGAGCTGCATGTTTTTACACTGTTCCAGCCCCCATGAGCCAATCATTTTATTTCCTTTCATTGCCCTAAACGACCGCGTATTGTTTAGTGACCCTGGGAATTACAAAATTGCCACTGGCGTGGCATGTGGCATATTAAAATATGTTGTTTTCTTAATTTTTATTTCATTTTGTGACCAATCTTTGAAAAATCATAGAGCTCTCAATTTTTATCCAAAATTCATGGGAATTTTCGCATTCTCTTCATCATGATCTCTACTTAATTATCATATTTTTTCCAGAATTTTTGGATGAGTGGTTTTTAAATTAGGCTAGGGTTTTGTTCATGTGTCCATATTTTGTACCTTTTGCCAAAACAATTGTGAAATGGTGATACTTTATCCAATGGCCCTGAAATTTTTTGTGCTTAAACTAGACACATTCATGGTGATTTTGGTGTAGAGTTTGTGAATTTATCATTGCTGGTTTGTGAGTTATGTTTTTTTGAATTAGGGTGTGACAATTTGTGTCACACCATTGATGTGCAACTTCATGATTTTTGATACCATGCTTCCTGACCTCCCATTGATTTGAATTTTTGCATGAATGTACTCTTGGATGTCTAGTTTACATGTGAATTTTCTTGGAATTATTTGTGACATTTCCTAATTGTTTGAGATTTTCTCCCTTGTTTAGTCATATGTTGACTTTTTGTGACACATGTTCCCATTTCATTTGTGAAATTCTCATACTTTATTAGATGGACATGAAATTTTACATGAGATAACTAGACATCTTAAGCTTTGCCATGGTTTTAGTCCCATTCATTTATCATACACCATCACTGATTTATGAATTTTTCAAGTTGATGCATGTTTGGTTGACTTCATTGAGCA
Source organism: Lathyrus oleraceus (assembly GCF_024323335.1). Lineage (NCBI taxonomy): Eukaryota > Viridiplantae > Streptophyta > Magnoliopsida > Fabales > Fabaceae > Lathyrus > Lathyrus oleraceus. The sequence goes on from NC_066579.1 coordinate 223,691,785, forward strand.
TGTTCAAAATTGCTTTGACTTTCTGATTTTCATTGACTGCATTCCACTTGTCCAAATGAGATGAAATTTGACATGCTTACCATGCTATGTGTTAGGACTGGTCATGATTTATTTGGTAATTTTTGGAAATGTTTGAGTTGACTTTTGATGCAAGTCTTTCTGTTGACTTCTATGTGCTCTCACTTGCCATGCTTTGACTTCTTTTGCTCATGAATTGATGTTGATGCATGATATGAACATGAAACCAATTGGGTTTGTTTCTTAAATGTTTGAACTTGATTTTGATTGGGCATTGCTTGCTGTTTTGACTTTTTCATTCCTTTTTGACCCTAGGCTTGCCCTAGTGGTCCTGTTACTCACTTCTGAGCTTATGTTTTCAGGTTGACCAACAAATGACCAATGAGACCATTTCTTTTTGATTGAGCTTGCTTGAATATCATTGTTTAACTTGTTTGTTTTGTAGGTGGCTTGGCTCACATGCCTTGAGCCTTGTGCCTTGCACATTCACTTGCTTGTGTTGACTGTTGACTCCTGTTTCTTTTTGCTTTGTTTGAAGTTGTATACTAATGTCTGCTTGACCATTTCAGGTGCTTTTAGTTGCTCAGTTCCTTGTGAACTTTTGCTTTGCTTTGCTTGTATAAGCAATTTGCATTGAGGTATATTTCTAATCTTCATGTAGTCTGGAAGACCTGGCCTGTTACTTGGCCAGGCAACTGTCTGAAGTCCTCCTTAAGAGGCGATGTTTGTGGATGTTTAATTTTGTCCTTGCATAGAGTCAAAGACCTCCTAAGTGAAGAGGCAATTGGCAGAACCCAAGGGATATGCAACCTATCCCCTGCTATTCTGTGTGTCATCTGCTTTGCTCACACCACTGTGTTGATGCATTGCAGATACAAACCCAAGATCTTGTACAATTGTATAGTTGAGTCAGTATCAAATGTGTAGAAGGGTTCCCACTTTCTGAACCCACACATTCTTGTCTTGAGCTCTCCCAGGCCAGGGATAAGAGCTGTGAAGTCTTATCTTCACTCACCTATCATCCGCTTCACCTTAGCCCCTCAATGGCAAGGTTAAGAGCTAACACTACCCAGTTCCAGTGGTTTGTTTGTTGAGGTTGATATGACCCCTCGACTAAAACCTAACCCTTGTTTGAGCCACTTGCTTGTGTATAGTGTGTGCTACCTGAGCTTGTATGTTTGTTTGACTTGCTTCCTGTGCAAGTTAGGGTTGGTTTAGGTTTGCTTCCTGTGCAAGTTAGGTTTTGCTTGGCTTGCTTCCTGTGCAAGTTAAGTGTGTGTGTGGCTTGCTTCCTGTGCAAGTCATGTTTAGGATAGGCTGGCTCCCTGTGCCAGTTAGCTAGAAACCTTAACTTAGGGATGATTTGCATGATAACATCTAGGCTCGAGTCGTAGTCTCCCTAGTGTTGTGTCTCCCTCTGTTATCTGGTTAGGCTAGTCCTGTATCCCTCCGTAGGGGAACTACGTCGCCCTGATCCTCATACCAGATGAGGTACGTAGGCAGGAGATGAGCAGATCTCTCCGGGCGCCTGTGTCTTTGTTTTGTCTTGTTGTGTGCTTGGAAGCTGATGTAAGTCCATCGAGTGGCATTCGGGTTCTAGTGTGGGCTTGTCGGTTCGGATGCTGATGTAAGTCCAGTGATTGGCGTTCAGGCTCCATGTTTGCCTTCTTGAGTGCGTTTTGGTTCGGATGCTGATGTAAGTCCAGTGATTGGCATTCAGGCTCCATGTTTGCCTTTGCCTGTGTTTGTTTGTGTGCGTGTCAGCCGAGCTACGAATGCTCTGATTCTCCTTCGTCCAAGGAGATACGTATGCATAGGATGCGACATCCTAGCGAGCATGTGTCGTTTCCCCAGTCCGAACTACTTCGACTCTGATGTCTATGCTTGATAGACTAAGTAGGCCCAGGATACGATATCCTGCCGAGTCAGTTTCAGTCTGTTTTCTTGCGTCTCTTTCAGCCAGTGTGTGTGTGTGTGAGCAGTGTTTTAGCAACCATTTTCCTTTCTATTGTGCGTGGATCCCGTCGAGTACGACGGATGCGTAGGGGTGCTAATACCTTCCCTTCGCATAACCGACTCCCGATCCCATTCTCTTTGGTCGCGAGACCATGTTCTTTTCCAGGTTTACTCTGAGCGTTTCCTTTCCCTCTTTTGGGATAAATAACGCACGGTGGCGGCTCTGTTGTTCTTGTTTTCCCGCCGGTTTTTCGCGTGATGCGACAATAGGATCAAAAGAAAAGAGATTTTTTTTTGTATTTTTTATTAATTTGAGAAGAAAGGAACTAAACCTAACTTTTTATTAATGGGCCTGACAAGATTTATAAATCCTACTCTTACGTATCTTCGGGTGCAATAGTGAACTCAAGGCATACGTAGTTCTGGGTAGAAAATGTTTGTTGGTTGGTCAATTTTAGCGAAAGCTACTTTGTGTAAATCGGCGAAAACATTGTTGGCTACCCAAAACAAGTGGAGAAGGGAACATTCATATCACGGCCGAATGAATTTACAAATCAGCATTCGTGGGCAACGTTGCAAGCTTACTCACACGTTCAAGTGGACGAAACATTGTTTTTGCATCGTCAAGACAAAGTAACTTTCATTTGAGAAAAGTGTTTGAGGATCAATCCCATGGCGGCGAGAAAAGAGTTTGATTGGTTTGAATATGTTTTGAGTAATGTCGAGAACTTAGATGGGCGAGATATCCATCTCGAATCCTAGCATCAGGAGCTCATGGTATTCACCATGTTTCATGTCCATCTTATTTGCAAAAGTGTTTAATATCTCTTAGATGTTTTAAGATTTGATTGAGAAAAAAGTTTGAAGAAACCGCGTTGAAAGTTTTGAATGATGGCGAGAGCTAAGATGGGCGAGATATCCATCTCGAATCTTAGTCTCAGGAGCTCGTGGTATCCATCCCGTTCAGTTTCCATCTTTATTGAAAAGTGTTAAATAAGCATTAAGTGTTTTTTTGATTTTTCATTATGAAAATGGCTTGACGTTGAATCAAGCATTTAATGGTCGATTGCAAAAGAGTTTGAATGGAAGGTTTGAAAATGGTTAGAAAGATATAAATGGATTGGAAATTTGGGATTGGATAGAAATGGATTGAGTTTGAAATGAATTGATTTGTTATAATACTCGATGTTGAGTCGAGTTTTTATTTTTTGTTCTTTTTGAGACATGGTTGATTTTATTCTTGTGTTAGAACTATCCTAACAAAATAAGCAAAGAAAGAATAGAGCGATAAAATTATTACACTTCATGGGAATGTGGATACATTTTGTCAAATGGGGATATGAGATAGTGAAATGATTAAATTAAAACTCAATTAACAAACGCAAGTAAATGAGTGCACGTGCACGAGGAAATGGTCTCATTGTAAGAAGGCCCATTAGTAAGCCATGTGAATCAGAAGTAGCAACACATAAGTCGAAAGAAGTAAAAATGAAGTGTGCACGGATCAAGATCGTGATCCAAGGATGTGAATCAATGTCACATAATGCAAGGACATGCAAGGAAAATGGAAATTGAGAAGTGCAAGAAAAACCCTAGGTAATGTGCTCAAAGTCGGTCTGTGCATATCGACAACAAATGAGACGTCGTATGCAAAGGGTCATAACGCGGTGAAATATAATTAATGTATCGATAAAAAATCGGAAGCATAATAACATAAAAAAGTCAAATCCACGGATAAAAATTCAATGTTTAGCAATGAAAATAAGCCAAAGAAACAGTGAAAAATCCACATGCATATCACACTTTATTAATTAATAAAATTGCGTATTACAATGAAGTGTAATTGAAACAAACGTGGAAAAATAAAAGACAAAAAGTAAAATTAGAAATGAATTAAATATCAAGAACTAAATTCTATAAAATCATTAAAAAAGAACAAATTAAATTGATTAAAAAATGCAAGAGAAAACAAAACAAAAAGTAGAAAAAAATGGAAAAATGAATTAAAGTGGTGAAAGTGTGACCATAACGCGCTGAAATACAATCAATGTATCGATAAAAAATTAGCGTCATAACGACATAAAAATCCAATATTTAGCAATGAAATTAAGCCAAAGAAACAGTGCAAAATCCACACACATATCACACTTTATTAATCAATAAAATTATGAATCGGAATCGAAACAAAAGTGAAAAAATAAATACAAAAAATAAAATTATAAATAAATTCAATAGCAAGAACTAAATGCTACAAAATCATTAAATAAAGACAAATTAAACTGATTAAAAAATGCTTAAACCATTATTCATGAATAGTACTTATATTTCAAACATAACACTAGTATAATGATTTCAATTCCATTATAGTATCAAAACATAGATGAATTCTTCACAGTATACATATCACATTAATTAGCATTTTACAATATACATATAACATCACTCACTTTTCACATTATACATATAACATATAGATGAATTCTTATGAGATGCACTTGTCCTCTACTCCAATGTATGTGGTACCATCACTAGACTCAGAGCTAATTTTCCCGAATCCTAATAGTTTAAGAGGGAAGATGGACTACGTCTTGTACTACAACACTCTATAAAACATTCGCAGACATGCAATGTCTAGAAGTGCATGTGAGCCATGTGGGCACTACAACACCCTTCGATAAACTCTACTTCTAGAAGTACATGTGAGCTACGTCGTACTACATACTCTCACTAGACAATGCCTACTTAGATACATATATGATGTACGATGATCAGTAAAATAAGATACAACCTCAATTTGAACCTCTAAACCATATTTCAGACACTGCTTCTTGTGAAACCTATAACATATGGAACACAGGTTCATTTCGAACCTTCAACATAATCGCCACATTAGGGCTTCATAAGTAATTTAGAAAACTTTAGACTTATATCCTAAAGGTATTCACATGATTATTCATGGTTCACAACTTACGTGTCATCAAGTATTTGACTTGTGTCTTAAAACACTCACCATTTAATTCACATAACAATCATCAAACATTGGACTATTCCCCTAAAATATCCATATTTTATTTTACACAAACAAATCATCAAACATTGGACCAATGTCCTAAATATTCACATCTGATTCGCACATATAATTATCACAAAATCATAATCATAAGATAGGGTTAGGTCTTAGCTTTCCAACATGTTTAAAGGTGCCTCCAATGGAGTTTCCAAATGAAAGTTATGGATTTTTTTTTGAAAAAAGTTACGGTTGTAATATCATAAAGCTCAACCAAAACTACATTAAAACTCAAGAATTTGATATGAAAACGAAAATGCAATTTATCACACCTCATAGTAGCATTTAAACATCAAATTAATAACACTAATTCATCATCATGATTCATCAATTCATTAATATATAATCTCAACATTTAAATCATGAATTTCACCCGAATACCACATCAAAATTATGCAATTTCCCAAAAGAGTCATAATATGGATAAAATCATGCATGCAACATGAAATAAGAAACAACAAAAATTTCTCATAACATATATTTGGTCATTCATTTTGTGCAACAACATTCTTATCAAAACAACATCAACCCATCTTTTATACTACTCATACCTCACATTCGAATTAAAATACAAATGAAATCGAAATCAAGTGAATGAACATATTTTGGAAATGTTAGAATGTATATTTTAAGACTATGATTTTTATTTTAGGACTTAACACTACGCCAAATAAGGGAAAAGAGGGCGCTTATTTTGGCCTATAACAGCGCTTTTAAGCGCCCTCTAATCTGGCGCTGGCATAGGTAAAGACAGCGCTTTGTTTTCCTGGAGAAAGCGCTGTCTAAAGGCCCACATTATAGTGCGCTTTATGAAAAAAGCGCCCTCTGGAGTGGTCCATAAAGGGACACCTTAGAGGGCGCTTTCTGGAAAAAGCGCCCTCTAAAGTTGTCAATGTAAAGTGTTTAGAGGGCGCTTTCTGGAAAAAGCGCCCTCTAAAGTTGTCAATGTAAAGTGTTTGGAGGGCGCTTATTTTTTTAAAAATAACTAACACTTTAGAGGGCGCTTTCTGCAGAAAGCGCCCTCTAAAGTTCTCAATGTAAAGTGTTTAGAGGGCGCTTCCTACAGAAAGCGCCCTCTAAAGTGTTAGTTATTTTAAAAAAATTTGTTTGAAAAACAGTGGATATTTAATTGGTAACCTGTTCGCATGCTGCAAAAGTGTAAAATTCATATTGATTTCATCCTTTAATCCAATGTTATACACCATTAATCCATTGATATATACAACATGAATCCATTTATATACAACATTAATCCTCCATATATACAACATTAATATATGATTCTTTGATCAACAATATACAACAACATATTCATGATTTAGTAAAAGTACAACAACAATATACAACATATATACAACAACAACATACAACAACAACATTCCATACATATATGTACAACAATATACAACCTAGCTATATGATTCTTTGATCAACAATGAATTGACACAATTCATCCTTCATTTCATCCAAATGAGCTCTTGAGTAAGATTTGTATTCCTCAAAGTACTACAATTAAGAGAATAAAACATATTCATGATTTAGTAACAAATTAGATTAGTTATCCGATAATATTAAAATAAACCCTAAGTTATTATTCCATACCATTTTTGGGATGTCTATACGATTCAATGCAATGATATCTCTCATAAATCTCAATACAAAAAATCCGCAATCGACCGAATTATTTTGCTGAGGACACTACACAGAAAAACAAACAATATATATATAGTTAATTTCTTACAAACACTATTATAAGCAAAAAAACAAACACTATTATAAGCAAAAATAAGATACTTAATATATACCTGAACTCTGACCCAGGTAATGTCCTTCCTAATGCGGTAATTCTTTTTCGATCTAAATTTTAGTATTGCCCTAACAAAATAAAAACGTATATTGAGATCAATCTGACAGACATAATTAAATATAGAAATACACAGGAATATTTAGGGAAATTTCACTTACGTGTCAACCGTCTTCTTCAAACCCGGATATTTACTCCAATCACCCGATAACGAATCGAGATAATACACTATTAGTCTCGAAAGATCCATAGCAACCAACACCCAGTGGCCACTGTAAAATAAAACAAAAATTTAGATGAATGAAAATTTTCTACGTAAAAGATATACATAGATTAGAATGAAATTATTAGAAAGAAAATCTAACCCGTTGCCAGAATTAAACGGTAAAAAAAACAAACTGCGTGTAGTATTATCGCCGGCCGCCATGAATCTATCGACTAGATCATTCTTTACGGATGTTGGATTTTTCGATATTAACGTTGCGTTGACACGCGAAGCAGCAATAAAATTGAAACGGTTACACAATTCAGTTCCCCGCATCAATTTGTCATACATATACCTTAAATAGAAACATAATAAATATTAGACTACTCATTGAAATGTGTAAATAAATTGTTCAACTAAGTAAATTATAGATTGATCGGAGTACCATATGTATGTATGAATGATAGCGATGCCCAATTCGTCGTGCTCAAAAAGTTGTTGCATGTCCTCCTTTCCAATTATTTCGAAATGAGCTTTTCCGAAAACACCTTCATCAAAATCTATACTACGAATGGACCCGTCCATAATATCGGACTCTTCCACCATTTTCTCAAGACGCATCATAATTTGAGATTTTGTCCCGGCCGTCGTTGGAATATCCTTCGTTGGAATATCCTTCGTTGGAATATCCTTCGTTGGAATATCCTTCGTTGGAATATCCTTACCATCGCTTTTCAACTTTCGACCGGGAACCTAAAAATTCATATAAAATAAATCATTACTTTTTGTGATGCAAAAGAATCGTTGTGTATATAATTCAATGGGTATATATATTTGTACCTCTTTTTGAGATGCAACCGACTCGATGCGTCTTGAAATCCCTTTACCAGCTTTAAGGGTGGGTCTTGTAGGAGTCTAACATTACCATGTAATAAGGATTGATTAAATATCATAATTGTAGCTGAATTGAAATGTGAATTCTAAATATTCATAATCATTTAGAACATATATACCTCGGCATCAGGGAAAATTAGATCTGACGGCCAACCAACAAAGGATCCGACTGCATCTCGCATCAACGTTGTCTCTGAAACAACGTCGGGTAATGGTAGACGGGCATCCGTATCTAATACGAGGTCAACCGAAACTTTCATAAATCCCACCGGGAGGGGATTATGGTGAAGTAATTCACCCGAAGTATTGTGTACTTTTCCCTTGCCAACCATGCGATAAGTTGGTGACGATAGATACAGCTGACAAGGTGAAATGCCCTAAACCAATAATAAATGTTATTGTTAACTTGTATATGTGTCAAGTAAAAAAGTGCTATTTTAATTTCATAATAACATATATAATTACCTCGGGAAATTTCGGTTGATGATTGATACTAGCTCGGTCACTAGTATCTTTTGCCTCGGAAGCGCACCTTTCCTCTCTATACCTTGCATTCTCGTTTTGCAGTTGGAGTACTTGTGCCCTTAACTCCGCCAAGGTCTCCATCACCTCTTTGTTGGTAGGATTTTTTGTTTTTGTTTTTTTATAAAATGACGACGGAGTCACACCAAAACCCTTACCCCTCACACGACCGGAATACTCAGGAACATTTAGTACTCGACTAAGTATGCTCCTGCAATCCTGGACCTCGGTTGAAGGGGTTTGGGATAAAGTCTCCTGAAATATTATTAGAGGAGATTAAAAATGAATTATATGTCTAACAAAATTTTCGATATAATTAAAGAAATAATGTTACATATACTTACACATTCGTCATAAACATTTTGGACCGCTTCAACGACAGCCCCATCCTTCCCAACCCGAGCAGCCTTCCATAATACGTGGTCCGGAAGAGATGTTGCGTCACTTTTCTCCTCGGCTAGCTACACATTGAATTAGATTATAAGATCATCAATTATAACATATTGTGACAATGTATAAGCTCATAGCATTTGAATATACTCACAATTCTTTGTTGTAACCGTGCATAACCCGTACGCCCTTTTTTGTACGGATACGCGGGTTTTGATGCCCTTTTCCTATTTATGTCGCTTATTTCCTGGATAAAAAAGTTTAAGGCATATTAGAACCAAGTAACTTAACAATTGTATAATACCATAATTAATAGACATTACATGGAATTTTTCGTTTCTTCGTTTGGCGACAAAGTTATCCCATTCATCGGCTGAAATAATCTCGGCATACTTCATTGGCCGTTCTCCTTCAACAAATTTTCCTTCCTCATCCTTGAGAAATTTGTTGCACAAAAAGGATCGAAATCCTCGGAGTCTTTTTCCGGCCAATTGAATACAATATTTTTGCCGGCTTTCATCGATGTGAAAGGATCTCTAAAAAACATACAAATGGAGTGTGTTATTATAAAGTAATATTATAACAATATATGGTTAACAAATAGTCAACAAAAAAAACATATAACAATATATGGTAAGTACCTGTATCTCCGACCATATTTTTTCCTTGCCAACCTTCAAGTCTGGACTTCTCCAATTATCACATGTAATCGGAATATGTTGGCGAACAAGGAAACCAATGTAACTTGCCAACATTGAACCGTTAGGCTCAATTAGTTGGTCTTCAGCACTCCAATGTACTTCAAATTTTACACCCTTGTCTCTTGCACGAATGATTGACTTCATAACAGTCAATCCTCGTTTGATTTCTTTTTCAACATTATTACGTGATTCATTCGCGGCATGGGTATCGTCTTGGTTAGCCATTTTATCTGTAATATAGAAATGATTCAATAAGACCCAAGTAAGACAATGATTCAATACGTGAACACATTTACTGCATGCACAAACTTACTGCATACACATTTACTCACACACACCTACTGCATGCAAAAGACCAATGCAAACTTATGGTGTTTGGAACATGAACAAACTTGCATCCATAATCATCAAACTTCCAAGCACAAGCTCAAACACACTTCTAATATATCAGTTTTCAATCAGAAATAAAAAACTCAGTTTGCCCTAAACAACATTAATCAACATAATGCACAAAATGAAAAACTAAGTTTAGAAAATGCCCTAATCAAACACATGAAGAAAGTGAACGGTAACGATGGAGAAGAGAAATACCTTAAAGGTGACGGTAACGATGGAGAAGAAAGTGAACAGTGACGGTGGAAGAGGTTAACGCAGTGAACGTGAACGGTGAGGGAGGGAGAACGAACGGCGACGATGACGGTGAGGGAGGGAGAACGAACGGAGGACGAGAGTAATCGCAGTAGAGAGTAATCGCAGTTGAGAGAAAACCCAGTTACGTAAACGAAATAGCTTATAGAGAGGGAAAATAAAGAGACATGCAGTATATGTTATAATTTTAATGTTTACTAAAGGGGACCTTAGAGGGCGCTTCTTTAAAAAAAGCGCCCTCTAAAGGGGGCCTAAGAGGGCGCTTCTGAAAGCGCTCTCTAAGGCTTTCCAAAAGCGCCTTCTAAACTGGAAATGTACATGGACTTAGAGAGCGCTTTTTCAAAAGCGCCCTCTAAGGGTAACCTTAGAGGGCGCTTTCACAAAAGCGCCCTCTATTGTTGTCCCTCCATTTTTTTTTGGCTTCACTTTAGAGGGCGCTTAGTGACAAAAGCGCCCTCTAAAGGGGGCCTAAGAGGGCGCTTCTAAAAGCGCTCTCTAAGGCTTTCCAAAAAGCGCCTTATAAACTGGAAATGTACATGGACATAGAGAGCGCTTTTTTAGAAGCGCCCTCTAAGGTTACCCTTAGAGGGCGTGTCATACCCCAAAAATTACCCATCATTTTTCCTAAAAAAAAAAAAAAAAAAAAAAAAAAAAAAAAAAAAAAAAAAAAAAAAAAAAAAAAAAAGAAAAAAAGAATTTTTTTTTTTAATTAATTAATTAATTAAATAATTAAAATAAATATAACAAATTATTTTGGACTTGGGTCTCCCTCATTCCAAGCCCATTACCCACGAAATTAGTCTATAAATACTGAAGTTTCAGTAGAGAAAAGGGGAGTTTACACTTGGAGTTTACACTGGGAGATTCACTGGAGAAAGAAGGAAGAGAAGCAAAACACTCTGAGGTTTCCTTGGAACAAAACCTTGAGGAAAAAGAAAGAGAGAGAACAGAGAAGGACGGATAGAAACTTTGGCATAGGAACCCTGCCTACCCGGAGAATTCAGAGTAAAGAAACCCTGAAGGCAGCCCATCTGCACCGAAGCCATCGCCGTCCAATTCCCGCTGCCTAACTTATTCCGATACTACAAGTGGTCAATCCCTTCAACCTTGAATTGGCAAACAGGTTTGCGTATCTCTATTGTTTATACTTTCAATTGGCCATATCTACATATATAATGCATCATGATTAAATGTTGATATATAATTTGCTTTCGTATGGGAATTTAAATATGCCTGAATACCCTGAATGTTTGACCATGTTATTCCTGTGATAAAATGCCATAAAATTCAAAGTTCCTAACATGGGGCTGTTTTCAAATTCAAAATCCGTGGCCTTCGCTAGGCGAGGCAGAGGCGAACGAGACAGTACCTGATTCTTCTAGTCTGTTTTTTTTATGTTTTTATCATAGCCATGCATTATTCATCCTATCCTATTTATTGTTGTGATATTTCTCCGGTGTAATCTTCGATTGCACCCTGATTTGGTGTTCTGACATGTTTCTTTTTTTGAGTTTCGTAAAGGTTCACATATCCCAGGAAAAGGTTATTGGCTAGGTATTCCACTTTATTTGTGGGATACCCTTGTGGAGTTTCACCCTAAATTAATTTTTAATGTATTAATTTCTAATGTATTAATTTTTTAATATATTATTTTTAATAATTTTAATGTGGAGTTTCATCCTAATTATATAATTAATTGTAAAACTTTGCCTTTGAATAAGTGATCTTGGACCTCTCTTTGTTGCCTTACGATTACGATATTACGGTCATGTCCCGCGAACGTGGGGATACCCTTAGCAAAGACCCTTCGGTTAAATCATCATAAAATAAATTATAGTCCCTCGGATGTTGCCTTCGAATATACAACTTTGTCCCTCGATGACCCTCCGATGTTGCCTACGGTTAAATGATGATAGTCCCTTCGAATGCTAAGGTATCCTCATAACTGTTGCCTTCAATGACCAATCGATGACCCTACGATGACCCTTTTACATCCAAAGGATAAAACTACTTATTTCTCAATAATAAGGACAGTTTTACCCTCATAAGGATAGGAAATGCCCGTAAAGACCTTGGGTCGGTATAACTCTTAATTGCTGGCTCACAACTTAAAACATTTTTTTTGCACCTCACACCTTTCAAAATGCCTTTAGAAAATCACCACTTGGTATACATTCATACTAGAATCATTACCGAGTTATATTTTTCTAAACAATTTTCAAAACTAAAACGGGATAACCACTTTGTATACATTCATACAAGAATCATTACAAAGTTAAATTCTCTTTTCAAAATAATTTTCCAAACAATTCACAAACACTTTTTTAGACAAAATAATATAAGTGATCGAGCAATTAAGAGCCCATGGATAACCATGGATACAAAGGGTGCTAACACCTTCCCTTTGTATAATGTACCTCCCGAACCCAAAATCTAAATTAAGGTTTTTCCTGTTCTTTTCCACCTTTCCTTATTGGATAAAAGAAAAGTCGGTGGCGACTCTTGCTAACCGCGACATTGCGATTAAAACCACAAAAAAGTCCAGTTCACCGTATGACAGAACTGGCGACTCTGCTGGGGACCCTAAATATTTAAAAAGAGAGGTTACCTTAAAAACAAGATCACTTATTCAATTTGTCTGATTTATTTTTAAGGGATTGCTTGGGTATGTTATGCTTGAGTGAAAGATCCTACACCCGGATCTAGTGTACCTTAGGTAAGTAGCAAGAGATCATCGCGACTGTCCGGCGTATACTAGAATGGTCAAAATGATGGCTACGGTTAATGTGGCACTTTGGATGTCCTGATGTTCCTCATGTTAGTTGAGGAAATATTTGGCATTCGCGTGGTGTCATAAAAGCATTAACCAGACCTTTAGAACCCTAATTGACTCATCCTGGCCATTAGAAAGTAGTGAGATAACTGGCTTCGGTTCCGACTGGAGTTGGTTGAGACTCGATACTACACTCTTTGAGATTGGACTTTAGGGAAGCTTCGGTCAACCACTTGGTGTTGCACTGAAGTGGACTTAAGGAAAGGTCAATGATTTGAGATCCTTCTAGAACCCGGTTACTATTCTAAGACAGGTTGAACCAACCAAACTTCAGTGGGGAGGGTATTTACCTATGGAACTCACGCAAGCCTTAAAACCTAGGAATGATTGTTGTGTGACTTGCTTGTGCTTGTTATTTATCTAACAACATGACATCATAACAACATAACATCATAACATCATGGCATTGTACTAACCATTTCAAGGATTTAGAGATTTAACTCTGCTAAAAAAAAAACAGAAAAAACAAAAACAAAAGCAAAAACAAAAGAGAAAAGAAAAAAAAAGCTCTTTTTGTTAGTTTATGCAAAGTTAAATCCCGAAAGTCCTTGAAAACATTTCATACATTGCATTGCATCGCATAACAGGTATTCTAAAGGATCAGTGTTCTCACGATTTTCCTATCAAACAGATTCCAGCAGATTCAAACAGATTGAACAATGGCTCTCGAACAAACTGTCAAAGATCTCCAGGCCCAGAATGCTCAATTCCAAGAAATGATGCTGAGCTTATCTAAGGGGCAGGAAGAACTGAAAGCTCTTTTGATGGAGAAGAAGAAGGACCAGAAACCTGTGGGTTACATCAACCCGGGGAGAAGGCTTAAGGGACAGGTTACAGGAGTCAAGATTAGAATTCCGAAGGATTCAGAAGAAGAGACCGAGAATGATTCGGAAGATGAGAATCCTAATCTCGTCAATTCTGAGGACGACGATGAAGATTATGAACATGAACAGTACTCTCCGAAGGATGATAAGTACAAGTTGCTGGAAGAACGTATGCTAGCTATGGAGGGGCAGAAAGTGCCCGGTCTGGATTTCGAAAACTTGGGTCTGGTCTCTGATGTGGTCATTCCCCGCAAATTCAAGGTTCCCATTTTCACTAAGTATGATGGTGCCTCTTGTCCTCAGATGCATCTAAGGGCTTATGTGAGAAAGATTCAGCCACACACTACTGATAAGAAACTATGGATCCATTTCTTCCAAGAGAGTCTGTCTGGCACACAGTTAGAGTGGTATTATCAGCTTGAGAGCTCTAACATCCGCACATGGACTGATTTAGCAACAGCTTTCTACAAGCACTACCAGTATAATTCTGAGTTAGCGCCTACTCGGCTACAACTACAAAATATGACTATGGGCTCTAAAGAAAGTTTCAAAGAATATGCTCAAAAGTGGAGAGATTTGGCTGGCAGAGTCAAACCCCCTATGACTGATCGAGAGTTAGTGGACATGTTCATGGGTACACTGACTGGCCCATTCTACAGCCATCTACTGGGAAGTTCCTCGTCAGGTTTCACTGAACTTATCTTGACAGGTGAACGGGTTGAAAGCGGCATTCGAAGTGGAAAGATACAGGCAGCTACTTCTGCAAGCACCAAAAAGTCCTATCAGGGAAAGAATGAATCAAATGCTGTGTACAGTGAGAGGAAGCATAACAAGAAGAATCGTGACCATACTGTTGGGGCAGTTACAATTGCCGCACCGCCATCTCAGAACTTCCAACACAGACAAGACAGGTCGAGAAGACAGTTTACCAAGATCAATATGACTTTAACCCAAGCACTGCAGAGTATGTTAAAGGCCAATTTGATTACCCTCAGAGGCCCTCCTGCAAATCCCAACACTACTTCTCCTCGTTATAATCCCAACGCCAGGTGTGCCTATCACTCCGATAGCCCCGGGCATGATACGAATGATTGCTGGTTGTTGAAGAACAAGATTCAGGATATGATCGACGCTGGAGAAATTGAATTTGATCCTCCGGCGACCCCAATGTCATCACAGCACCTATGCCTAATCATGACCAGAATGTTAATGTTGTGGACGACAATTCTCACGTTACTGACGTTGCTGATTTAGCATCTCCTCTCCTGATCGTTAAGAAGAATTTATTGCAAGCTGGTTTATTTCCAGGTTGTGCTGAAGATTGCGATCTCTGTGTACTCCGACCCAATGATTGTTTGAAGTTGAAGAACGGCATTCAACGGCTGATGGATGATCGTACAATTCTATTTGAAAGGGTTCCTAAGGTGGACAACTCTATTGAAGAGGTATCTGTGATTGCTAGGTCCAAAGCTCCAGTGAAGATTACCGCTACTAGAGTGCCTGTGAAGATTACCGCTGAGCCCAAAGTGGCTCCCCTGATTATTACCGCACCTGGCCCCGTGCCATATTCCTCCAGCAAAGCTATTCCGTGGAACTATGGAGGCGACGTTTACATCCATGGCATAAAGCAAGTTGGTAGTTCTGCTAATCCTAATGATATTGTGGGGACTAGTAAAGTTACTCGAAGTGGAAGGATCTACTCCCCAGAAATCTCACCTCCCGCTCCCGAAATTCGAGGAAAAAGACCAGTCAATCCTCCTCAGTCAGAGACATCGGTCGAAGTTACTTCTGAAGATGTTGCCAAACAGGAAATGGAAGAGGTGCTGAAAATCATCCGTAAGAGCGATTTTGATGTAGTGGAACAATTGGGGCATACTCCGTCTAAAATCTCAATGTTGTCCTTGTTATTATCCTCTGAATCCCATGCCAATGCATTGATGAAATTCTTGAAGACCGCTCATGTGCCTCAAGAAACATCCGTCGATCAATTCGAACATTATGTTGCTAATTTGACTGTTGACAATGGCCTAGGCTTTTCCGATGCTGACCTGACGCCAGCAGGAAAGAATCACAATAAAGCTCTGCATATCTCCATCGAGTGTGAGGGGATCACCCTGGCTCACGTGTTGATCGACAACGGCTCTTCCTTGAATGTGCTCCCGAAAGCTGTACTCGATAAATTTGACTACAAAGGCATTGAACTGAAACCTAGTGATGTTGTGGTGCGTGCTTACGATGGTGCGAAGAGTGTTGTCTATGGTGAAGTGGTTCTCCCTATCAAGATAGGACCTCAAGTCTTCAACACTACCTTTCACGTGATGGACATTCGTCCCGCCTACTCCTGCTTGTTGGGGCGCCCTTGGATCCATGGGGCAGGTGCGGTAGCTTCGTCGCTTCATCAAAAGCTGAAGTATCCAATAGCAGGCATGGTTGTCACTGTATGTGGAGAAGAAGAGTATATTGTCAGTAGTGTGCAAGCCTTCAAATACGTCGAGATGGATGGTGAATTCTTTGAGACTCCTTCTCAGTCATTTGAAGTGGTTCCTCCACCCAGTCCTGTCCTTAAGCCGACTCCCCTTGTGCCCAAGGTTGTTCGTGCTCCCCCTGTCATGATCTCTCTGAAAGATGCTCAAGCCGCGATTGAAAATGGTGATCGTGCTGGTTGGGGTCAACTGATCAATGTACCGTACAAGTCTGATAAAGCTGGCCTGGGGTTTAACTCTGGAAAGATAGTCAAAAATCAGATTAATGCTATGGAAGATGCTGATAGTGATTGCGACTTGGATAGCTGGATTTTCCCAACAATTGGTGACGGACTCAACAATTGGAAGACTGAAGACATTATCCCGATTTCCTTTAGTCAGGAGTAATTGTTATTGTTTATTCTAGAATTGCAAATTTTAATTTTCTTTTACAATCAAACTTCTTAAAGCATTGTGTCTATGCCCGAGGCACAATGGCTAATTTGTTAGGGGTTTTGTCATTTTCATAAGCATATTTATATTCAATAAATCAATGGACGTTTTGCATTCAAATATTGCGCTCTTTGTCTTTCCTATTATCTTTCAAACAAGCTATGTTTCTTGCACACACTCACGTAACAATTTGCCGATCCATATCCACTCTGGATCCTGTTGGTAATGACTCTTGCTACTGTTCATTATGACTTTGAAAATCCGATCTACCAAGCCGAGGATGGAAGCGAGGAAGATTGTGAAGTCCCTGGAGAACTTGCCCGACTACTGCAAGAAGAAAAGACTATACAGCCGCATGAGGAATCAATTGAAATTGTAAATCTGGGTACTGAAATAAACAAGAAAGAAGTCAGAGGTTTCTTGGGGCACTCGAATTACATTGCCCGATTCATTCCACACTTGACTGCTACCTGCAAACCCATCTTCAAATTACTGAGACAAAATCAAGAGATGGTATGGAATGATGAATGCCAAGAAGCTTATGACAAAATCAGGAAATATCGCCAAGAACCTCCAGTTCCGATGCCACCAGTTGAAGGAAGACCTTTAATTACGTATTTGACCGTGTTAGAAAATTCAATGAGGTGTGTTGGGGCAACATGACGAGTCTGGTCGAAAAGAGCATGCCATATACTGCCTTAGCAAAAGGTACCGACTGTGAAACAAGATACTCACAGCCCGAGAAAGCTTGCTGTGCTTTGGCCTGGGCTGCTCGCCGACTAAGACAGTATATGTTGAATCATACCACCTTATTGACTTCTAAGATGGATTCTATCAAATACCTATTTGAGAAACCTGCTGTCTCCTGAAAGAGTTATCACTGACAATGGTACTAATTTGAACAACAAGATGATTACTGAACTCTGCACGCAGTTCAAAATAAAACACCATAACTCTTCTCCGTACCGGCCAAAGATGAACGGCGCCGTGGGGACTGCTAACAATATCAAGAAGGTCATGCAAGAAATGACAGTAACATACAAAGACTGGCATGAGATGTTACCATTTGCTCTTCATGGTTATCGTACTTCCGTGCGAACTTCGACAGGGGCAACTCCTTTCTCTTTAGTCTACGGAATGGAAGCCGTTTTACCAGTGGAAGTTCAGATTCCCTCTCTAAGGATCATGAAAGAGGCGGGCTTAGACGAGGACGAATGGATTCAGACTCGACTCGATCAGATAAATTTGATGGATGAGAAGAGACTTGCGGCTGTATGTCACGGGCAGATATATCAGAAGCGCATGACCAGGGCATTCAACAAAATGGTCAAGAGACAAGTGTATCAAATTGGCGACTTGGTAATCAAACGCATCATCCTACCACAAACTGACCCCAGAGGCAAATGGACTCCCACATACGAAGGGCCATTTGTAGTTAAGAAGGTATTCTCAGGTGGAGCCATGATACTCGCTACAATGGATGGTGAAGACTTCCCACATCCCGTGAACGCGGACATAGTTAAAAAATACTACGCATAAAAGAGACCCGCTAGATCGACGTATCTAGGCAAAAGTAAGGGCATCCCGGCGAACCAAAAGGGTTCGGGCAAAAATTAGGGATATATAAAAAAAAATGTACACCCGGCAAGTCGAAAACCTGAAAAGGCGGCTTGGGCAAAAAAGGGTATCCTGGTGGACTGAAAACCTGAAAAGGCGGTCCAGGCAAAAATTAGGGATTAAAGCGTATGACTATGTCCCGTTCTCAGTCAACTTTCATCCAAGTTCGAGGGACTGACCAAGCCAATCACTTCTATCCGACAGCAAGGGATGAGATGCTCGAAGACATAATGACAGTAGTAGGCTTAAAATCAATAGGACTTCTTCCACATAGCTTTCTCTTTGTTTTCGACAATTTCCTCTTACTAGGATTTCTGTCTCCTTGTACACAAATTGCCTGTTTATAGGCCTTGTTTCAAAATCAATACAACCCTCTTTCAAAAAAAAAGATGCTTTTGTTTTTACTTTTCTGTTTTGGTTGCGTAAATGTCCATTGATTTAATTTGAATTAATATGTGCATTTGAATATGATAAATGTTTACCAAAATATATGCGTAGAATAGCAATAGCAATTACTACCCGACTTCAGGATCGAGGAGAAGGTCTAATCATGCTTCCAATGAATCCGCTACCAATTCTCTTCCCCAGCAAGCCTGTTTTTTTTTCCTCAGAAAATGGCAGTATCCCCAGGCACAGCCAGTTACTCCCCAACAGAGGTCGGCGTCACCAGACAGATTGATCATCTCATCCATCCCCAGCCAGGCTCTGTTGAATATTTCCACCATCAGACAGAAATCAAGCATCCCCAGCCGAGAAAGGGTCATCGACACAAATGTCTCAAATCAGTAGATGGGGATTTATTTTCCCCAGTAGAGTCCCCAAGCAGAACTTCTCATACGCATAACTCATTCATTACATCCTTTCACAGCATACGCATGCATACAACATTCACATTTATTTTAGCATAACACGAAACATCTCATGCATCATGACATAGCATGAAGCTAACTTTTTCTTTGCAGGTTAATTATCCTCCTGATATAGTCAAAGTAGAAGGTTCATTCAGACAGACACCTTTATCGATCACATTCAAGATTCAGATACATATTTCAAATACAGTTCATGGGAACATTCATTCTGACAACACTTCGATATCCTCCTAACGATGGCATCTCTAAGCCCATCCCAGACATTTATTGCAAGTACAACATATACAGGTTATCAGATACAGCCTAACGTACGGTTCATTCTGATTCAGCCCAACATATGACTTCTTCAGCAACTCCAATGCGGTCTAACGTACGACCCATTTGGACCTTCAAATCCTCAGATGCTGCCTAGCGTACGGTACATTCAGGGGTGTAGTCTAGCGTACGACTACTTTCTTCTTCGGATACAGCCTAACGTACGGCTCATTCTGCAACTCAGATACGATCTAGCGTACGATCCATTCTGAGCTCCAGCAACTCCAATGCGGTCTAACGTACGACCCATTTGGACCTTCAAATCCTCAGATGCTGCCTAGCGTACGGTACATTCAGGGGTGTAGTCTAGCGTACGACTACTTTCTTTCTCAGATGCAGCCTAACGGACGGCTCATTCTACAACTCGGGTACGATCTAACGTACGATCCATTCTGAACTTCAACAACCCCAACGCGGTCTAACATACGACCCGTTTGGATCTTACAACCCTCAGATGCTACCTAACGTACGGTACATTTCTGAAGTGTAGTCTGGCGTACGACTACCGCTTTCATCATCAGATGCGGCCTAACAGACGACTCATTCTGCGACGGTCTAACGTACGACCCGTTCGGATGTCCATCCCCTCAGATGCTACCTAACATACGATACATTTCTGAAGTGTAGTCTAACGTACGACTACCCCTTTCATCATCAGATCCTACCTAACATACGGTACATTTCTGAAGTGTAGTCTAACGTACGACTACCCCTTTCGTCATCAGATTCAGCCTAACGTACGGCTCATTCTGCAACTCAGATACGATCTAGCGTATGGTCCATTCTGATCCTTTATCCCCAACAGCATATGACACACTCCGACTCCCCAGCGAAGTCGGCAGCCTAATGGATGACTCATTATACGGTCTAATGTACGACCCAGTGTGGCACCCATGTCTTCAAATTGGCCTAATGTACGGCTCGATCTGAAGCTTTCGTCATCAAATCTCCCGGATGGCATCTTTAAGCCCATCTCCATCAAGACCAACTGTCGATTCTCAAGTGCAAATTTTTGGGGCATTCTAGTGTTCAATAATCTTCCACCTCCAGACCACGAATGGCATACACGCCATCCTAACTCTCTCGGTTCAAGAATATTGAACAGGGGCAGCTGTCATACCCCAAAAATTACCCATCATTTTTCCTAAAAAAAAAAAAAAAAAAAAAAAAAAAAAAAAAAAAAAAGAAAAAAAAAAAAAAAAAAAAAAAAAAAGAAAAAAAAAATTTAATTAATTAATTAATTAAATAATTAAAATAAATATAACAAATTATTTTGGACTTGGGTCTCCCTCATTCCAAGCCCATTACCCACGAAATTAGTCTATAAATACTGAAGTTTCAGTAGAGAAAAGGGGAGTTTACACTTGGAGTTTACACTGGGAGATTCACTGGAGAAAGAAGGAAGAGAAGCAAAACACTCTGAGGTTTCCTTGGAACAAAACCTTGAGGAAAAAGAAAGAGAGAGAACAGAGAAGGACGGATAGAAACTTTGGCATAGGAACCCTGCCTACCCGGAGAATTCAGAGTAAAGAAACCCTGAAGGCAGCCCATCTGCACCGAAGCCATCGCCGTCCAATTCCCGCTGCCTAACTTATTCCGATACTACAAGTGGTCAATCCCTTCAACCTTGAATTGGCAAACAGGTTTGCGTATCTCTATTGTTTATACTTTCAATTGGCCATATCTACATATATAATGCATCATGATTAAATGTTGATATATAATTTGCTTTCGTATGGGAATTTAAATATGCCTGAATACCCTGAATGTTTGACCATGTTATTCCTGTGATAAAATGCCATAAAATTCAAAGTTCCTAACATGGGGCTGTTTTCAAATTCAAAATCCGTGGCCTTCGCTAGGCGAGGCAGAGGCGAACGAGACAGTACCTGATTCTTCTAGTCTGTTTTTTTTATGTTTTTATCATAGCCATGCATTATTCATCCTATCCTATTTATTGTTGTGATATTTCTCCGGTGTAATCTTCGATTGCACCCTGATTTGGTGTTCTGACATGTTTCTTTTTTTGAGTTTCGTAAAGGTTCACATATCCCAGGAAAAGGTTATTGGCTAGGTATTCCACTTTATTTGTGGGATACCCTTGTGGAGTTTCACCCTAAATTAATTTTTTAATGTATTAATTTCTAATGTATTAATTTTTTAATATATTATTTTTAATAATTTTAATGTGGAGTTTCATCCTAATTATATAATTAATTGTAAAACTTTGCCTTTGAATAAGTGATCTTGGACCTCTCTTTGTTGCCTTACGATTACGATATTACGGTCATGTCCCGCGAACGTGGGGATACCCTTAGCAAAGACCCTTCGGTTAAATCATCATAAAATAAATTATAGTCCCTCGGATGTTGCCTTCGAATATACAACTTTGTCCCTCGATGACCCTCCGATGTTGCCTACGGTTAAATGATGATAGTCCCTTCGAATGCTAAGGTATCCTCATAACTGTTGCCTTCAATGACCAATCGATGACCCTACGATGACCCTTTTACATCCAAAGGATAAAACTACTTATTTCTCAATAATAAGGACAGTTTTACCCTCATAAGGATAGGAAATGCCCGTAAAGACCTTGGGTCGGTATAACTCTTAATTGCTGGCTCACAACTTAAAACATTTTTTTTGCACCTCACACCTTTCAAAATGCCTTTAGAAAATCACCACTTGGTATACATTCATACTAGAATCATTACCGAGTTATATTTTTCTAAACAATTTTCAAAACTAAAACGGGATAACCACTTTGTATACATTCATACAAGAATCATTACAAAGTTAAATTCTCTTTTCAAAACAATTTTCCAAACAATTCACAAACACTTTTTTAGACAAAAATAATATAAGTGATCGAGCAATTAAGAGCCCATGGATAACCATGGATACAAAGGGTGCTAACACCTTCCCTTTGTATAATGTACCTCCCGAACCCAAAATCTAAATTAAGGTTTTTCCTGTTCTTTTCCACCTTTCCTTATTGGATAAAAGAAAAGTCGGTGGCGACTCTTGCTAACCGCGACATTGCGATTAAAACCACAAAAAAGTCCAGTTCACCGTATGACAGGGCGCTTTCAATAAAGCGTCCTCTATTGGTGTCCCTTCATTTCCTCATTATTTTTTCGCTTCACTTTAGAGGGCGCTTTGTTACAAAAGCGCCCTCTAAAGTGCGCTGTCTATTCAAGTTGTTCGCTCCTTATTTTTTCTCTTCACTTTAGAGTGCGCTTTTGTAATAAAGCGCCCTCTAAGGGGCGCTGTCTATTCCAGTTTTTGGCGTAGTGTAACGTCCCAATGGTTACAACTTAAATAAACAATGGAAACTGATACAAACACAGGGTATGATATTTTTTCCAACTTGTATCCAGTACTTCTCCTACTTTACTTAATGAAATGTGATATTTAGTAAGTATTAATTATAATATATATTAAATTGTCTATTTTATTATGATATAAGGTTTACT
Organism: Lathyrus oleraceus; assembly: GCF_024323335.1. NCBI lineage: Eukaryota > Viridiplantae > Streptophyta > Magnoliopsida > Fabales > Fabaceae > Lathyrus > Lathyrus oleraceus. Next base: position 223,714,839 of record NC_066579.1, read on the forward strand.
CTTAAAAGAGTGAGTTGTATCCAAATTACAAATAGTATGTCAAACAATTGTGTTGCGAGAATTTCAAAAGCATTAGTTGAATGTAAATGATCCAAATAAAAATCTATCTGGTGTTAAATCTTGTCTAATTTCCAACGATTTAATTCTCACTCCTAAAAGATCTATTTAAATAAAATTTTAGGCAAATGACTAACAGATATCCTAAACAATGAATATATAACTCAAAGATTTTAAATAATACCAGTTATTTAAAATTTCTGAATATATAACTCAAAGATTTTAAATAATACCAGTTATTTATTTCCAAAACAATGAACAATAAAAAAAAATAGATAGAATATTTAAATTCATAAATTTCAAAGTATCTGATGTAGTTATATAAGTATATTCACTATTTATTCTTCATTTAACAATATCAGGAAATGATTATTCTAGCACACTAAAGATTGTATAAGATTTATCTATGAATCGACAAAAATTTAAGATGAAAGCTTGAATTATTGATATTATTCCTCCATTATTTCTTATAACAAAAAAAGAAGCAAATCTTTTTAGTATATATAACAATATATGTTGAAATTTTAATATCTAACAATTTTTCGAGTTTGACACAATTTAGTGATGTACTCTAAAAGAATATAAAAAGATTCATTCGTAAATAATGTGCACATTAAGTAATATTACATTATTATGTGTCATGCAAATTTCCTAACAAATTCCATTGAGCTTAGGTCCAACTCCATCATGTCAATTTTTACAGTTGAATTATTTCTTAATATGGTTTCCTTGATCTCACTACCAGCTTTCATATTTCTAACTGCATTAAATACATGCACATCGCGTGATGCAAATACACGGGCAGTCTCAATACCAACACCATTAGTTGCCTCTGCATTAACATGGAGCATATAGTAAAAACAAATCATTTCTATGAAATTCTCAGAAGAAAAAAACCATAAACAAAATGAACACCAATTTGAATTCCAGCAACATACTTGACATCATCACTCACGCCTACAACAGAGTATAATATTTCATAGTATATTCCTTATATAAATAATACAAATAGCTGCGTAATTCGCTATATAATACAATGTTTATGGTGTTATTCAGTTACACGTTTTCTCTTTATGTCTCTCACTCTATCGTATATCAACAAAAACAAAGCATTTAAGTCTCGAGTATACTAAAATTACTAAGAAGAAGTCATAACTTTTAGCAATTTTTAGGTCACGTAGGAGGACGATCATTGCTTCATTATTACATCTATGCCAAAGGAGATTTGTTTAGAGCCCAAACATTATAGGCTTAAAATCAAGAAATAGGTTTATGATTCTCTTCATATTTTGTTCAGATTATTTCAAGATTAATTCTTCCATAAGTCTATTCTAAGTGTGAGTTATTTTAATCCAAATCAGGTTGAAAAATATTTGATTAAATCATATTTTTATTTGAAGAAGATCTAAATTTAATAAACAAATGATTTGGATTTACATTTATTAAAAGATTTGGAGTTGATTTACTTGAAGGAGATTTGTTTTCCTTTAATATCCAATCAAAGATTTGATTAAGTTTGTGTTTTTGATTTAAGGGAAATTTCGATCGAGTTCATCAAGATTGAATCAAGGGAATTTATGTATGAATCCTTTATTTGGGAAATTGGAATTAATATCAAATAAATTGTTTTATTTGATTTGTCAAGATTCATAATTTTGTCACGTGGACACGTGTCAAACCAAATGTACTATAATCTATGAGACATCTTATCTCAGCCTGGTTTCTTGGAGAACAAGATAAGTTAAAGTACATCCTATCCTTTTAAGGTTGATTTTCTTTAATATACAATCAAAATCAGAATTCTTAAGGATTGAATTTGTGCTTTTTGGATTAAGGACTTGATTTGTTGTGTACGGATTGTTGGAGTTGCGATTTCTGATTTTGTTAAAGATAAATCAATCAAGCTTATAAATCAACATCATGAAGATTGATTTTGTATGCTTTTTAGTTCCAGCCGTTTTGATGACAAAAAACCCTACTGGACTTTTGCGTTGGATTGTTGTTGTTATATAACGAGTCTTTCTCCTTTGTGAATACTTAGACCTCAAGAAAAAATGTCTGATACACTCTATTCATAAGCTTTAAATCAAATGTTAGACGAATAGAGTTTTTAGTTGTATTAGAATTTATCTTTCATCTTTATAATTGAATACTCTTGAGAGAGTGCTTGAGTGAAAGTGAGAGGTGTCTCACGTTCAGGGGGAACCCTGATCGAATCTTCACGGGTAGTATTAGGAAAGTGATAGAGGACGAAGTAAGTTTAGATAAGACCAATTGTACTTCTAACTATTAGGAGTTAAATTCTTTCCATAAGGAGTCCTGAATAGAAATTAAAGGGAAGTATTATGAATAGAGGTATTGAACAAGAAAGGGTTTCAACTAAGACCAATTTGTTCTTCTGACTATTAAGAATGAATTTCTTTTCATTCAGTTAACACCCTCCAGAAGTAGGTGATTTTGCACCAAACTGAGTTACCAATTCCTATGTTATTTATATTTTTCTTTAATTGTGTATGTTATGTAATTAACTTATCATATATATTGTGCCCGATATTGTGTATGACAGATTTTCGTCCCAAGAACATAATTACATTACCATCAATGGAACTAAAAAAACCATTATATGAAATGACATAAACATGTAACACCAGACACACTTGACTCTAATATATCGACACAAATAAAATATGGAAAAATGATTGAATTGCATATCAATTATATTATACTATTTTGGTCACTATTGTAAGCAAATATTCTCTTATTGAATAATGAATTGATTAGTTAATATATTTCATCTATATTTAAACTAGATACATCAAATATTTAATAAATATAAAAATAGAATATTGCTTATAGCAATGATGGTAAACTGTATAATCAAACTTATGTTGTCAGTATGGCTCTTACATATTCTTTATTAGCTCAAGGCACTACAAGAAAAATGCATTTTAACCATAAATATTTAGCGTCATACCCGACTCAGTAAGTCAACGTTACATATTTATTTTATTATTTTATTATTTTGTTAAGATGTTTGCCACGGTTTTATCCAACACTAAACTTTCCACCCAAATTTTTATTGTTGCGAAAATTACTTTATTTCCCCCAGAAATTTTGTTTGTTTCAAAATTTGTTCATTTGAATTTAGCGTCGATGTGGCCGACGCTAATATGCTCATGGCAATATTTTTCCGTAGTAGTGTCGCCTTAGATCGACGCTAAATTTTATATTTATTTATTTATTTATTTTGTTATGCATTTATTGTTTATTTATATATTTATTTATTATTATTATTTTATTTAGTCAATTAAGATTTAAAAAGAAGTAATTAAGTTTGGGTTGAACATTCTATTGAATTGATTGATTTACCGTTAAAAAAAAAAGAAACTTAATTAAATAAATGTCATAATTATATCATAAATATAATTACAAAAAGTAAAATTAAAAAAACAAATATATTATTACATTAATTTATGTCCTTTATCCAATAGAAAAATAATTGCTGTAAATTATAATTATTTTATATTAAACTTGTTAGGATTGATTTGATAATTGATAATATTTAATATAAAAAATTTATTCAAAACAAATTATATTTGACTAGATAAAAATATAAAATTAATGATTATTTTTTAAAAATTAGAACAATAGAGTACTTAAATTTTTTGATGTAATTATCTTTATATAATATATTATATTTGATAAAAATGCATAGTTACTATATAATATATTATCATTTATTTATATAATATATTTATTTGATTAGATAAAAATGAAATTATTATTATTTTTTAATAATTAGAACAATAATTAATTAATTTAATTTAATTATTTAAAATTTTATTTGATTAATTGGTGTTTTAAATTATTTGTTGTGTGGAGGTGGATGTAAGTGTCCTAGAAGTAGATGTATAAAGAGAGTAAGAGTGTAGTATAGTTGTTTAGAATTAATTAGAATTTTAATATTTATTAGAATAAATAGTATTTTATTTGAATTAATTAAATAAAATAGTAAAATGATAGAATTGGGTCAATGTGGAGAATTTGGAGAAATAGAAGGGAGAAAGTAGTTAGGGAGTTGGGACAATGGTGTAAATTAAGAAAATTGAGGGTTAATGAGATAACTGGGAAGAAGTATGTAGAGAATCCTAAGTTATATTTGAAAGAAGAGAGTTTGGAGAGTTTTACGTAAAATTGAATTTTATGGTGAGAATATGAAAAGGCTAGGGCTAAAGGAAGACTCTATTGAAGAACTTTAAGGAATTTTTTAATGGAAAATCAAGGTTAGGGTGGAGAAAGGGATATCAATCTAGGTGTATTGCATGAGGGGTATAGATGAGAGGTTTATCTCTCTTTAGAGCAATTGGGATGTGATTGATTCTGAATTTTCTATGAAGTTTTGATGTTGTTGGCGATTATAATGATGAATTGTGTGTGCCTATACGTGTACTATTTTCTGTTTTGAGATATGGATGTTTTCCACCATGTTTGAGGGCTTGGAAGGTTTTGGGGTAAACATGAATTGAGTGAATTGCATGTTAGTAATAGATAAATGATGTATTGTTGATTTAGATGTTAATAGATGATAAAAATCCATATGTTTTCATGCACCAAGATGTATGATATGTTTTGGGACTGTTAAAGGTCAAAACTTGAGGTTTATGGTCTAATGAACGGGTGAAAAACAAGAGCAATCGCACAAAATCGCGATAAAATTGGGGTTTTCTTGGCACTGATACGGGTCGTAGAAGCCACCTGGTTTGTGTACCAGAGGTGTTCCCAAAGGGTTTATTTTACTTAGGGAGTGCTACGGGTCGTAACAGCCCACTGGATTTTGTACCAAGTGACATGTTTTCGAGTGTAACTTGAGTTTTCTGACGCTAAACTAGACGACGTTCAAAACGTTAGAAAGCTAACGTGCAGAGACACCTCATGGTAGTTCTTGGTGATCAGTTAGCAGATCGTTATGTTTACACGATGATGAGTTGTTATTTTGGTGAAATAACATGAAAAAATGCTTACAAAATTACCATTGTTGAGTTGTTGTTGTTGTTTGTTATTGTTTATTGATGTTCTAACATTGATTAATCGTTGCACATGACGAGTGATATTTTGTATTAATGGTGACATGTACATGGTGATCCTTTTGGTGAATCTTTTGGTGAAAATGCATGTTTTTGAGAGTCATGCATCATGGTGTACAAACTTCGGTTCAATTTTGGTGTGCTTTGGTATTATGGAGGGGATCAGGAGCGAGTAACTAGTTTTTGGTGGGAACCAATGAAGCATTACCTATGGTGATGATAATGATTTGGTGTATTCTGGTTCTATGGTGGTGATCGGTAGCAAGATGAACCTGAGTGTTCAACCTTCAAGAAAACTACATTTTAGCGTCAGTCAAAAGCCCACGCTAACTGGCCCAAAATCAACACTAAAGGGTGTTGGCGACGACCTAGCATCCGGGTCGGGGCAAACACCCTAAAGGTGGAAGAAAAGCATAATGTTGAGTCGGTGGTACCTTAAGTGACGAATTTAAGGAATGCTGGCGTGAGGCTAAAATTCAAAAAACAACGCTATAATATAGTCATTTTTAATATGTGGTGTTGGCTATAGTCGACAGTATGTTTTATGTAGCGTCGATTTATAGTGACACTTAAATATTATCTTCAATGTGTTAGTGTTGGTCTTGAGCGACATCATAATCTAGCTATAGCCAGTTAGCTTCGGTTAATGGAGACACTAAAGTGTTGTGTACATGGAGTGTGGTGTCGGTCATGTTAAATGTCACTTGTATATAATAGTGTGTTTTAGCATCGGTTATATGTTTTGTTTTTTTCTTGCCATTTGTTTTTTATTGAAACATGTTTAAAACCACATTTAATTGCTACATGATATTTACTGAAACCTTTTTTAAATTTCATATTAATTATTGATATATTATCACATCAAAATACCAACACAAGATATCAAACTTGTGTAATCCACAGTATTGCTACATTAATTAAGATGTTAAAGTTACATCAAAATATTGACACAATATACCAAACTTGTATAAATCCACAATATTGCTACATAAAGATGTCAAAGTTACATCAAAATATCAAACTTATGTAAATCCACAATAATTTGAACAAGTTCTAAAACTATGAAAAAGATAATGCATAACAACAATGCATTAGCTAAAACTAAGGATAATATCATTCTTTAAAAGCAAAATACATGTAGGAAATTGCATGGTAGGACCAACTGATTATGACTCAACATCCATCACTCATTTCCTCTAGATCCATTGACTGCTCATCAGAGTCATCATTGTAATTTCCATGAGTATTAGGATGGACACTAGAAGTGTAACACCCCGATTATCGTTAGAATAATTTAAATATTATTTAATAGGATTATTTGAAGGTAAAAAGGAATTTTTAAATAAAATTGGGAATTATTATTATTATCATTATTATTATTAGTGTTATTTATTTTAATAATAATTAAATAATAAAATAAGTGGAATATGAAGAGTGGAAGGGTAAAAGTGGAAAGTGGATAGAAAAAGATTCCAAAGGAGAACTCAGAGTTGGTTTTTCACGTATTGTGTCTCAGAGTCAGAGAGAAAGGGAAACGCTAAAGAGAAAGAGGGAGAAGAGGAAGAGGCCAAAGATTACTCGGAGCTTCCTTCAATCCAAAGAGGTAAGGGGTCTGAACCTTATTAAACAATGATATGTTGAAATTGGTGAAATATTGGGTGAACGAATTTGGGGTTTTTAGTCGAAGGAATTCGTAGAAATTATATGCAATGATGTTAGGATGGTGAAGTCGAATAGGAGACTAACTGTACTAGATGATATGAGTGAGTTATGTGAAAATTGGACTGTTTAAGGATGAATTTGGATAGATCTCGTAGCAGGGAAAGCCATTGCAGATCTGGAAACTTGGTCTCTGGTCATACGCGTATGGCACTAGGCAATACGCGTATGAGACTGATGGTACGCGTATGGCACTAGGCAATACGCGTATGGATGAGGAAGATGATGTTTTGAACGTGGGTTGGTCTCTGGTGGTACGCGTATGGGAATGTGATACGCGTAGCATACGCGTATGGACGTGGGCAATACGCGTATGGATTTGGCCAGGCGTGGGCAATACGCGTATGAGCATGGGCAATACGCGTATGGGCAGACTTGTGGTCTTTCCTGGCTGTTGTTGTGCAGTTTCGGTTGTTTAGGCTGAGCGAGGTAACTTGGCTGATGCATAGTATACGAGGGATCAATTCCCGTTGCTTTGAGTGGTATAGATATTAGTAGAGTGCGATAATACTGTGTTTGATTATGTGGCATGAGGTGATATGCTCTTATGATAGAATGTGTTAATGATGATGATAACATGACTATATGATGCTGTTGTTGCTATGTTGATTATGATGAATGCTTGGTGTGCATGCATTCATGAAAGGCTGATGCCTAGTGATGAACGGACATGAGTTCCAATGATGTTGTTGACTCCGGGCTTGTTGAGAGGCTTAGTTCCTTACGGGGAACTCGGATTCTATGGTGATGAATCTGGGAGTGGTGATCCTGTATTGGTCACAAAATGGGTATACCGAGTCGTGTTGAGTCATGCATGGGTGTGTGTGCATTGCATTTGATGTGCTGTGTTGTCGATGTTCATGAGTTATTGATTATGATGATAATGATGAATTATGTTGGTATATGTGAAATATATGTAGGTTTATATTTCTGTCGTTATGTTATTATTTAATAATGTAATTCTCACCCCTTCTGCATGTGTTTATGTTCATCTATGATGAGCAATGTGCAGATAAAGCGGAGTAGCTATTGTTGAGGTTCGAAGAATAAGTGTAGAGTTATTCTACAGAGTCGAGTCAGATGCTCTGGTCATGTGACACCGGGGTTATGGGATTCGATAGATAGTTGATTATTATTTATGTTGTTTATGATGACCAAATGTTGGGATGTTTTACTGAGATAATGTTGAACCATTTTTATGAATTGTTATATGCTGAATTAGAATAATTGCGTTGTTGTCCGCTGCGAAGTTTAAATATTAAATAATATGTTTTATGTTGTAATGTAATGAGTGTTATGTTTTTATGAAATGTAAACTCTTCTACAGTGTTGTACTCTGATAATATATATATATTATGTCGTTTGGGTAGAAGGGTGTTACATTAGTGGTATCAGAGCATTGTTAGTCCAGTCGAGTCATAATGTGATGTTTTCCCTGTTGGTCGATTAGTGTAGATGACACTGTCGATGCTTAACGGCTGTGGTTGTGTTGTGCAGAGAGTATGGCTGGAGAAAATGACCTTGCGATTGCTGAGGCTCTGGCTGCTATAGCACAGGCTATGCAGGCGCAGCAGAATCCGCCGGTCGACGAGTTTAAGAATTTGGGAAGGTTTCTGAAGAATAACCCTCCTACATTCAAAGGGCGCTATGATCCAGATGGTGCTCAGAATTGGCTGAGGGAAATTGAGAAGATTTTCCGGGTGATGACGTGTACTGAAGCACAGAAGGTGCAGTTTGGTACGCACATGTTATCTGAAGAGGCTGAACACTGGTGGGATAACACTCGCCAGAGAATTGAAACACCAGGTGCTGAGATGACTTGGGAAAGGTTCAAGACGGTCTTTCTGGAAAAGTATTTTCCTGCTGATGTGCGATGTAAGAAGGAGATGGAATTTCTAGAACTGAAGCAGGGTAACATGTCTGTTGCTGATTACGCCTCGAAGTTTGAGGAGCTGGTGCAGTATTGTCCTCATTATAATGGTGCTGATGCTGAGGAATCCAAGTGTGTCAAGTTCGAGAACGGGTTGCGTCCCGAGATCAAACAAGGCATTGGTTATCAGGAGATTCGCAGGTTTCCTACACTGGTTAATAAGTGCAGGATATTTGATGAAGATAGCAAGGCTAGGACTGCTCATTACAAGAGTCTTAGTGAGAAGAAGAATAGGGATCGTGGCAGTCCTTATGCATCTCCGAATGGTAAAGGTAAGCAGAAGGTGGTAGATGAGAAGAAGCCAAGTGGGGGAGGATCTTCCATAACTGGTAAATGTTTCAAGTGTGGCGAGCCAGGCCACCGTGCTGATAGCTGTACCAAGAAGATGCTGAGATGTTTCCGATGCGGTCAGGCTGGTCATAGAGTTACTGAATGTAAGGATGCTGGTCCGACTTGTTTTAATTGTGGCGAGAAAGGCCATATCAGTTCGTAGTGCTCGAAACCGAAGAAGGCGGCTACTGCAGCTCATACTACTGGTAGGGTGTTTGCTCTGAGTGGGACTGAGACTCCTAAAGAAGATAATCTGATTAAAGGTACTTGCTTGATTAATAATGTTGAATTGCTTGCTATTGTTGACACTGGTGCTACTCATTCGTTTATTTCGTATGAGTGTGCGACCAGGATTGGTATGATTATGTCGTCCCTAGGCGGAAGTATGGTGATAGATACTCCTGCTAATGGTTCTGTGAAAACTTCTGTTGTCTGTCGAGGTTGTCATTTGACGATCTTTGAGAGAGAGTTCGTGGTTGATTTGGTGTGCTTGCCCTTGCACCAAATTGATATTATTCTGGGAATGAATTGGCTAGAATTCTATGGCGTGTTTATCAACTACTATAGGAAGACGGTGCGGTTTTCTGAAGTTGGTGAGAATGATGAGGCAAGATTTCTATCTGCTAGGCAGATAGGGGATTTGGTGAAAGATGAAGCTCAGATATTCGCTTTATTTGCGTCTCTGCAAGCGGATAAGAAAGTGGTGAGTGTAGATTTGCCTGTTGTCTGTGAATTTCAGGATGTGTTTCCGGAGGATGTAAGTGATTTACCTCCAGAACGTGAAGTCGAATTTACCATTGACTTAGTACCAGGTACTAGTCCGGTGTCGATGTCTCCGTATAGAATGTCGGCAACTGAATTAGTTGAATTGAAGAAGCAACTTGAGGAATTGCTTGAGAAGAAGTTCGTGCGTCCAAGTGTGTCTCCTTGGGGTGCACCAGTATTGTTAGTGAAGAAGAAAGAAGGTACGATGAGGTTGTGTGTCGATTATCGGCAGTTGAATAAGGTGACTATCAAGAATCGGTATCCATTGCCGAGGATTGATGATTTGATGGACCAGTTGGTTGGAGCTCATGTTTTCAGTAAGATTGATTTGCGGTCGGGTTATCATCAGATCAGAGTGAAGTCAGATGATATTGCGAAGACTGCTTTCCGTACGAGGTATGGTCATTATGAATACACTGTGATGCCGTTCGGTGTGTCTAATGCTCCAGGTGTGTTTATGGAATATATGAATCGTATATTTCATCCGTACCTTGATAATTTTGTTGTGGTGTTCATAGATGATATATTGATATATTCTAAGACGGAAGAAGAGCATACAGGACATCTGAGAATTGTTTTGCAGGTGTTAAGGGAAAAGAAATTATATGCAAAGTTATCTAAATGTGAGTTCTGGTTGAAGGAAGTGAGTTTCCTTGGCCATGTGATTTCGAGTGGTGGAATTTCCGTTGATCCTGCTAAAGTTGATGCCGTATTACAGTGGGAGACTCCGAAGTCTGCTACTGAGATACGCAGTTTTCTGGGGTTGGCTGGTTATTATCGCAGATTTATTGAGGGCTTCTCTAAGTTGGCATTGCCGTTGACGCAGTTGACTAAGAAGGGTCAAGTGTATGTGTGGGATGCAGCTTGTGAAGCGAGTTTTGTTGAGTTGAAGAAGCGGTTGACCAGTGCTCCAGTGTTGATCTTGCCTAATCCTGGTGAGTCCTTCGTTGTTTATTGTGATGCTTCTTTGATGGGTCTTGGTGGTGTTTTGATGCAGAATGGTAAAGTTGTAGCTTATGCTTCTAGACAGTTGAGGGTTCATGAGAGGAATTATCCTACGCATGATCTAGAACTTGCAGCTGTTGTATTTGTGCTGAAAATGTGGAGGCATTATCTGTATGGTTCCAGATTCGAAGTGTTCAGTGATCACAAGAGTCTGAAGTATCTGTTTGATCAGAAAGAGTTAAATATGAGGCAGAGAAGGTGGTTAGAATTACTGAAGGATTTTGACTTTGAATTGAGTTATCATCCCGGTAAGGCTAATGTAGTTGCAGATGCACTGAGTAGAAAGTCTCTACATATGTCTATGATGATGGTTCGGGAACTTGAGTTAATTGAACAGTTCCGTGATATGAGTTTGGGTTGTGAAGTTTCCGCTGATAGTGTAAAGTTGGGTATGCTGAAGTTGACTAGTGGAATTCTGGAAGATATTCGGAATGGTCAGCAAGTTGATGTCGCTCTAGTTGATCATATTACTATGGTTAACCAGGGTAATGGTGGTAATTTTGAGATTGATGAGAATGGCATCCTGCGATTTAAAGGTAGAGTTTGTGTTCCTGAGGTGTCTGAATTGAAAAAGAGTATTCTTGAAGAGGGCCATAGGAGTGGATTGAGTATCCATCCAGGTGCAACTAAAATGTATCAAGATTTGAAGAAGTTGTTTTGGTGGGCTGGTATGAAAAGAGATGTTGCTAACTTTGTGTATGCCTGTTTGACCTGTCAGAAGTCAAAGATCGAACATCAGAAACCGGCAGGTATGATGCAACCTTTGAAGATTCCTGAATGGAAGTGGGATAGCATTTCCATGGATTTTGTGACGGGATTGCCGAGGACGGTGAAAGGTAATGATTCTATTTGGGTGATTGTGGATCGATTGACTAAGTCGGCGCATTTCTTGCCGATGAAGATTAATCACTCTTTAGAGAAGTTGGCAGAGTTGTATATTGAGGAGATAGTGAGGCTGCATGGTATTCCATCCAGTATTGTGTCTGATAGAGATCCCAGATTTACTTCTAGATTTTGGGAAAGTTTGCAGAAAGCGTTGGGGACTAAGTTGAGGTTGAGTTCAGCTTATCATCCTCAGACTGATGGTCAGACTGAAAGAACTATCCAATCCTTGGAGGATTTGTTGAGAGCTTGTGTGTTGGAGCAGAGTGGCTCTTGGGATAGTTATTTGCCGTTGGTGGAGTTTACTTATAATAATAGTTTTCATGCTAGTATCGGTATGGCTCCATATGAAGCATTGTATGGTAGGAGGTGTAGAACTCCATTGTGTTGGTATGAATCAGGTGAGAGTGTTGTACTCGGACCTGAGATTGTACAGCAGACGACTGAAAGGGTTAAGATGATTCAGGAGAAAATGAAGATTTCTCAGAGTCGTCAGAAGAGTTATCATGACAAGAGGAGAAAAGCACTTGAGTTCCAAGAGGGAGATCATGTGTTCTTGAGAGTTACTCCGACGACAGGTGTGGGTAGAGCTTTAAAGTCTAAAAAGCTTACTCCGAGGTTTGTGGGTCCGTATCAGGTTTTGAAGAGGGTTGGGGAAGTGGCGTATCGGATAGCTTTACCGCCGTCGCTTTCTAATCTGCATGATGTGTTTCATGTATCTCAGTTGAGAAAATATATTGCGGATCCTTCGCATGTTGTTCAGTTGGATGATATCCAGGTGAGGGATAATTTGACCGTTGAGGTGTTGCCAATTCGGATAGATGACCGAGAAGAGAAGACCCTGAGAGGTAAGAAGATTGCTCTAGTGAAAGTTGTTTGGGGAGGTCCAGCTGGTGAGAGCTTGACTTGGGAGCGTGAAGATCAGATGAAGGAGTCGTATCCGGCTCTATTTGCTTGAGGTATGTTTTCGAGGACGAAAACTCTTTTAGTGGGGGAGAGTTGTAACACCCCGATTATCGTTAGAATAATTTAAATATTATTTAATAGGATTATTTGAAGGTAAAAAGGAATTTTTAAATAAAATTGGGAATTATTATTATTATCATTATTATTATTAGTGTTATTTATTTTAATAATAATTAAATAATAAAATAAGTGGAATATGAAGAGTGGAAGGGTAAAAGTGGAAAGTGGATAGAAAAAGATTCCAAAGGAGAACTCAGAGTTGGTTTTTCACGTATTGTGTCTCAGAGTCAGAGAGAAAGGGAAACGCTAAAGAGAAAGAGGGAGAAGAGGAAGAGGCCAAAGATTACTCGGAGCTTCCTTCAATCCAAAGAGGTAAGGGGTCTGAACCTTATTAAACAATGATATGTTGAAATTGGTGAAATATTGGGTGAACGAATTTGGGGTTTTTAGTCGAAGGAATTCGTAGAAATTATATGCAATGATGTTAGGATGGTGAAGTCGAATAGGAGACTAACTGTACTAGATGATATGAGTGAGTTATGTGAAAATTGGACTGTTTAAGGATGAATTTGGATAGATCTCGTAGCAGGGAAAGCCATTGCAGATCTGGAAACTTGGTCTCTGGTCATACGCGTATGGCACTAGGCAATACGCGTATGAGACTGATGGTACGCGTATGGCACTAGGCAATACGCGTATGGATGAGGAAGATGATGTTTTGAACGTGGGTTGGTCTCTGGTGGTACGCGTATGGGAATGTGATACACGTAGCATACGCGTATGGACGTGGGCAATACGCGTATGGATTTGGCCAGGCGTGGGCAATACGCGTATGAGCATGGGCAATACGCGTATGGGCAGACTTGTGGTCTTTCCTGGCTGTTGTTGTGCAGTTTCGGTTGTTTAGGCTGAGCGAGGTAACTTGGCTGATGCATAGTATACGAGGGATCAATTCCCGTTGCTTTGAGTGGTATAGATATTAGTAGAGTGCGATAATACTGTGTTTGATTATGTGGCATGAGGTGATATGCTCTTATGATAGAATGTGTTAATGATGATGATAACATGACTATATGATGCTGTTGTTGCTATGTTGATTATGATGAATGCTTGGTGTGCATGCATTCATGAAAGGCTGATGCCTAGTGATGAACGGACATGAGTTCCAATGATGTTGTTGACTCCGGGCTTGTTGAGAGGCTTAGTTCCTTACGGGGAACTCGGATTCTATGGTGATGAATCTGGGAGTGGTGATCCTGTATTGGTCACAAAATGGGTATACCGAGTCGTGTTGAGTCATGCATGGGTGTGTGTGCATTGCATTTGATGTGCTGTGTTGTCGATGTTCATGAGTTATTGATTATGATGATAATGATGAATTATGTTGGTATATGTGAAATATATGTAGGTTTATATTTCTGTCGTTATGTTATTATTTAATAATGTAATTCTCACCCCTTCTGCATGTGTTTATGTTCATCTATGATGAGCAATGTGCAGATAAAGCGGAGTAGCTATTGTTGAGGTTCGAAGAATAAGTGTAGAGTTATTCTACAGAGTCGAGTCAGATGCTCTGGTCATGTGACACCGGGGTTATGGGATTCGATAGATAGTTGATTATTATTTATGTTGTTTATGATGACCAAATGTTGGGATGTTTTACTGAGATAATGTTGAACCATTTTTATGAATTGTTATATGCTGAATTAGAATAATTGCGTTGTTGTCCGCTGCGAAGTTTAAATATTAAATAATATGTTTTATGTTGTAATGTAATGAGTGTTATGTTTTTATGAAATGTAAACTCTTCTACAGTGTTGTACTCTGATAATATATATATATATTATGTCGTTTGGGTAGAAGGGTGTTACAAGAAGGAGCAATGGAAGAACCCGCATGACTCGACTTCCAAGCAAATAGCTATTTTTGAAATTCTTCAAGTTTCATTTTCAAATCTGTCGTATCGACTATATATTTGTCTGCATGTGCATTAGCTAATGCAACCTCTTCACATGCTATAGAAGCCTCAACTCTAGCCGCCTCAATGGCTTGGCTATACGTTTCTCTATTTTGGTTTGAAACTATCACTTGTGTCAAGTAAGACATTTCATACCGTATGCATAATAAGTCAGTTGTTGAGTACATTGCATATGTGTTTGCATATGTAGTTGATCTTTCATGATGTTTTGGATTGGTTAATAATATGTACTTGTTATGATTGGGTGTGAGAATATTTTGTTGATAATTTTGTAATGAATGTGTGCTTGTTTTGTGCTCTCTACCTTAGCATTATTTACACTATTTATATTAGTTTCGTGTTTCTCACCCCACTTGCTTTCATGTTGTCCATCATGGACATCTTGCAGATACTCAGGTGTAGAGTTTTCTATTATAAGTGGAAGTTAGCTCGTGGAGTTACTTCATTTAGTTTTCATTGTTAGAAGTCTTATTCTGATTCTATAACATCGGGGTTAGGAACATTATTTGATTATTATGTTTTGTTGAAGTTTAAACCTTCAATTGGTTCTATGTTGGAGGTTTTAAGAGTTTCTTATGAGAATTATGGTTTTTGAAAATATTTTATTTAAATGGAAGTTTGAGACTAAATTTCTTATTGTGACTATTTTATTTAAATCGAAATAGGAACGATACCATCACAATGATACTCTAACAGAAGGTGAGTGTATCATGACGGGTATTGATTAACGTTAGTAATTTCGGTGAAATGTTTCGTTGATTGTTAAATGTTTGTCTTGTTAAAGGTTTCATCATCGGTGACACCTTAGATTATCGTGTAATTCTTAAAATATAAGTTCTAGGGTTTAGGGTGTTACATAGTGGTATTAGAGTAGGTCGGTCCATATGACCAGATTTTGTAATGTTGTCGAGTCTCTAGTACGCGACATATGTGTGTATACTATCAATTTTGTGTTTCTTCTAATGTTTGTTTGATGATGTGCAGCATGGCTGGAAGAAACAATCACATTATTGTTGATGCTTTAGAGTCAGTGGCTCAGGCACTGCATAGACAACATAATCAGGCAGGTGATGAGTGCAGCGGTAAATTCCTGATCATCAAGCTATGGATAAGCAAGACATCAAATAACAAGAGTCGCCACCGCGCTTTTGTTGTTTCCAAGGGAAAAGGGAAAAGTACGAACAAAACCCAAAAAATAATAAGTTTTCAAATCAAAACTAATAAAATGCCAGAGATTACAGGTAAGGGGGTTGGTTACACAGAGGGAAGGTGTTAGCACCCAAAGTGTCCTAGGTACTCTTAGGGAGCCCTTTCTTGTGTGCATAAGTGTTTTTGTACAAATGATGTTTGCAAAAAAATAGAATGGGGGGATGAGAAAAGAACTTGTTAATTATATTTTTGTGTTTGACAGGACCTTCGGACTTGTGCCTACGTACCAACATAAAAATGAGGGATCAAAACCTCGTAGTCCGTGGTATCAATTTCAAAATGGGTGTATTGCTTTTTAACAAAAATTTAAGTTTGAAAGGCACAAAGGCCTAAAAATGGTTTGAATGAGTTAGTTCTTTTTGGATTTTGAAATTTTTAAGTCAAGTATAGTTAAGTTTATTTACAAGTTTGATTAAGGAAAGAAGTTTGAAAATGCAATGGCTTAAGGCCAAAGTTTCTAGTTTGCAAAAGTGGTCAAAGTTTGAAAATTTACAAACACAAGCAAAGAATATTTTTGAAATGAGAGAGAGATTTTGGAAATTAAAGAAGTGGGAGGAGATGAAGAGACTAATCCTAAGAAAAAATTTAAAAGTTAAGAGTTGAAAAGATCTAACCAATGGGCTGCAATCCAATAGACAAGAATGTCATATAGAAACCCAAATTCCCTTGGACTTTTAGAATCAAGCAACAAACAATGCACAAAATCTCAACTTGAAGAGCAAGGCATCAAATAAAGATAGCCACATCCAAACTTAGCAACTCCATGATCTTCCTCAAAGTTTCCCATGCATCAGATGAATTCCAAGATAGCACAAATCACAGGTTCAAAATAACAGCTTCATGATGATCATGTTGCAGATGAACTTAAATGGATCTTCAATTATGTATCAGATGAAGTTTCAAATCACAAGAACTTGGTTATATGAAAGTTGGTATTGGCCAAGTCCTTTACATAGGGAGTGTTTCCTAAATTCTAAGTCCAATTGTTTCAGATCAAACCAACGGTCCACACAAGATATTTTTTTGGGTTTTTGTTCTTGTTATGTACATTAATGGTCAAAGACCACACAAACAAACACAATATACACAATCAAAATATATCACACAATATGGTCCAAGTGGACAAAGTGAAAATGACATTAACATAAACAATTAGAATGGTATGAATAATGGCAAATGAATAAGGCTAAAAAAATTAAATTGCATTGAAAGTAAAGGACTTGGAAATAAATGTTAGTTGTTAATGAGTTAGAAGTTAGTATTGCTTTTGCTTTGCATTTGTTTAAGTCATTCTTTGGAGAACACTCAACCCGCTTATCACAAGCATGGATCCTTGAACCAAGACATCTTCCAAAGGAAGGAAAAAAGGTCAAGTTTCCACACAATACCATGAAAGAGGGGAGACTTACAATATCATTAACTAGAATGCTATGCCTTTTGGATCAAAATTTAGCGTTATGTTAAGCAATCGTAATTGTACTTATGTAGAAGTCATCACTATTTGAGGTCGGACAATAGAATTTTGGTGTTAATGCATGTTAGAGACATAGTATGATGAACTATGCTCATGAAACATACCACACATAAAAAGAATATGCAAAGTGGGAACCTAATCTCATCCATACTTATGTTGATTTTGCAATCAACTAGCCTTAGGATATTGAGATATTATAGGTCCATGACATGAATGCATAAAGAAGGGGAATGATCTTAACCTAACAAACTCAAACCAACCTTGACCAAGGCCCAACAATACAAGTTAAACTCACAAAGTCAATTAAAATGGATCTACGCAATTAATTTGGCATTTAAACAATTAAAAATATTAAAAATAAAACATTAAATTAAATATGGTTGGTCAATTTCCTAAAACCTCATCAAAATACCAAAGAAATGGCCATGATATTTATCATAGGTCAAACAAGGTCAAAGGACTTTGGAGAAAAAAACTCAGATTATTTGGAGACTTAAAAGTATTTTTAAACAATTAAAAATATTCACAGAATCAATAAAATCATGAAAAATATTAATAATGATCCAAAAAATAATTTTAATGCAGAAAATGAAAGAGGATTTTATTTGAAATTTTTTGGTGAAACTCTCATATTTTTTGGATCAATATTAAAATTAATATGAATTAATGAAAATCAAAGGAATAAAAAATAAAATCAGATAATCAAAAAAACGTGGACCACTTGATCTGCCTCATTAATTGAAGTGGTAGATCAAGTGGTTGAGCGCGCACGTTCCATGATGCGCTTGAGTCAACATGTTGTACCAATGGTAATCACAATGTACGCTCATGATTAAAGCATTTCGAAACAGATCAATGGCTCTGGACCACGCCACATCATTTCCGGAGCAAAGCGCCGATCGTCTTCTCATGCGACCTTGGCCGAACTGGTCCATTCATCACCACATCAAAAATGAAGAAAAAAAAAGGACACGATCTTAAAGATAAAATGACGTAGATCACGAATATCACCTCAATTTTAACTAACTCCAAATATAGAGAGAGATATGTGGAGTTGAATTTTAAGGTGTGTCAACTGAGTTGCTTCGATTTGACCTCAAAGCAACTCAATCTTCTTGCCTACATTGATAGAACTTCAGACAACCAAGGATCCAAGAGAATTGATGAGTATTAAGAGAGAATCGAAGAGAAGAAAAATTTGGAAAATTACCTTCAATGCTATGCAAAAATGAATCTCTCTTGCTTCAATCCGTGCTTGATCTTGCTTATGGAGCTTGTGGAAGTGGCTTAAGAACAATTCAAAGCTTTGGATCCTGGAGTTTTTGAATCTCCAAACAGTGAGATTCAAACTCAAATTTCAAATGAAATTTCTCTGGTTTTCCTTTGAATTGAGAGGGTTTGGAAGATTGAGGGCAAATTTGGCGCGCCAAGGTCCTTTGAATTGATGCAAGGGACCTCTATTTATAGCAAAAGGAAGTGTTATTTGCACACTTGAAAAATTGTCCAAATTTGGTAATGCAATGCACATGCTTGCTTGCATGGGCGTGTACAGGCCCATGAAGCAATCTAATTAGGTCCAAAATCAAATGAAATGAGGTATGCATGAAGCTTTAATGGCAAGGCAAAGTTGTTTGAACATTTGAAGTATTGATCTTGCCAACTCGTACAAGTCTGTTTACACCATGCGCAGACCTATCAAACTTAGTCCAAAATGAATTAATTAGGACTCTTTAGAAAGCTTAGATCAAGAGGAACAACTCTTATGTTGAACACTTTTCCATTTGGAACTTGTATCATGGTGAATTTTGAGGTGGAAGTTTCGAAATTTCAACATGTTGAAATTTTTTCTAAATGTCAAGTCACATATTCAATTATCCCACCTTGCTTAAATTTTTATGTGAGCTCTAAATGAGAAACGTGTCTTCATAAAAGTTGTATCTCTTTCAAAGAAATTCAAAATGGTCACCAATTTGGCATCATTTGGATTTAGAATGAGTGAGTTATGCATTTTTGAAGTTGAGGAAAATCACTTGTTCAATGGTATTGGTCCAAAATGACCTATAATGTTTCCTCATATCACATGCTCATAAAAAATGATTTAGCTCTTACTCCAAACATGAAAGTTGAATTAGACATCTTGAATTTGATTTTGCAACTCGGAAATCTTTCATATCATAAAAATTGAGCAAGTTATGACCTTGGAAAGTTGACTTCCAAATTAGGGTTTAGACAAAATGACCTATAATGTTTCAACATAGAAAATGACTTTCCAAGAAAAATTAGCTCTATACCCTAGCATTAAAGTTGTTTGGAATGTCATTTGGAGTAACTCTTCTCTTGGAAGCATTTTCATATGATGTAAGTTGTAGGAGATAGGGTCTAGGAGGACCCAATTTTGATAAGATGAATTCATCTGGTCAACCACCATTCATCAACTTGCTAACTTGCAATTATCTTGACTTTTTAGGATAATGGTAGATCATATATGCATAAGGTGATGAATTTTGAAGTATCCCCTTGAAGAATTTGATCAATTGGTGAAGAAGCTTGTTGAAGAAGTTACTCAAGATACCTAGATGAACTAGGGTTTCCAAGACAAATCAACTCCAAACTCTTGAAGAATGCTTGATCAAAATACATGTAGAGATCATGGGGACTCATATATGATGCCTAGGACCTTTGTGGATCATTCCTTGGTTGTGCTCTTAGCAATGAGGGTCTTAAACCCTAGATGTAAACTTGATAGATCAAGGTGATCATGCCCTACCTATAAAAGAGTTAGGCAAATGTAAAGACATATTTTTGGTGTTTTGGTTAGTAAAATGATAAAATAAAAGTATGATACAATCACATGGTGCTTGGTGATCTCTCCCAAAATAAACCCAATGAAAGAGGGGCAAGGAGAATGCCAAGGTATGATCCCAATGCTAATGCATATGATGAGATGGCATGAGGGATTTTAGGGTCAAATTTGGGGTCTTACAGCTGCCCTTATTTAAGAACGTTCTAGATGAGGAGGTGAAGGTTAAAATCTTCGCTTCGGCTCAATAGAACGGGCTTAAGTAACAACATATAGAAACAAATTTTGGTCCCTGAGAGACCTCATGATGCTTGTGATATGAATGTAAAAACAAATTCTTTGTGGGGAAATGTTTCCACAAAGGATTTACAACTACCGGTTACTGGGCAGAAGACCGCAAAGAGAAGAAAATCTGTCATCGGTTAGGATGAACATATCAAGGATTAACTCTCTGGGGAATAAATGTAGGGATTATAACTACCTTTTTACTGGGTAGAATACCATCAAAGAGGATATCCGTCATCGATTAAGATGAACATATCAAGGATAAACTCAAAACAAGGGAAGAAAATATTTGTCATCGGTTAGGATGAACATATCAAGGATATACTTTCTGGGGATCGTGAAAACGAATCCGCTGGGGAGAGAAAAGGGTTACTTTTGCCGGGTATTGGGCAAGAAGTAACAAACTGCAAACTTAAGAAGAATATTACCAGCTACTGGGTAATAAACTCTCAGGAGACCCAAAGCATCTATCTAGGCAAGATCTAGAAAGAAACGGTCAATCAAGACTCAACCCAATGAGGATATAACCCAAGGGGAGTGGTGCCATCCAAATAATGAACTGGGGAGGAAGTTGAAACAAAAATCATCCATGAGGAAGTAACTTAGTGGGGAAGGGAGAAAGGTTAAAGTCTTTCTACTTAAGGGGCTGACATTCTACTATTGGAGGAGGACGGACACCAAACTTATATGGGAATAAAGTGCCACCATAGCGGAGAATTAAAATCACAAGAATGAATCAACAAGTGTGATGATTCAAATGATGAAATTATATGAATGTATATGTATATGTTTATGCATATATGATGATTATGCTGACAAAACGATCGCAAAGGATACAAAGGTGTCGTAGATTTGAATCATCAATACAATTCTCGTTCAATCCACAAAGATAGAGACAATTGTTGGAGAGAAAAGAGATCAACATCCCAAAAGCTCAATCATAGCTGGGGAAGGAAAAGACTTGCTAAGGAAAACCGTTATCAAGTCTGCAGGAAATTTTAGGTCAAAACTATATCAAATGGGAGACAACCATGCAGAGGATAAACACAAATAGCTGCTCCGAAACCAGGAGGAAACTCTGACTGAGAGCGAATCTGATGGTGATTGATAAGGAAACCAAAGTTTCTGTCACAACCATGCGAACTGCCGAGGAAAACTTTTCTTACTCCATTGGAGACCCAAATCGGCTGGGGAATAAACACTCCGCAGGGGACTGATCAACCAACTCAGTTGGCTACCACGCCGGGGAATGGCGAACAAAAATCGTCCGGAGAAATCAAAAAACACTGAGTGCTAAATAATATTGTCGGGGATAAAAGAGAAATGCGTCTACTGCTTCGGGGAGAACCAAATAATGCTCCACAATTAGGGCTTATTGCTTTTGAACCATTGTTGATATTCCTTTGAAATGAAATTGATTGCTTAAAATTCATGCTTTTATATGTTTAAGAAAAATGATTTTGGTTTAAAAATTTTAATTTCAAAAATGATCATAATAAAATTTAAATCTATTTGGCTGGAATAAATAAGAGTAGAAACAATTGGATAAAGTTAAACTTTATTTAATGGAATGGTAGTTTGTAAATGACAAGACCCCATAGATCTTTACAAAGTTGAAAATGGTAATTTACATGAAAAAAGGGTACATTGAATACAATGATCACTAATCCTTCTACCAACTCTTGATATCCACTGTGCTCTTGGCAGCTACTGGGGACAAGGAATCAACATCGATCGCTATGCTCAAGAGCATCTTCAAAACTGAAGATCAAAAGGATGCAGTTACTTGCCATAATCCCTAATTTTGCATAAATTTCCCCAAGGTGCGGTACTCAACTTATCAGGATAATTCTTTCTATTTTATGTCTCTAACTTTTTCCTGAATCGCCATTTCGGGTTCAATCCACCGAGACGCTCATTTTTGCCTAAGCCGCCCTTTCAGGTTTTCAACTTAGCGAGTTGTTCTTTTCTTTTTTAGGCGAAGTATTTCTTAATTGCATCTATATTCACAGGACGAGTGAACTCTTCACCATCCATAGTTGTAAGAATCAAAGCACCGCCCGAAAAGGCTCTCTTGACAACATATGTGCCTTCATAATTAGGAGTCCATTTGCCTCTAGAATATGGCTTGAAAGATAGAATCTTCTTAAGCACAAGGTCACCTTCTCTAAACACACGAGATCTGACCTTCTTATTAAAAGCTTTCTTCAATCTTTGCTGATATAACTAACCATGACACATGGCAGTCAATCTCTTCTCTTTAATCAAATTCAGCTGATCATACCTGGCTTGACACCATTTGGCCTCAGTCAACTTGGCTTCCATGAGCACACGTAGTGATGGGATCTCAACCTCTACTGGGAGTACAACCTTCATGCCATAAACAAGTGAGAAATGAGTTTCCCCTGTTGAAGTGCGGATGGATGTGCGATATCCGTGCAAAGCAAATGGGAGAATTTCATGCCAATCCTTGTATGTTACAACCATCTTTTGAATAATCTTCTTGATGTTCTTGTTTGCAGCTTCAACAACCCCATTCATCTTGGGTATGTAGGGAGAAGAGTTATGATGTGCATTTTTAAGTCTTTGCAAAAAGCTTTCATCATATTATTATTCAAGTTCGATCCATTATCAGTAATGATCTTACTCGGCACACCATAACAGCATATAATCTGATTCTTGATAAACCTTACAACAACTTGCTTGGTTACATTTTCATATGATGCCGCTTCAACCCACTTTGTGAAGTAGTCAATAGCCACAAAATGAAACGATGTCCATTCGAAGCTTTGGGCTCAATCATGCCAATCATATCAATTCCCCACATGGAGAAGGGCCATGGAGAGGAAATGACATTCAATAGTGTAGGAGGACATGAATCTTATCTACATAAATTTGACACTTGTGGCATTTCTTCACAAACTTGCAATAGTCAGATTCCATTGTTAGCCAATAGTAACATGCTCGCAACATCTTCTTTGCCATTGCATGTCCATTGGAATGAGTACCAAAGGAACCTTCATGGACTTCAGTAATCAATAAGTCTGCTTCGTATCTATCCACACATTTGAGCAGAACCATATCAAAGTTTCTCTTGTACAAAACATCACCATTCAGGTAGAAATTGTCGACTAATCTTCTCAAAGTCTTCTTATCTTTCAAAGATGCCCCAGGTGGGTAAATCTGACTTTGGAGGAAACAGTTGATATCATAATACTACGGCTTTTCGTCTTTGATCTCTTCAACAACAAACATATGAGATGGCCTATCAAGACGCATTACAGTTAAATTGGGAACCTCATTCCAATATTTCACTACAATCATTGAAGTCAATGTTGCAAGGGCATCTGCCATCCAGTTTTCATCTCGAGGGATATGATTCAATTCAACCTTTGTAAAGAAAGTTGAAATCCTCCTCGCGTAATCTCTATATGGTATCAAATCGGGTTGATTCGTCTCCCATTCACCTTTGATTTGATTCACAACCAAAGTTGAATCTCCATAGACATCCAAATACTTGATTCTGAGATCGACGACCTCTTCAAGCCCCATAATGCAAGCTTTATATTCTGCAATATTGTTTGTACATTTGAAGGTCAATCTAGCTGTAAATGGAAAATGCGTGCCTTGAGGAGTAATAGTTACTTCCCCAATGCCATTACCATACTGATTAACAACTCTATCAAATATCATGCCCCAACGGGAACCAGGTTCTGGCCCTTCTTCAAGCAATGGTTCATCACAATCTTTCATTTTCAAGTACAAGATCTCTTCATCAGGAAAATCATACTGCACTGACTGGTAATCTTCAATCGGTTGGTGAGCCAAATGATCAGCCAAGACACTACCTTTGGTTGCTTTCTGAGATCGGTATTCAATATCATATTCTGACAACAACATCTGCCAACGGGAAATCCTCCCGATTAAAGCAGACTTCTCAAATATATACTTGATTTGATCCATTTTGGATATCAACCAAGTGGTATGATTCAACATATATTTCCGCAGATGCTTAGCAGCCCAAGCCAATGCGCAACAAGTCTTCTCTAGCATAGAATATCGAGTCTCACAGTCGATGAACTTCTTACTAAGGTAGTAAATTACAAATTCTTTCTTTCCAGTCTCATGTTTCTAACCAAGAACACAACTGTCGCAACCTGAAAAATACAGTGCGCGAAAAAACAACCGGCGAAAGAAAATGACAGAAGAGTCGCCACCGTGCATTATTCATCCCAAAGAAGGGAAAGGAAACGCTCGAAGTAAACCTGAAAAAGGAAAGGACAAGACGGGGTCTCGTAACCAAATCTTGGGTTCGGGAGTCGGTTATGCGAAGGGAAGGTATTAGCACCCCTACGCATCCGTAGTACTCTACGGGATCCACTTTTGTAGTTCTTGTCTAAAGGGTGTGAGTTTATCTTGTGCTGTTTACCAAAAAAAAAGGGTTAAATGCAAATGACTCACGCGGATGTCGCATCCACTGCATACGTATCTCATCTGAATATGAGAATCAGAGTCTTCGTAGCTCGGCTAACCTATAGGTTGGGGGGATGTGTGCTCGCTAAGACATCGCGTCTTATGCCTACGTATCTCATCTGGAATGAGAATCAGAGCAAGCCGTAGTTCGGCTAACTATGGGGTTATGGATTGGGTTTTGGACGAACAACGTCACTACGCAATCTACCGGATGCTCGACCTTTGGAGACTTACTCGCCTGTAGTAGAAGGAGTTAACGTGTTGCTTTGGGTTTTAGGGTTTGGGATGCTCAAGGGCAAAAAGGCAGTCCTTGACGAAGGAACCGCGCTACCTGCAGGGATGCGAACACATACAAAACAAACATGTATAAAGTAAATGTGCCAACAAGGGGCTCAGAAGTAAATAAACAAAAGAAAACAAATGCCTCCTATCGAGGTCTTCCAGCTAAGAAAGCGATAAAATGCGGAAAAGAGGTAAAAGTACCACACGGATGAAGATCCGAAGTAACAGCAATTAAAGGAGTAAGAAACCCAGGGATCTCCCAAGCTAATGCCATCAAAGAAAGGTGAGTCAGTACAGGTAATTAGAATGAATCTCCAGGGGGTATCCCATAAATAAAGTGGGAAAACCACGCAAACCATCTCTGCAAGAGTCTGATGGGAGAGACCGGTTGAAATGTTAGGGTTTGCGTGAGATGAAAGTGTGTGAGTCAGATTGAATTTTTCAGAGCTGCCTGGGGGTTGCTCTGAGTTCTCTGTCAGGTTTCTCTCCAGGTTTTGTCAAGGGTTTTGTTTCAAGGAAACCTCAGAGTATTTTGCTTCTCTTCCTTTTTCTGTCTGATCTCCCTCTTTTATAACCTGATTTTCATGGCTTTGTGGGCTCAAATGAGAGAGGTCCAAGTCCAAGTTTTTTCTATTATATTTTTTTTTTTTTTGTAAAAAAATATTATTATTATTATTATTATTATTATTTTCGTTTTTTTTTTTCGTTTTTTTTTTTTTTAAAGTTTCTTGGATCTAATTCTGATTGACATGATGAAATGCAATATGAAATGCTAAATGAATGCAGGAATGAGGAGGGCAAATTTTGGGGTGTTACAGCTGCCCCTATTCAATCATCAACTAACCCGAGTAGGATGAAAGCGAACAGCTTATCAGACAAACAGGGTGAGCTGTGATTGAATACCAAAGATAGACCGAAAATTTGCGCTCCGAGAACACCACAAAAACGCGGAAATACACCGCGCTGTTTGTTTTTCTTCCGACCCTCTGGCTGGATCTGAATCAGTCTTCTGGCTTAATCTGGAGTTTCGATCCTCTCGCTGAACCTATACTCAATTTAGTCCTCTGGTTGGATATTAATTTTGATCCTCAGGCTGGATACGATTTTGATCTTCTGGCTAGATCTTCTTCGATCTTCTGGCTAGATCTCCTTCATTTCGATTCTCTGGCTGAATCTATTTCCATTGATTCTCTGGCTGAATCTACTTCGATCTTCTGGCTAGATCTGAATTGTTTTGATTCTCTGGCTGAATCTATTTCCGGTCTTCGGGCTAGACCTGACTTCGATCTTCTGGCTAGATCTGGATTGTTTTGATGATAAATTCCCATCATTAGGATCCCGCATCTGAGGCATGCGCTGGTTGACCCTCTTTTGAAATCTACACCTAACCTTCATATTAGATATGCAGCTTCGAGAATATTCCACTTTTGGGCTTCGTACATATTCTTTGGGCTAGAACATGTTGTAACGACTCCTCAATTAGACTTGGGCTTGCTGGGGAAATAAAGCTTGTAGGCGACTTCACTGGGGAATCTTCAAATTGAGCCTTAGGCTGGCTTACTGGAACACGATTCTCAGGCTGAATCTTCGAAATGACCCTCAGGCTGGATCATTGTGTAACACCCCAAAATTTGCCCTCCTCATTCATGCATTTATTTAGCATTTCATATTGCATTTCATCATGTCAATCAGAATTAGATCCAAAAAAAAAAAAACGAAAAAATAAAATAAAATAAAATAAAATAATTTTTTTTTAATTAATTAATTAATTAAATAAATAAAATATAATAAAATTTTTTGGACTTGGGTCTCTCTCATTTGAGCCCACAAAACCATGAAATTCAGTCTATAAATACCAAGGCTTCACTTGAGAGAACACAGAACAAAGGGGGATTTTGAAGAGAAGCAAAATACTCTGAGGTTTCCTTGGAACAAAACCCTGAGGAAAAAGATAGTGAGAGAAGACCTAACGGAGTTCAGAGCAGCCTCCAAACCCCGAAGGGAACTCAACTACACAGAATCACCTCTGCCTCACATAAACCCTGAAGATTGTTTTGTAAACCTCACGGGTGCAACTCAATTTCAATCAAGCTCTCCAATCAGGTTTGCCATTATTCCCATTACCTTTGCCCATGGGTTTAATACGTATATGAATGTATAAACAATGCCTTGAATGTTTAACCGTTTAATTTCTGAAATGTATGCCACAGGGTTTGAGTTTTTTAAAACCATACTGTTGATCATGACAAAAATGCTTATGGTGTTTCACTAACCCTTTTGTAGAATTTTTGTGAGGGCTCACATGCCTTTTGCAGGGATAACTTGCGTGGTTTCCCACTTTATTTGTGGGATAACCCCTGGAGGTTCATTCCGATTACCTGTACTGACTCACTTTTCTTTGATGGCATTAGCTTGGAAGGATCTCAGGGTTTCTTACTCCTCTAATTGTTGTTACTTCGGATCTTTATCCGCGTGGTACTTTTACATTTTTCCCGCATTTTACTGCTTTCCTAGCTGGAAGACCTCGATAGGAGGCAACGTTTGAGCCCCTTGGTGGCATTTTACTTTGAGATACATGTTTTGTGTTTTGTATTCATATCCCTGCAGGTAGCGCGGTTCCTTTGTCAAGGACTGCCTTTTTTCCCTCGAGCATCCCAAACCCTAAAACCCAAAGCAACACGCTAACTCCTTCTACTACAGGCGAGTAAGTCTTCAAAGGTCGAGCATCCGGTAGATTGCGTAGTGACGTCGTTCGTCCAAAACCCAATCCATAACCCCGTAGTTAGCCGAACTACGTTTTGCTCTGATTCTCAGGCCAGATGAGATACGTAGGCATAAGACGTGATGTCTTAGCGAGCACACATCCCCCCAACCTATAGGTTAGCCGAGCTACGAAGACTCTGATTCTCATATTCAGATGAGATACGTATGCAGTGGATGCGACATCCGCGCGAGTCATTTTCATTTAACCTTTTTTTTTTGTAAACAGCACAAGATAAACCCACACCCTTTAGACAAGAACTACAAAAGTGGATCCCGTAGAGTACTACGGATGCGTAGGGGTGCTAATACATTCCCTTCGCATAACCGACTCCCGAACCCAAGATTTGGTTGCGAGACCCCATCTTGTCCTTTCCTTTTTCAGGTTTACTTCGAGCGTTTCCTTTCCCTCCTTTGGGATGAATAACGCACGGTGGCGACTCTTCTGTCTTTTTCTTTCGCCGGTTGTTTTTTTTTCGCACTGTATTTTTCAGGTTGCGACAGCTGGCGACTCCACTGGGGACTTAAGAAGTTGACCTCTTGCTGGTCCATCTTCCCTAAGCGAGTCCCTCCTAGCTTTTGTAGTTTGTTTGTTTGTTGGGTGTTCATGCTTTTGTGCAGTTATTTATTTACCTGCTTTACCTTATTGCATTGTGTATATATCATTGCTGTTTCTGTTGGCTGGCTGCTTGGTGATCTTTGTGAGATGAATTCTATACCCGAGCTCGAGTGCACTTAGGATAGGAGAATGGCATAGTCCCGTCGACTTGTGTGGAGTTATTCCTTAGCGAGTTGACTTGCAAGCCCATTCACTTGGTGGAGGTCATGTTGAGATCAATAATGTCACATAAGTAAGTTGTGGTTAGACATTACTTGTTCCAATATAGACCTTAGAAGCCGAGGACCTTAGTTTACCAAACCCATCTTGGCCTATTCGTAGGACGTAGTGCGAAAGTCGTTCAAATGTGAGATTTGATACGATTGTTACGCGATACTACACTCATAAGAGTCTCTCTTGAGAATATTGTTGGAATACGAGTAGTCGTTCCTCTGATAATATCCGAAAGATGGGATTATGACTATGGGAACCTTTTGTAGAACATGTTTGGCAGGTTTAAACCTTAGTACACTCCTTTTGGGTGGTTCTTAACCTAAACTCCATGCTCGTGACTTGCAACAAACCCTTGATTCATGGTTAATCCGATCAGGTATCCTTAATATCAATGAAACTCGGGTGTTGATAAGGTGTAAACCATAATCCACCAAAATGGGTGGTTGATATTAAGGATAACATGATCCATCCCATGACCTTTGTTTGGTGTGCTCTTAATTTCTCTCCAGACAGTGCAACCTGACAGATGTTCAAGCGGATACATCAATTCTGATTGACATGCCTTTGCATTGCATAACATCATCTGCATATTTGCATCCAACATCTCATGCTTATTCATTTGCAGGGTATTCCCTTTCAAAACGGGGGTGCCTTAAAACTGAACAAGCAGTGCATCGCATACCATGCATATTAACCCTTGTCTGTTTTGCAGGTGTCACCGCAGTGTCTAATGTTTGTTCCCTGTATCAGGCAGTTATTGGTCCCAAGCAAGTTCACAGATACCCGACAAAGGAAAACCGTCCACGACTAGCGATGGACCAAGTACAGAAAGAGCTGGCTGATATGCGTGAAAGGATGGATCAGTTCATGACATTGATGACTGGTATGGCAGAAGGCCAGGCGAAGCTGAAGGAATTGGTTGAGCAACCATGACACGATCCGGAGGTGGAGATACCAAATGTTGAGGGAAACCCTGGTAACCCTGGGAACGCTGATAACCCTGTGAACACTGGTAACGCGGGTAACGCAAATGCTGATGGAAACCCGGGTAATGTTGGCAACACAGGGAATGTTGGAAATGATATTGGCGGAAGGTACAATGTGAATCAAGGAATTTGGATTAACGGGCACCCCGTTACTAAAGATTATCAGTGTGATCAATTTTCTTTGCACGACGACACCCTCGAGATCACTCGCCGTATGGATGAGCTGGCTGAGAAGCTCAAATCTTTGGAGTCTCAAAATTCCTTAGGCTTTGATGTCACAAATCTTGGTCTGGTTCAGGGAGTAAGGATTCCTCACAAGTTCAAACCCCCTACTTTTGAGAAATACAACGGGGCTTCTTGCCCACGCACTCATCTCCAATCTTATCTGGGAAGGTTGGGAGCTCACACGGAAGATGAAAAGCTATGGATGTACCATTTTGAAGACAGTCTAACTGGAGCTTCTCGTGAATGGTATTCTCATTTGTCTCGTGCTACCATCAAGAGCTGGAAAGACTTGGCAAAGGCTTTTATCAAGCAATATCAATACAACTTGGACATGGCTCCAAATCGGACCTTGTTGCAAGGTATGTCTCAGACTGCCAAGGAAACCTTTAGAGAGTATGCTCAGCGCTGGAGACAGATTGCTGCGTCCGTCCAACCCCCTATGTCTGAAAGGGAGATGGCGGACATGTTCATGAACACTCTTCAAGGCAATTATATTGAGAGATTGGCTGCTTGCCCGTCAATCAGCTTTGCAGAGATAGTAATTGATGGAGAAAGAATCGAGAGTCTGTTGAAGATGGGCCGAATTCAAGACAATAGTGCTTCCAACTCATCAGGTCCCAAGAGACCGTTTGCTGGTAACGGTCAGCGAAGAAAAGAAGGCGAGACAAGCGATGTGTATGCCGGCAGAGGCAGGGGTAGAGGACGCCCTAATTATTACCAAGATCAAGTGGCCGCAGTCACTATTCCAACACCTGTTCCTCAACCGCAATATCATCCGCAACAACAACCCAGGTACAACAATCAAGGAGGTAATCTGGGTCAGCAGAGACACTATCAACAACGTCCAAGGCAGACGGACCGGGTCATCGAGCCAATCCCAATGCCTTATTCAGTATTACTTCCCAAGCTGATTGACATGAATCTGGTTACGCTGAGAACTCTGGCCCCACCAATCGATCCCAATAATTTGCCTAGAGGTTATGATGTCAACGCCAGATGTGCTTTTCACTCCAACGCACTTGGCCATACTACAGATAATTGCAAGGCTCTCCAGTTAAAGGTACAAGATTTGAGAGATGCCCAGGCTATCAATTTTGCTCCGGTGCCTAATGTTATCCAGAACCCGATGCCGGCTCACGGCGGGCAGGGGATTAATGCTGTCGAAGTGGTTGAAGCTGGTAATGCCCAAGGCTGGGGCAAATTTGTGGAGCCAGTCATCAAAGAAGACAAGTTTGGATTGGGGTATGCTCCGGGATCTCAGAAGAATGAAGTCGGTACTTTCTCCAGCGGGGGTTTGGTTTCTCCCCACGTCGTCAATGCTGCAGATGAAGACAAGGCTGACAGCGACTGTGACTTAGATAGCTGGATTCGCCCGTGTGTCCCGGGAGAAAAGCTCGACAATTGGTCGTCCGAAAAACCGTCCGGGTTATTCTGCTGAAAGAGTGATTTTTATTGTTTTCCTTTTATTACATGCATAATAAAGTCTTACACTTTGCCCAAGGTGTAATGACTCATTTGTAGGGCCATCCATTTAGTTACGTTTCACAATTATTTTTATCATCAATAAAGGACGGCTTTTGCAAACAATTTTGTGTTCTCTTTCTTTCAGTTTTTTTACTTTTTACAAAAAAAATGGCAATGTTTCTTTTTTCGTTTTTCCTTTCTTTCAAAAAAAAATCTCTCATTCTAAGGTAAAGCATGATCCTCCATCATGCAGAGCCGACCACCCGGATCTCACTGCTAACGACACTGCTATGGCCAAGTATGACTTCGACAATCCTATCTATCAAGCCGAAGAAGGGGCTGAGGAAGATTGTGAATTGCCTGAAGGGTTAGCCAGATTGTTGAAACAGGAGGACCGAGCTATTACACCTTATCAGGAGGTGGTTGAGACCATCAACGTTGGTACCGAAGACGACAAGAAAGAGATCAAGATCGGGGCCAGTCTACAAGCAGAGAGAAAAGACCGTTGATCATGTACTTGACTGTGTTAGAAAGGTCGATGGGTTGTGTGCTCGGTCAGCATGACGAGTCAGGTCGAAAAGAGCATGCAATATACTACCTTAGCAAAAGTTTACCGACTGTGAACAAAGATACTCATTGCTCGAGAAAACTTGCCGCGCTTTGGCATGGGCTGCTCGCCGACTAAGACAGTATATGTTGACTCACACGACTCTATTGGTATCAAAAATGGATTCAGTCAAGTATATTTTTGAAAAGCCAGCACTTACCGGAAAAGTTACTAGGTGACAAATGATACTGACAGAGTATGACATCCAATACACTTCACAAAAAGCCATCAAGGGAAGTGTCTTGTCAGACTATCTTGCAAAGCAACCGATTGATGATTACCAACCTATGAGGTTTGACTTTCCTGATGAGGACATCATGTTTCTCAAATCGAAAGATTGAGAGGAACCACTCCCGGAGGAGGGGCCTGACCCTGAATCCAAATGGGTTATGATGTTTGATGGGACGGTCCACGTCAATGGTCGCGGAGTTGGTATAGTGTTGATCACACCGGAAGGGGGTTCATATTCCATTTGGTGCCAGAATAACTTTTCCATGCACCAACAATGAAGCCGAATACGAAACTTGTATCCTAAGACTTGAGGAAGCCGTCAATATACAGATTAAATCCCTGGATGTATACGGGGACTCAGCTTTGGTCATCAATCAAACCAACGGGAAATGGTGCTATGCTGGAACTACGTACCCAGAATTGACGTATCTCGGTCAGAGACGAATGAAGAAAGCATTTGGTCAGAAAGTGCGCTCTCGGGAGTATCGAGTCGGTGAATTGGTACTCAAAAGATTTCTTCCTCCCAACACAGATCACAGGGGCAAATGGACACCGAACTATGAGGGTCCGTACGTGGTTAAAAGGATTTTCTATGGCGGAGCTTTGACGCTAACAACCATGGAGGGCGAAGGATTCCCGTCCACTATTAACTCAGATGCGGTTAAAAAATACTTCGCATAAAATAGACCCGCTGGACAGTAAAAAGAATAGTCCAGGCAAAAAAAGGGGCATCCCGACGAACCAAAAAAAAAGAATAAAGAGGTTCAGGCAAAAATTAGGGATATATAAAAAAAACGAGTACACCCGGTGAGTCGAAAACCCAAAAGGGCGGCTCAGGCAAAAATGGGTATCCCGGTGGATTGAAAACCCGAAAAGGGGGCGATCCAGGCAAAAGTTAGGGAATAAGCGAATGACTGTGATCTGAGTTCATCAGTGTTATATCACCATTTCATTCAATCCGGCAATCTTCGAAGGTTAAAGATCGACTAATCATCCACTTCAGAAAGCAAGATGAGCAGAGCGTCTTGAGGACATACGAGCCATAGCAGAGTCGAAACTCAGTGGGACCCCGTTTCCATATTTGCCATTAGGATAGTTCTCTTTTTATAGCGATCACCTCTTTTCAGGGATCAGCTTCCTGATACCCTCGCCTATTCCTGGCACAAATTTTCTCCCCAGTAAGAGTCGAATAATTCAGTTAAAGAGCCTCTTTATTTTTCATTTATCAGTTTGTTTGCAAAAATGTCCGAATTTTTGATAAAACATATTGCATATGAACATAATGGTGGCTTTTGCAGATGATTTGCACAGGAAAACATTTAAAATTGCTTTGAATGTGCTTAATCCCGAACGGTGAATTCAAACCGAGTAATTCCCCAGAGGCATACGTGTATTTTTGGTTGCAGGTCACAGGAACCGGATGCCAAGTCATGAATCCTCATCCCCAAGCGGTTGACAAAGTCTCTCCTCAGCAGAGCATGTTCCCCAACAGAGTTGACAGTATCCAGACTATATATCCCCAGCGGAGTTGACAGTGTCAGACTGTATCTTCCTAGCAACAGCGGAGTGGTTGCATATCCAACGGACAAGAGGGTGGTGTTACCAGTGTTCATCTCATCCCCAGCAGATTATTTCTAACAGATTTGTTCTAATCCCCAGCTTGAGGGCGATTAGCAAGTTCATATCCCCAGCAAAGGTCGTTTCCTACGACATTTCCCCAGGAAGTGTTTTCCCCACAGACTCTCCTCACAGAGCCTCGCCGAACAAAGTTTCCATAGTTGATACTCCCCCCGCAAGGTCAACTTTTCAAGCAGCCAATTTATTTTTGGTGGCTCATTGGTCCCGGCAAACGGATCATTCCCCACAGAGCATTCAAGGATTGATACAGCGATTTGTTCCCTACCGGAGTTTGCTTCCCCTAGCAGATTTCTTTTTTTCTTTTACACCATGCATAGCATTTGCATTCGCATGCATATCATATCAAGCATACACATAAGCTGATAAACAGGTTCTTCCAAGCAGACTGAAGAATTACTTTACAACCAAGGTCATGAGATCCAGCCAGAGGATCAAGCGTGAGTGATCCAGCCTAAGGGTCATTTTGAAGATTCAGCCTGAGAATCGTTTTCCCGTGATCCAGCATGAGGGTCACTTTTTGAAGATTCAGCCTGAGAATCGTTTTCCCGTGATCCAGCATGAGGATCATTTTTGAAGATTCAGCCTGAGAATCGTTTTCCCAAGAGTCAGCCTGAGGCTCAATTTGAAGATTCCCCAGTGAAGTCGCCTACAAGCTTTATTCCCCAGCAAGTCTAATTGAGGAGTCGTTACAACATGTTCTAGCCCGAAGAATATGTACGAAGCCCAAAAGTGGAATATTCTCGAAGCTGCATATCTAATATGAAGGTTGGGTGTAGATTTCAAAAGAGGGTCAACCAGCGCATGCCTCAGATGCGGGATCCTATTGATGGGAATTTATCATCAAAACAATCCAGATCTAGCCAGAAGATCGAAGTCAGGTCTAGCCCGAAGACCGGAAATAGATTCAGCCAGAGAATCGAAGCAATTCAGATCTAGCCAGAAGATCGAAGTAGATTCAGCCAGAGAATCAAAGGAAATAGATTCAGCCAGAGAATCGAAACAAAGAAGATCTAGCCAGAAGATCGAAAATCGCAACAATTCAGATCTAGCCAGAAGATCGAAGTAGATTCAGCCAGAGAATCAAAGGAAATAGATTCAGCCAGAGAATCAAAACGAAGGAGATCTAGCCAGAAGATCGAAGAAGATCTAGCCAGAAGATCAAAATCGTATCCAGCCCAAGGATCAAATTTAATATCCAACCAGAGGACTAAATTGAGTATAGGTTCAGCCAGAGGATCGAAACTCCAGATTAAGCCAGAGGATCGGAAGAAAGATAAACAGCGCGGTGTATTTCCGCGTTTTTGTGGTATTCTCGGAGCACAAATTTTCGGTTTGTCTTTGGTATTCAATCACAGCTCACCCCGTTTGTCTGATAAGCTGTTCGCTTTCATCCTACTCGGGTTAGCTGATGTTTGAATAGGGGCAACTGTAACACCCCAAAATTTGCCCTCCTCATTCATGCATTCATTTAGCATTTCATCATGTCCATCAGAATTAGATCCAAAAAAAAAAAAACGAAAAAAAAAATATAATTTTTTACAAAAAAATAATAATAATAATAATAATAATAATAATAAATTTTTAATTAATTAATTAATTAATTAAATAAAATATAATAAAAAAATTTGGACTTGGGTCTCTCTCATTTGAGCCCACAAAACCATGAAATTCAGTCTATAAATACCAAGGCTTCACTTGAGAGAACACAGAACAAAGGGGGATTTTGAAGAGAAGCAAAATACTTTGAGGTTTCCTTGGAACAAAACCCTGAGGAAAAAGATAGTGAGAGAAGACCTAACGGAGTTCAGAGCAGCCTCCAAACCCCGAAGGGAACTCAACTACACAGAATCACCTCTGCCTCACATAAACCCTGAAGATTGTTTTGTAAACCTCACGGGTGCAACTCAATTTCAATCAAGCTCTCCAATCAGGTTTGCCATTATTCCCATTACCTTTGCCCATGGGTTTAATATGTATATGAATGTATAAACAATGCCTTGAATGTTTAACCGTTTAATTTTTGAAATGTATGCCACAGGGTTTGAGTTTTTTGAAACCATACTGTTGATCATGAAAAAAATGCTTATGATGTTTCACTAACCCTTTTGTTGAATTTTTTTGAGGGCTCACATGCCTTTTGCAGGGATAACTTGCGTGGTTTCCCACTTTATTTGTGGGATAACCCCTGGAGGTTCATTCCGATTACCTGTACTGACTCATTTTTCTTTGATGGCATTAGCTTGGAAGGATCTCAGGGTTTCTTACTCCTCTAATTGTTGTTACTTCGGATCTTTATCCGCGTGGTACTTTTACATTTTTCCCGCATTTTACTGCTTTCCTAGCTGGAAGACCTCGATAGGAGGCAACGTTTGAGCCCCTTGGTGGCATTTTACTTTGAGATACATGTTTTGTGTTTTGTATTCATATCCCTGCAGGTAGCGCGGTTCCTTTGTCAAGGACTGCCTTTTTTCCCTCGAGCATCCCAAACCCTAAAACCCAAAGCAACACGCTAACTTCTTCTACTACAGGCGAGTAAGTCTCCAAAGGTCGAGTATCCGGTAGATTGCGTAGTGACGTCGTTCGTCCAAAACCCAATCCATAACCCCGTAGTTAGCCAAACTACGTTTTGCTCTGATTTTCAGGCCAGATGAGATACGTAGGCATAAGACGCGATGTCTTAGCGAGCACACATCCCCCCAACCCATAGGTCAGCCGAGCTACGAAGACTCTGATTCTCATATTCAGATGAGATACGTATGCAGTGGATGCGACATCCGCGCGAGTCATTTTCATTTAACCTTTTTTTTTGTAAACAACACAAGATAAACTCACACCCTTTAGACAAGAACTACAAAAGTGGATCCCGTAGAGTACTACGGATGCGTAGGGGTGCTAATACTTTCCCTTCGCATAACCGACTCCCGAACCCAAGATTTGGTTGCGAGACCCCGTCTTGTCCCTTCCTTTTTCAGGTTTACTTCGAGCGTTTCCTTTCCCTCCTTTGGGATGAATAACACACGGTGGCGACTCTTCTGTCTTTTTCTTTCGCCGGTTGTTTTTTTTTCGCACTGTATTTTTCAAGTTGCGACACACTGGAACACGATTCTCAGGCTGAATCTTCGAAATGACCCTCAGGCCGGATCACTGGAAAACAATTCTCAGGCTGAATCTTGGAAATGACCCTCAGGCCGGATCACTGGAAAACGATTCTCAGGCTGAATCTTCGAAATGACCCTCAGGCTGGATCACTGGAAAACGATTCTCAGGCTGAATCTTCAAAACGACCCTCAGGCTGGATCACTCACGCTTGATCCTCTGGCTGGATCTCATGACCTCGGTTGTAAAGTAATTCTTCAGTCTGCTTGGAAGAACCTGTTTATCAGCTTATGTGTATGCTTGATATGATATGCATGCAAATGCAAATGTTATGCATGGTGTAAAAAGAAATCTGCTTGGGGAAGCAAACTCCGGTAGGGAACAGATCGTTGTATCAATCCTTGAATGCTCTGTGGGGAATGATCCGTCTGCCGGGACCAATGAGCCACCAAAAATAAATTGGCTGCTTGAAAAGTTGACCTTGCGGGGGGAGTATCAACTATGGAAACTTTGTTCGGCGAGGCTCTGTGAGGAGAGTCTGTGGGGCAAACACTTCCTGGGGAAATGTCGTAGGAAACGACCTTTGCTGGGGATATGAACTTGCTAATCGCCCTCAAGCTGGGGATTAACAAATCTGTTAAAAGTAATCTGCTGGGGAATGAGATGAACACTGGGAACACCACCCTCTCATCTATTCGTTATGCAACCACTCCGCTGTTGCTAGGAAGATACAGTCTGACGTTGTCAACTCCGCTGGGGATATATAGTCTGGATACTGTTAACTCTGCTGGGGAACATGCTCTGCTGAGGAGAGGCTTTGTCAACCGCTTGGGGATGAGGATTCATGACTTGGCATCCGGTTCCTGTGACCTGCAACCAAAAATACACGTATGCCTCGGGGGAATTACTCGGTTTGAATTCACCGTCCAGGATTAAGCACATTCAAAGCAATTTTAAATGTTTTCCTGTGCAAATCATCTGCAAAAGCCACCATTATGTTCATATGCAATATGTTTTATCAAAAATTCGGACATTTTTGCAAACAAACTGATAAATGAAAAATAAAGAGGCTCTTTAACTGAATTATTCGACTCTTACTGGGGAGAAAATTTGTGCCAGGAATAGGCGAGGGTATCAGGAAGCTGATCCCTGAAAAGAGGTGATCGCTATAAAAAGAGAACTATCCTAATGGCAATGGGGATACGGGGTCCCACCGAGTTTCGACTATGCTATGGCTCGTATGTCCTCAAGACGCTCTGCTCATCTTGCTTTCTGAAGTGGATGATTAGTCGATCTTTAACCTTCGAAGATTGCCGGATTGAATGAAACGGTGATATAACACTGATGAACTCAGATCACAGTCATTCGCTTATTCCCTAACTTTTGCCTGGATCGCCCCCTTTTTCGGGTTTTCAATCCACCGGGATACCCATTTTTGCCTGAGCCGCCCTTTTGGGTTTTCGACTCACCGGGTGTACTCTTTTTTTATATCCCTAATTTTTGCCCGAACCTCTTTATTCTCTTTTTTTTTTGTTCGTCGGGATGCCCTTTTTTTGCATGGACTATTCTTTTTATCGTCAAGCGGGTCTATTTTATGCGAAGTATTTTTTTTAACTGCGCCTGAGTTAATAGGGGATGGGAATCCTTCGCCATCCTTGGTTGTTAGCATCAAAGCTCCGCCATAGAAAATCCTTTTAACCACGTACGGACCCTCATAGTTCGGTGTCCATTTGCCCCTGTGATCTGTGTTGGGAGGAAGAAATCTTTTGAGTACCAATTCACCGACTTGATACCCCCGAGGGCGCACTTTCTGACCAAATGCTTTCTTCATTCGTCTCTGACCGAGATACGTCAATTCTGGGTACGTAGTTCCAGCATAGCACCTTAATCATCGAAGACAAGGTAAACAAAGCATCAGCAAATTGGTTTTCTTCAAAAGAAAGTCAACAATCTTCTCGTGTAGTCTCTGTAAGGAGCCAGATGAGGCTGAGGTGTATACCATTTCCCGTTGGTTTGATTGATGACCAAAGCTGAATCCCCGTATACATCCAGGGTTTTAATCTGTATATTGATGGCTTCCTCAAGTCTTAGGATACAAGCTTTGTATTCGGCTTCATTGTTGGTGTAGGGAAAAGTTATTCTGGCACCAAATGGCATATGAACCCCTTTCCGGTATGATCAACACTACACCAACTCCGCAACCATTGACGTGGACCGCCCCATCAAACATCATAACCCATTTGGATTCAGGGTCAGGCCCCTCCTCCGGGAGTGGTTCCTCTCAATCTTTCGATTTGAGAAACATGATGTCCTCATCAGGAAAGTCAAACCTCATAGGTTGGTAATCATCAATCGGTTGCTTTGCAAGATAGTCTGACAAGACACTTCCCTTGATGGCTTTTTGTGAAGTGTATTGGATGTCATACTCTGTCAGTATCATTTGTCACCTAGTAACCTTTCCGGTAAGTGTTGGCTTTTCAAAAATATACTTGACTGGATCCATAGAGTCGTGTGAGTCAACATATACTGTCTTAGTCGGCGAGCAGCCCATGCCAAAGCGCGGCAAGTTTTCTCGAGCAATGAGTATCTTTGTTCACAGTCGGTAAACTTTTGCTAAGGTAGTATATTGCATGCTCTTTTCGACCTGACTCGTCATGCTGACCGAGCACACAACCCATTGACCTTTCTAACACAGTCAAGTACATGATCAACGGTCTTTCCTCTCGGCCTACAGACTTGCCCCGATCTTGATCTCTTTCTTGTCGTCTGCGGTACCAATGTTGACGGTCTCAATCACCTCCTGATAAGGTGTAATAGCTCGGTCCTCCTGTTTCAACAATCTGGCTAACCCTTCAGGCAATTCACAATCTTCCTCAACCCCTTCTTCGGCTTAATAGATATGATTGTCGAAGTCATACTTGGCCATAGCAGTGTCGTTAGTAGTGAAATCCGGGTGGTCCGCTCTGCATGATGGAGGATCATGCTTTACCTTAGAATGAGAGATTTTTTTTTCTGGAAAGAAAGAAAAAACGAAAAAAGAAACATTGCCATTTTGAAAAAACTGAAAGAAAGAGAACACAAAATTGTTTGCAAAAGCCGTCCTTTATTGATGATAAAAATAATTGCGAAATGTAACTAAATGGATGGCCCTACAAATGAGCCGTTACACCTTGGGCAAAGTGTAAGACTTTATTATGCATGTAATAAAGGAAAACAATAAAAATCACTCTTTCAGTAGAGTAACCCGGACGGTTTTTTCAGACGACCAATTGTCGAGCTTTTCTCCCGGGACACACGGGCGAATCCAGCTATCTAAGTCACAGTCGTTGTCAGCCTTGTCTTCATCTGCAGCATTGACGATGTGGGGAGAAACCAAACCCCCGCTGGAGAGAGTACCGGTTTCATTCTTCTGAGATCCCGGAGCATACCCCAATCCAAACTTGTCTTCTTTGATGACTGGCTCCACAAATTTGCCCCAGCCTTGGGCATTACCAGCTTTAACCACTTCGACAGCTTGCTTGTATGAAGAGATAGAAGTCCCGACCTTCTCAAACTCAGGTGAAAAGACAACTTCGGGCGCGACCTCATTGATGTTTATGGCTTCGAAGCCCTGACACAGCATCTCGTGCATCTCGCCGTCCATCTCTACATACTTAAATGTAGACAGGTGGCTAACAAAAATATCCTCTTCACCACAGACAGTGACGACCTGACCTTCTAGTTCATATTTGAGCTTCTGGTGGAGGGTAGAAGTAATAGCACCGGCAACATGAATCCAAGGCCGACCTAGCAGACAGCTGTAGGCAGGCTGGATATCCATCACATAAAAGGTGCTCTTGAACACCTGCGGTCCAATCTTAACTAGCAACTCAACTTCGCCAAAGACTGCTCTGTTAGAGCCATCAAAAGCCCTCAAAACTAAGTTACTTGGCCTCAGGATGGTGTCATCGCAATCCAACTTCATTAAGGCTTTCTTTGGAAGAACATTCAGAGAAGAGCCTGTATCAACCAAAACATGGGAAAGCATCACCCCTTTGCACTCCATTGTGATATGCAAGGCTTTGTTGTGATTCCTGCCCTTAGATGTCAGGTCATTATCGGTGAAACCTAGCCCCCGGCTAGCGTTTACATTGGAAACTACCGACTCCAGCTGGTTAACAGTTATCTCCGGTGGAACATAGGCCATATTCAGTACTTTCAACAAGGCTGCTCTCTGCGCCTCAGAGCACAACAATAGTGAGAGAATGGAGATCTTTGAGGGTGTCTGATTTAGCTGGTCGACTACCTTGTAGTCACTTTTCTTGATAATCCTCATAAACTCATCCACTTCCTTCTCGAATGCGGTCTTAGGAGGATCTTCCTCAGTAGTAACCTCTTCGGTGGCTACCTGCTTTCCTTTAGCCTTGGCAGACGCCTCAGCTTCAGTATTCGTGCGTAATGTTGATGGTGCAAATAGGCGTCCACTGCGAGTGAAGCCACCAACCCCTCCAACATTGTCTACAGCGGAGCTACCAATGTCAATGTCTTCTTCGTTAACTCTCTGCCCCTGGCAGTAGATATCAACCCCATAGTGCCACGGGATAGCACTGTCTTTCTCATACGGAACGGGTCCTGGTATTGTGATGGTGATCGGACCAACCAAAGTCGGTTGAGGGCTGTTAGAGTAAATTGCCACTGGTGCTGAACTTTCGATGTTCACCGTTGCTGGTTCTGTACTTTCTGGGAAATATATTGTTGTCGGAGCGAGTCTCTCGGGAACATATATTTCTTCAGGAGTGAAATAAAACGTCACCGTCGATACATCATTCTTCATTGGACGGGCCTGATCGAACTGAAGACAACCTTCATCTATCAGTTGCTGAATACCCCTTCTCAAACTGTCACATCCGTTTTCGGCAGCTTGACAATTTCTGCATTCTTCCCCACAGCCCGGGAAAATCTGTCCTTTCAGAAGTCGGTCTTTAACCACCGATAGCGAAGTCTTCACCTTAGTCACATCAGAAACCAAATTCAAAGTTTCCCCACTATCAACAGCATTAATCCTCTGCCCGCCGTGAGCCGGCATCGGGTTCTGGATAACATTAGGCACCGAAGCAAAATTGATAGCCCGGGCATCTCTCAAATCTTGTACCTTTAACTGGAGAGCCTTGCAATTATCTGTAGTATGGTCAGGTGCGTTGGAGTGAAAAGCACATCTGGCGTTGACATCATAACCTCTAGGCAAATTATTGGGATCGATTGGTGGGGCCAGAGTTCTCAACGTAACCAGATTCATGTCAATCAGCTTGGGAAGTAATACTGAATAAGGCATTGGGATTGGCTCGATGACCCGGTCCGTCTGCCTTGGACGTTGTTGATAGTGTCTCTGCTGACCCGGATTACCTCCTTGTTGTTGATTGTGGTACCTGGGTTGTTGTTGCGGAAGATATTGCGGTTGAGGAACAGGTGTTGGAATAGTGACTGCGGCCACTTGATCTTGATAATAATTAGGGCGTCCTCTACCCCTGCCTCTGCCGGCATACACAACGCTTGCCTTGTAACACCCCGATAAAAATAAGATAATTATTTAATTTAAGTTAATATTATATTTATTAATTTAATTAAATAATTGGAATTATTGGATTATTATTATTATTATTATTATTATTGGAATAATAATTATTGGAAAATATATATAAGTTGGAAATAAGAAAAAGAGTCCCATTTGGTAAAGAAAGGGTTTCACGTGAAAAGCAGAGAAGCGGCTGAAAAGAGGAAAAGGGCAAAGAGACAGAGCAAGAGGAAGAAGGTTGGAGAAGAGAAAAGCTTGAAGCTTAAAGATTCGCCGGATTGACTCAGGTAAGGGGGGTTTATCGTCGTTTAATGGGTATTATGGGTTAACATGTAATGGGTAGTGATAAGCCATTGATTTGACCCTAATTGGGATGTTGAATGCTGAAAAATGGTGTTGGATAAGTTGTGTTAAAGCTGTAATTGACTCTGTAATTGGATGAGTCTTGATTTCCCGAAAGTGTAGCTTTTTACGGAATTGAAATCGGAGGTCCGGAAGTCCTCCAACGGCGGAAAATGCGGAGAATTCTGCATTCTGCTTCGTGTTAGCGTAGGAACAGCTTTCTGTCTTGCGTTAACCGGTTAACCCAGGGTGTTAACCGGTTAACACTGTTAGGAATTGTGAAGTATTGTTGTTTTGCTTGCGTTAACCGGTTAACCCAGGGCGTTAACCGGTTAACACTGTTGTGATTTGTGAAAATTGCTGTTCTGTTTGCGTTAACCGGTTAACACTGTTGAGTTTTGCCAGAAAGCGTGTTCTGTGTTGCGTTAACCGGTTAACCCAGGGCGTTAACCGGTTAACACTGTTGGAAATTGGAAAAATTGATATTTTAATGTTGTGAACATAATTGGTGATTGGCCTATATCGGTGTGTGATATAGTAGGGATTATTTCCCGTTGTTTTGAGTAGGATAGGTATTAGTAGAGTGTGCTAATACTGTGATTGAATTATTTGGCATGACATGATATGATTATGTGATAAATATGCTGATGATGTGTGAAAATATGCATAATGTTGTGAATGTATATATTATGTATGTAATTGTGGATGGACTGTTTTATGGCTTAGAGTGTGAGCATATGTCCATTGTGGATTGTTGTTGATGTTGCATGCTAGGTGATTTGGCATAGCATAATGTGGCCTTTATGGTGGTAGCTAATTACCATGGTGAGGAATTAGTGATGTTAGTCATTTTGGACTGTTGTTGATGTTTGCATGCTAGGTGATTAGCGTGCATAGCATGGCCCTTGGGGTGGTAGCTAATTCCCATGGTGAGGAATTAGTGATGTGAGTCACTAGGTCTCAAATGAGTGGGACTAGTGAGCTTGGTAGCCGTACCTGGATTTGGTCGGTGAAGTTGAACTATATGTTCACGAATAGTCGGTACCGCATGCATGGAGTCTCATTGCATAATGTATGTATGACGTATAATATGAATGGATGTATTCCAATATTATACGTGTGTTTTATGTTGGTGTTGAGTATGATGTTTGAGTTGATGTGCCGTTACTGAATGTGTGTTATGAGTAGGGTGATGAAATGTGTTAAATTACTTAACATTGCATGATACTTTATAATGCTTATTATATCGATTGAGGAACTCACCCTTACAACTATTTTTCAGGTAACGAGCAGTAATTGAGTAGGAGCTAGTGCTTGGAGTCTAGTGTAGTTCCTTAGTGGGTCATGCTCTGGTAGATGTAACATCGGGATGGGATGTTTTAAATGTTTATTGTTGGTTGTGAACCAGTTTACATGTAATATGTTACATGTTTTGCATGATTGATTTAATCTCTATCCGCTGCGTATTGTGCAAATGCTTTATGTTTTGAATTAATAAAAGAGCATGACAGTAATTGTGTGACACCCTTAATTGCATATCTACTCTGATTGATATATGTTGTTATTTTAATTAAATATTTGGGGTATTTTAGAAGGGTGTTACATTAGTGGTATCAGAGCATAGTCGGTCGAGTCGAGTCGTAATTATTCTGTTTCCCCTGTACGGGATAGGTGTTGTATAACCCTATCAGTACTTATTGTTTTATCTTGTTGGGTTCTCAGAATAGAGATGGCTGGAAGAAGTAGAGACGATGCTGCGATTGCTGAGGCTCTGGGTATGCTAGCTGGAGTACTTGGGGGAAATCCGAATGTTGTGGGAATGGGAGCTGCTCGTCAACTGAGTGAGTTCCAGAAGAACAATCCTCTAATGTTCAAGGGAGCATACGATCCAGATGGTGCTCAGAAGTGGTTGAAGGAGATCGAGAGGATCTTCCGAGTGACTGAGTGTGCCGATAACCAGAAGGTCAGGTTCGGTACGCATATGCTGTCAGAGGAAGCAGATGA
This sequence comes from Lathyrus oleraceus, assembly GCF_024323335.1. Classification (NCBI taxonomy): domain Eukaryota; kingdom Viridiplantae; phylum Streptophyta; class Magnoliopsida; order Fabales; family Fabaceae; genus Lathyrus; species Lathyrus oleraceus. Next base: position 223,759,814 of record NC_066579.1, read on the forward strand.
TTGGTGGGTTGCTACCCGCACTGAGTTGGAAGCTGCCGGGAATGCTGAGGTCACTTGGGCGGTGTTCAGAGAGAGATTTCTGAGGAAGTACCTTCCAGAGGATGTCAGAGGAAGGAGAGAGATAGAGTTCTTAGAATTGAAGCAAGGCAACCGGTCTGTTACTGAGTATGCTGCTAAGTTCACAGAGCTGTCGAAGTATTACACTCCCTATGATGAGGCCACTGGGGAATTTTCAAAATGCGTGAGGTTTGAGAACGGGTTACGTCCCGAGATCAAGCAGGCTATTGGGTATCAGCGGATTAGAGTGTTTTCCGACTTGGTTGACTGTTGCAGGATTTTTGAACAGGATACCAAGGCCAGAGCGGAGAGCTATCAGCAGAGGGTTGATAGGAAAGGCAAGAATCAGAATGATCGTGGGAAACCGTATGCAGCTGGCAAAGGTTTCCAGAGGCAGAGTGGGATGAAGAGACCTAGTGGGGGAGACTCCAGTGCCCCTTCTAAGTGTTATAGATGTGGTCAGGCCGGACATCGTTTCCATGAGTGTACCAGTGCTGAGAAGAAGTGTTTCAAGTGTGGAAAAGGTGGTCACTTGGCTGCAGAGTGCCGGTTGAAGACTGTGACTTGTTTCAACTGTGGAGAGGTGGGTCATATCAGCCCACAGTGTCCTAAGCCGAAGAAAGAGAATCAGTCGGGAGGCAAGGTCTTTGCTTTACCGGGTTCTGAGACTTATGCAGATGATCGTTTGATCCGAGGTACGTGTTATATTAATGGCTTTCCTCTTGTAGCTATTATTGACACAGGTGCGACTCATTCCTTTATATCTTTGGATTGTGCGGTGAAACTTAAATTAGAGATATCTGAGATGCATGGAAGTATGGTGATTGATACTTCTGCGAAGGGTTCAGTGACTACTACTTCAGTTTGTTTAAATTGTCCTTTGAGTATTTTTGGTAGAGACTTTGGGATGGACCTAGTGTGTCTTCCACTTGTGCAGATTGATGTTATTCTGGGTATGAACTGGTTGGTGTTTAACCGAGTCTATATCAATTGTTTTGATAAAACTGTGATCTTTCCTGAGATTGAGGAAGGAAAGAGTTTGTTCTGTCAGCAAGGCAGGTGAATGAGGCAGTAGCAGATGGGGCAGAGTTGTTTATGCTGTTAGCGACTTTGGAGGCTAAAGATAAACTGGTGATTTGCGATCTAGCCGTGGTGTGCGATTTTCCTGATGTGTTTCCGGAAGAAGTGAACGAATTACCGCCAGAGCGTGAAGTTGAGTTCTCGATTGATTTGGTACCTGGTACTAGGCCGGTGTCGATGGCTCCTTACCGTATGTCTGCTGTTGAGTTAACTGAATTGAAGAGTCAGTTGGAAGATCTGTTGGATAAGAAATTTATTCGTCCGAGTGTGTCACCGTGGGGTGCACCGGTGTTGTTGGTTAGAAGAAGTTAGTTTTCTTGGTCATGTGATTTCAAGAGGTGGTGTTGCTGTTGATCCTTCTAAGATAGAAGCGGTATCTCAGTGGGAAGCTCCGAAGTCTGTTGCTGAGATTCGAAGTTTCCTTGGTTTGGCTGGTTATTATAGGAAATTCATTGAGGGATTTTCTAAGTTGGCGTTACCGTTAACGATGTTGACTAGAAAGGGGCAAGCGGTTGTTTGGGACTCAAAATGTGAAGAAGGTTTCCAAGAGTTAAAGAGAAGGTTAACTATTGCTCTTGTTCTGATATTACCAAGTCCGTCAGAACCATTTGAGGTTTACTGTGATGCTTCATTGTTGGGTTTGGGTGGTGTGTTGATGCAGAATAAGCAGGTTGTAGCTTATGCTTCGAGACAACTGAAGGTTCATGAGAGGAACTATCCGACACACGAGTTAGAGTTGGCAGCTGTGGTATTTGTTCTGAAGTTATGGAGGCATTACTTGTACGGGTCAAGATTTGAAGTTTTCAGTGACCATAAAAGTTTGAAGTATTTGTTTGATCAGAAAGAGCTGAATATGAGACAGAGGAGATGGTTAGAGTTCTGAAGGATTATGACTTTGGTTTGAATTACCATCCGGGTAAAGCAAACGTAGTGGCTGATGCATTGAGTCGGAAATCATTGCATATGTCTATGTTAATGGTTAGAGAATTGGATTTAATTGAGCAGTTTAGAGACTTGAGTTTGGTGTGTGAGAGTACTCACAATAGTGTTAAATTGGGAATGTTGAAGTTAACGAGTGGTATTCTGGATGAGATTAGAGAGGGTCAGAAATCCGATGTACTTTTGGTTGATAAGTTGACTCTAGTGAATCAAGGTCAAGGTGGTGAATTCAGAGTTGATGAGAATGGTGTTTTGAAATTTGGTAATCGGGTGTGCATTCCGGATGTTACCGAACTTAAGAAGAGTATTCTTGAGGAAGGACATCGTAGTGGCCTGAGTATTCATCCTGGAGCTACGAAGATGTATCATGATTTGAAAAAGTTATTTTGGTGGCCGGGAATGAAAAGAGAAATTGCGAGTTTTGTTTATTCCTGTTTGACTTGTCAGAAGTCAAAGATTGAGCATCAGAAGCCGTCTGGGCTAATGCAACCGTTGGCTATTCCCGAGTGGAAGTGGGATAGTATCAGTATGGATTTTGTTTCTGGTTTACCGAGAATGATTAAGAATTTTGAAGCTATTTGGGTGATTGTTGATAGATTGACAAAATCGGCTCATTTCATTCCGATCAGAATGGATTATCCGTTAGAGAGATTAGCTGAGTTGTTGTTCGCTGTGAAATTTGGCGAACAACCTCTGGTTTACCAAAACGTGTAGAATTGGGTTACTTGCAGGATCAACCACACAAATCCTAGGACATGTGCAAATCTAGATGGTCTTGAAGATGTCTAAAATCGCTTTTGAATATTTCATTCCTGTTTCTCTAAGCGTTTTACGTCGAAATGTGTTGATTACAATGCTACGTAGATGTAAATTTAACAAGATAAAGTAAATGGCAGAAATTAACTGATGAAATGTAAAGTGTCGAAAAGTAGAAAATGCAGAAAGATAAATGACTGGAAAACATAAAAGGATTTAGTAAAGAACTTTGAACTTTATAAAATAAATTTTGAAAGAATTGGTGTTTGTTTACACATACATTTTCCAAATATGACTCTTTTCTCTCACACGGGTACTTTGAGTGTTTTCAGGAATTTTGTATATAGTAATTCTTCACACCCTTTGTTAGATAATAACTACCCTATATATACACAAATAACATAACTGTCATTAACGACTAAATCCTAAAACTATGACACATGGCTCTCCTCCTTTCGCCAGATGCTTCCACGCGTCTTCTGCCAAACGTCACAACCTTTTAAATTCAAATTTACTTTTAAGTCGAAGTGACGTCTTCCTTCAGGATTTTGTCGAATTACCAACGCACTGCACTGCCTTTCGTGTCTTGTCGAAAGTGCTTTTCCTAGGTGTAAACCTCTTTGTCGAAATGACGAAACCTCCCTCTTGTCGAAGTGTCGAACCATACTAATCAAATCGTTTCAACCCATGTCATCATTTGTCGAAAACATCACTTCTTACACCAAATCTCATGGCGTCGAAAACGCACGTATACAAATTGCCCCCCAGCAAAGACGTTTCGACTGTTTGTTCTAGGAGAAACAGTCATTTGTTGTCAATCAGTGTTTTGATGCCATGTCACTTAAACCTCATTAAATGTAATTCTGATAATCTCAATTTCCAATGCAGATTCATCATTACACTTTCTCCAAAATGTCACGTCTAGCCCACGTTCAGAGTTCACTTCCATCATTCCCTCACGTCATGGTTTCTTTTCAACTTCCAACTCTTCATTATTCCCATCAGAGATGGCCACGTGTCCCACTAACACCATTACCATCTAAAACTTTTCAACATCTTCTTCCTATAAATACCCATAAACCTTTTCTTTAAACCCTTTCACGTTTCAGATTTCCTTATTTCATACCCATTTCTCAAGCTTTTCACATTTTCTGAGAAATCTTCTTCAGTTGTTTCAGCAATGGCGCCTCAAAAACCCTCAAGCAGTAAACACTCCAAGAAGAAACAAGACTCATCTTTTCCTCCTGCGCATGATTTAAAAGGGCCAATGACCATTGGAAATCAACAGTATGTTCCGGAACCTCCAAACGAAAAGGAAAAAGACTGCATTTATAAATCTCAGGTACTAATCCCTGTTCTTATTTCTGGAAATTATCACGCTATGTTAGGTCCCCTTCCAAACCCAGAGATTAAACCAGAGCGTTTAAGAGAGTTTTTTCCATCTTACTTTCACACAAAACCCATAGGCGCTGGAAGAAAACCTCAGCCTAAAGAGAAAGTTGTAGAACAGAAAGATTCATCAAGTTCGACAGATGTTGGAGAGTTGGACTTAGCCTATTTGAATTTTCCCAGGATATTTAGAACCTGCCCATGGTCGAAAGATCCTTGTGACTACATATCTTGGTTAGATAAAATCGAAAAAGTTAAAGGGTCTTTTTGGAAAGAAGTAGGCATTTTCGACCTTATCCAGTTGTCAAGAGAAGGACCCAATATCTGTCCAAATATGCTTTTGGCTTCTCTCTACTTTTGGGATAGTACTTACAACACCTTCCACCTTCCTTGTGGGATGGTTACGCCTACTCTTTTTGACGCAGCAGCCATTGTTGGTCTTCACCCCAATGGTATAGATTTCGACCCTACTGTCTTAAGTGAAGATACCATTGCCTTCGAGACTAGCCTTGCACCCTACTCCTTATTCATGTCCTATTACCATGATAAGAGTACCACTGAAGTTTTAGATGTCGAACATATAGCCTTTTTGACATTATGGCTGTCCAAATATGTGTTCTGTTCTCGCTCTCTTCAAGTTGCCAAGAGATTTATCACCATAGCCAATCAGCTTCATGCAGGCACGAAACTATGTTTGAGCGAAATGATTCTGGCGAATCTCTATGAATCTTTGAGCGAGAGCGTACATTTCTTAAAGAACACCAAAACCCAAGGGAAAATCAACTTGTCAGGACCTTTTTGGCTCTTGCAACTATGGCTCAATGCCACCTTTGAAGCCAATCTGCCTGTAGCACCAGAAATAGATGAAGAAGAAGTAAGCGATAGGACTGTCGAATGGCCAAGATTAGTGCTACTAACGCCAACTGACGAAGGAATCAGCCTTCGACAAGCTTTTAAAGGCTATGTTATGATGTTTGCTAAAAGTCATCAATTTACTTCGACCATGGCACCTTTTGCTGATAGAAAGATTGGACCTAAGTGGTTTACCCAACAACTGCCCTTGGAGATGCAAAAGGATGAAAATACATTTCTGAATGTTTGGGAATCATTCTTGACCCCTAGGCTCCTTTTTTCTTATCGTAACACCACAAAAAATCAGGTTGCTTTGATAGTTTATCAACCCAACCTTGTTTCTAGACAGTTTGGTCTAATCCAAATCAAACCTCAACCTATATTCCCCAAAAAGGGGTCCATCATTTTTTATAACTCCCTTCACACTGAAGACGAAGGCAAAGAACTGTCGAAGAAACTAGCTGATGCTTCTCTCGACATTCGACCAGTTATTTTTCGACCATCATTCTTATGCACTCCTGAGTTTGATGAATGGTGGAAGGATTATTATTCCAACAAATTTTTCGACGTAGCTGCTTTTGCCACGCATTTGACAAATGCTTTCGCTTTTGTGCAGGATCGGACCAAAAAAGGTATTCAACGACATATTAAGGAAATACAGAAATTTCAAAAGTATTTTGAAACTGCATATAGACCTGATGATCTTAGTCGAACCATATGTGAAGCAGCGGCTGAATTAAAACGCAAATTGACAGAGAAGTTTAAAAAACTGTCATTGCCTTCCAATCTTTCACCAGAGGCGCGCTATGACCTTGCTTTCAATTGTCATCCACCAAAGTTTCCTCCCTTGCCAACTGCTGACTTTGGGGTGGCGTTTGGTTTTCCACTTCCAGACTGGTTCCTTTGTGGGGATTTTATGAAAATTCTTCGTCAAAAGTATCAAAAACCTGCTGAGCGTGTGGTTCCGACTAAGTATCATCTGGGCGAATATCCAGGACACCTTCATATTGGAATAGAACACGTTCGCGTGGAAGATACCATTCTTGAAGGTGTTCACAGAAAAAAATATGATTTTTCTTTCTGTTATTCTAACTGTCTTATCATGTATCTCTTATATTTGTTTCTGAATTTTATTTCTTTCCTTAGCCGTGAAGATCCCTGCTAAGAAAGCTGCTGTCGAAGCATCGCCCAGTACTGCTAAAAAGCCTTCGACAAAGGTGCAAAACTTTTTCTCTTCTTATTTTTTTTTTCTCCTCCATTATTTGGAACTAACTGGCTTTGGCCTGTATGACTAGGTAAGTCGAAAACCCCCAACAATCCAAAAGAAAAAGAATGAAGAGGGGAAAGAAGAGGATAAAGTCCCTAATGAAGAGTCTGGTGATGAATCTCCAGAGTTAATCCCTCCCCCTCAGAAGAAAAAGAAACTCATGAAGGTCTCTTCCCAAAGGTCCATTGCTAACCCAATCAGGAAGGATCCTGCCAGTGCTTCTCCTGCCAAGCCTCCGTCGAAAGATATGGGGAGTGGGAAATCCAGTTTTAATACTGAAATTCCTGAGGTAATTTTTATTTCGACAGCATACGTTTTACCTTTCATACACCTTTCCTTCTAAATCTTAGAATTTATTTTCAGGAACAAGTGGTTGTCGAAAAAACGCCTGAGAAAATTCTGGAGGAAATAGCCCCAGAGGCAGATGTCTCCACAAGTGACCATGATATGCAAACCGTAGGAGAGTTCGACACCACGGTGGGTGAAGCCTCTGAAGACGAGTCTCCTCCTCATCCAGGATTACATGCTGCACCTCAGGGTGATGATATTGAAATGGAGGTTGTGGTCGAAGATACTCCTGGAGATGAAGCTGCCAGAGATGGGGACAATCAGTCGAAACGAACAGAGGTCGAGCATACTTCGACGCGAAACGCTCCACCTGCTCCTGATCGGGTCCAAGGGAGTAGCAAATCGACTGGTTCGACCAGTTTCTCTCGCGAGGAGCTTGAAAATCTCAAAGTGCAAAGACCTTTGGAGTATCTGAAAGCCATGCTTAGCACCCGTTTCAATTTCCAGGATTCTTCTCAGAGTAGTTCGACCACTTCTGGGGCAACTTCTGAAGCACCATCACTTGGCAGCCTCCTGACCAAGATCAAAATGAAAATCCTTGATGTCGATTTGTTTAAAGTCTTGGAAGAGGATTCCCTTGCTCAAATTAGTCTTAAGAAACTTTTGAAGCAAGTGAATGTTTTGGAAACCTCTGCTGAGATTGGAAGTTTTGTGATGGAGTTGATGACTCTCATTGACTTGGCCACTGCGGATCTCCATCGTCGAAGGGATCTTACCGCTCAAATCTCCTCCAAGTCTGAAACTCAAACTGCTGAATGGGATGCGGTTTCGACTTCGACTGACAAAGTTTCAAAATTGCAAAAGCTTTCTGAAACGTATGTCGAAGAAGTCGCTGCTTGTAATGACAATATTCAAAAATGGAAAACACAGATAGCAGCCCTTCAAGAAAAAATCTCTCAAGAGGAGAAACGTAAGGCATCCATTCAGCAAACCAAACAAAGCGAGATTGACGAAGAATTGAGGGTGGGTATTCGACATGCAGAGAAAGCCCATCAACTTAGTCAAGAGATTGAGACTCTCTCTACTCACAAAAGTCTTTGTGATCATCGACTCCAATTCCAGAGGCAGAAGTTTGCCACTTTGAAGGATACTTTTGCCAATTTTAATTTTTAGTCGAATTTATTTTAGCAACTCTCAGCCCTGTGAGGCTTTCTTTGTAATAACTTTTGAATGCCATTTTTATTTGGCCCATCTTATCACAATTATGTTTTGCACTTATTCTGTTATTATTTTTATTTCCTGCAATATAGGCTTATATTTTTTCAAATACTTGCCATTTATTCTTAGGATTCTCTTATCCTTCTCTATTTCTTCTATTTCATATGCGCCGTTTGAGAATGTTCTCAAAACCTGGAAAGGTCCTTCCCATTTAGGAGACCACTTTCCCATTAATTTATCTTTTCGATCCATAGGAAGGATTACTTTCCACACAAGATCACCTATTAAGAAGGTCTTGGATCTCACTTTCTTGTTGTAAAATCTTTCGACTCTCCTCTTTTGTCTTCTTATTAGGTCTAGCGCGCGCAGCCTTTCTTCGTCTAAATCAACTAGTTCGTCCATCATCATGCTCCAATATGTTTCTGATGGGATTTCATGATGCCTTTGCACTCTAATTGACTGCAGATATATTTCGACTGGCAAAACTGCATCATGTCCGTAAGTCAACTTGAATGGGGTCGAATTCGTTGCCTCTTTGGGGGACGTTCGACAAGCCCACAAGGCTTGATCCAAAGTTTTATGCCAATTTCTAGGCTTTTTCCCCACATGCTTCTTAATCAAGTTTATCACTACCTTGTTGGCTGCTTCAACCTGCCCATTTGCTTGAGCGTAGTAAGGTGTCGAAGTAAGGAGCTTAAAACCTGTTTCTTGTGCAAACTTCTGCATGTTTTTACCAGTGAACACAGATCCTTGATCTGTTGTTATTGTCTCAGGTATCCCAAATCTGTAAATTATGTATTTTTGGATAAAGTCTATGACTGCTTCTTGATCCACATTCACCAATGGTATGGCTTCGGTCCATTTTGTGAAATAATCTATCCCAACCAAAATGTACCTTTGCCCTTTTGAGGAAGCTGGTCGAATCTCCCCGATCAAGTCCAACGCCCATCCTCTGAATGGCCAAGGTTTTATAATTGAGTGCAACTCACTTGCAGGGACATGAGGTATGCCTGCATGTACTTGACATTCCTGACAACCTTTTGCGAATTCGACACAATCTTTCAGCATTGTTGGCCAATACATCCCTTGTCGAAATAAAAGCCACTTCATTTTGTGACCTGCTTGGTGCGCGCCACACGCTCCACCGTGTACATTTGACAAGGCTATGTAGGCTTCATCCTCACTCAGGCATTTCAACAAAACTCCTTCTGCAGTCTTTTTGAACAATTCATTTCCCAAAAGTACGTAACTCAAAGCTCTGTATTTTACCTTTCTTTCTGCTTTCTGATTTGGGTCTTGTAGATAATCTTTGACAGGCTTTCTCCAGTCTGTTATTCCTGAATCATCTATGTTGAATATCTCGAAGTTTTCTTCGTCACCGTATCCTAAACTTATTGACTCTAGATCCGATGGGGATAACCTGGTGGATACGACTCTTCTTCTGACTTCGATGGCTTCTTCTAACTTTTCCTTCGACACCTTGTATCCGGACGCTAGTTGAGCAAGATCATTCGCTTCTTGATTCTCCAACCTGGGGATGTGTCTGAAGACGACATTGTCGAACGCCTTGAGAAGTCTATTGGCTATTACGAAGTACATGATCAAATTTTCTTTCACGCACTTATACTCTTTCGTCAACTGTTTTATTACCAGTTCGGAGTCACCCATTATTTCGACTCTTGTTGCCCCCAATTTCAACAAGATTTCAAGTCCGGCGATCAAAGCTTCGTATTCTGCTTCATTGTTTGAACACAGACTTTCAACTTTGTACTTGAATTTTGTTGGAATTTTTTCAGGAGAAATAATCAACATCCCAACGCCCGTTCCGTTTTTATGACTGGAACCGTCGAAGTACAGTTTCCAAGGTTCCAGTTCGACGTATTCTACGTCTTCGTTTATAGAGTGGTCTGCTATGAAATCAGCGACCACTTGTCCTTTCACTGCTTTTAAAGGCAGATATTTCAAGGAGTATTCTGTCAAAGCTAAAGCCCACTTTCCAATTCGACTATGTAAAATAGATTTAGATAACATATACTTTATTACGTCGAAATGGGAAGAAATATATACATCGACAGGTTTTATATAATGCTTTAGTTTAATACAAGAGAAATATACACACAGGCATAACTTTTCTATAATGCTATATCTAGTTTCGGCATCGTTCAGGACTCTACTGAGATAATAAATGGCCCTTTCGACGCCATTCTCATCTTCTTGACACAACATACTTCCTAATGTTTTGTCTGATGCCGAAATGTACAATCTCATACTTCTTTTTCTGCAAGGAGACATCAGGATTGGGGGATTAGCCAGGTACTCCTTGATTTTGTCGAAAGCCGCTTGCTGTTCTTGCCCCCATGCGAAGTCTTCTTTCTTCAGTCGAAGTAGAGGAGAGAAAGCTTGTGTCTTCCCACTGAGGTTGGAGATGAATCTTCTGAGAAAGTTGATTTTCCCTAGCAGAGACTGCAACCCCTTTTTGGTTGATGGTGCTTTCGCTTCCATTATGGCCTTGGCTTTATTTTCGTTTATTTCGATCCCCTTCTTATGGACCACAAAGCCTAAGAAATCACCCGCCTGCACACCAAAAGCACATTTGAGTGGGTTCATTTTCAAACCAAACTTCCTCATCCTTTCAAAGGATTGTCGAAGATGATCTATATGATTTTTTCCTGAAACAGACTTAATCACAATGTCGTCAATATACACTTGCATAAAAGTTTCGATGAAATCATGAAAGATGGAATTCATGGCACGTTGGTAAGTCGCTCCAGCGTTCTTTAACCCAAAAGGCATTACTACCCATTCGTACGTTCCTATGGCTCCAGGACAACGGAAAGCCGTTTTAGGAACGTCTTCTTCTGCGATAAAAATTTGGTTATAGCCAGAGTATCCGTCTAACATACTTAAGTACTCATGGCCGGCTGCGGAATCTATGAGCATTTCTGCCACTGGCATAGGATATTCATCCTTTGGGGTAGCCGAGTTTAAGTCTCGAAAATCAATACATACCCTAAGTTTGCCATTTTTCTTAATTACTGGAACAATATTTGCAATCCATTCGACATACCTGGTTGTGCGGATGAACTTGCATCTTAGAAGTCTTTCGACCTCTTCTTTTATCTTCGACAGGATTTCTGGTGCGAAGCGTCTCGGAGTCTGCTTTACTGGCTTCTTCCCTTCCATTATTGGCAGCTGCATTTCGACCAGATTTCTGTCGAGACCGGGCATTTCGTCATAATCCCATGCGAAGCAATCTTTGAATTCTTTCAGCAACTGGACTATTTCGACCTTGAACTGGGGGTCCATTTTTGCACTTATGTACGTTGGTCTCTGTTCTGCCCCCACTCCTAAGTTTATTTCTTCTAAAGGATCCTGCGCCACCATCTTCTCGTTTGTTGACACTGGATCTTTTTCGAACCCCAGAGGTTCGTCGTCGTAAATGGCGTCAAGCTTTTGGTGTTGCCATCCGCTCATTTGGTTGGTGATATGATCTTCCGCAACGTCTTCTTGAGGACACTGTTTGTTGGAGTTCTCTTGGTTGGCTACGACAGCCATATTTTTTACTTCAGCCTCAAGGGCCTCTTTTAGTTTGTTTTCGGCTATGTAAGCCGTAATCTTTTCGATCGCTGATTGTTCACTCGTCATCGTCAAATTCACTACCCCATCCCGTCGGCGCTATATGAGTAGTTCCCCATATATAAGTCTCGCCAATCACTTCTTTATCCCACTGGAATCCATGCGTTGGATGCAGGTACATGGAGCAATAGGCATTGTCTGTCGTCTTCAAGTCGAATTCTGCCGGGCTGCAGGGAGGTATATGAGCCAGGTTTTTGTCGAAGCTCTGGCTGTTGACAGTGTTTACTTCGGTCATGAAGTAGCTTTGGTCAGCCTCGATGTTTTCGACGATTCCATCTGGCCTCCATATGGCTATCCGTTGGTGCATTGAAGAGGGTACCGCTCCTACGCCGTGAATCCATTCCCTACCAAGCAGCAGGTTGTAGTTGGCTTTCGAAGCGATGACTATGAACATCGTAGGTCTTGTTATGGTTCCTACAGTTAAGTTCACTTGGATGACTCCCATAGTTGTTCCTATCTTCCCTTCGTAATTCGACAGCACCATGTTGTGGGGCTTCGCGTCCGAATCGTCTTTTCCAATCTTCTTCAGCATGTAGTGGGGCATCAAATTCACTGTCGCTCCCCCGTCCACCAGTATCTTATTCACGCCGACATTTTCCACCTTTCCTTTTATAAACAGAGGTTTCAAATGCGCTTTCATGGAGTCGTCTGGTCTTTCGAAAAAAGCGTTCTGCTCTTCGACGCATCCGTTGTTCATTACATAGTAGCAGACGGGCTTGTGTGCCATTGTTTCTTCCTCCATTTCGTCTCCTTCATCCTCAATTTCCATGACTCTATCGTAGTCTCTAGGGAGAACAGAGACAACGTTGCAAATCACGTTGAAGGATGCCTCTGAGTCAGAGTTAAAACTGTCGGTTACTTCATCATCTTCCTGCATCTTCTCTTTCGACGCCACTGATTCGACAACTCTGCTAGGATTGATCTGGAGGGGAGTCTCTTTCCTGCTCCTTGTCTGACGATTGTTGCTAGATTCTGCTTCGTTTGGACCATTCATGTTCCTTTTCGCCATCTCCGTTTCTGCCCTCTTTTGCCTTTGGAACCTCCTCCATTGTGACCTGGACATGGGATTTTTGCCTTTGTAATTCTCTGATGGGTATGGTCGTGGCTTGTGTTTTTCCATTTCCTTCTTGCCCTCCATCGACGCACCTCTCTGAACCTCGAACTTTCCCCATTTCTTCTGCCCCTGGGCGTCCCTAATGGGTTGAACCCATTTGTCGTCTGTGGCTTTGTCAGATGGTTTATAGGTGTTCTGGCGTCTCTCTCCGTGCCTCCATTGGTGGTGATTACTTCTCCTTGGGTCGTATCTCACTGTTCCCCAACTTTCTTTCCTTTTGGTCTTATCCACCGCTTCCAGGTTGGTTGCTGCCTTCCTGTCGAAGACTGCGCTGCAGCGTGGGCACAACATTACTTCGGTTTTCATCCTTTGGCATCTCTTGATGAATTCCATTAAGTTTTCCTCCTCTCTAGGGTACGCCAACCTTTGGTATTCTTTCTGACGGCGATTTTCGCCCTCTTCGACCTGGTCCTTCTGAGATATTTCTACCATATTTACCCCAACGTTTCGTTCGTCGGCGATGCTCAATTCGTTCATCTTCCTGATGAGCCTCTCTTCTTCGCCTTCGACGTCTTTTGGTGTCTGGTCGAACTCTTTCTCTGGGCAGCAGCACCAAGATATGGTCCTGGGACCATGTTTGCAACAGCATTTGTTCCAATTCCTTCTGGGGTCTTCCATTGTCCTACGCAGAATCCCACTGATCACGGGCTTCGAAGGACCGTCAGCGGCTTCCGCTTTGATTTTTGTGACTTCTTTACTGAAAGGCCCCATAGTGTTGACACAGTTGGCGATATCACCATCCTTCGTTCCGTCAGAACCAAGGCCTTCAGCAGCCTTGTTTTCGATTGTAAGGTCTTCAGTAACCTTTTCCTTCATATTAGGGGAATGCTCAATTGCGTCGACTATTTCCTCATTGTCTTCTGAAGAAGCCTCCCCCCAACCACTTGGTTGGATTGTGTTGATGTCGATCTGAGAACTTGCCGGCGCGTTGTACTTCACAAGATAATCATATTTTCCACTTGGCTGTCCCAAGCGGTCCCAATTCTCCTCTTGTCGAAACTCCACATTCTCGACAGCATTGTCACCGTCCTTCTTGTCGAAACCTTCAGTAGTTTCTATTCTTTTCTGGCTTGCGAGATCATCAGTAATCTCGACCATGTTGACATTTGCGTCGAAGCTTCCAGGGGCTTCCACCATTTCCGAATTGCCATCAGGAGCAACTTTGGCCTCCACCATATTTATGACGGATGGTTCAGCGTAGTGGGCTTCGACTGCTTGCATAGGATTCGAGTCGATCTTCATTTGTTGTTTTGGTTTATCACCGAACTTGAGCCTTCCGTCACGGATAGCATTCTGCACAAGATCCCTGAAAAGGAAACAACGAGACGTCTTATGGCCCAGAAAATTATGGTACTTACAAAAACCTCTCTTTTTCTGTTGTTCCACAGGCGGTTCTTTAGCGCCTGGTGGTTTTATTAATTGACCATCTTTAACCAACAGATCGAAGATTTCGTCACATTTAGTAATGTCGAACGTATAAGTCCTTTTGGGGAACTTATCGTTGGCTTCGACTGGGTTTCCGTTCGACGGCGTTAGTACTTTACACGAATAAGGCGGGCCTTGTTTTAGTTCTGCTAGGTCGATCTCTTGTTCGTCGAAATTATTTGGTTCGTTTTTGTTGAACTCGTCATCTTGGCGAACCCCTACGTAGGCTACCCTCTCTTTTTTATTCTTATTTGCCCTGAATTTTTCGTCCCTTAATCTTTCGACCTGTCTCACTCTATCCGCTAATTGTGCCATATCCCTCAGATACTGGGTATCTAGTTTCTTCCTTATGGAATAATCTAGTCCCCCTGCGGCCATTTCGACCAACTCATGTTCTGGCACTGGGGTGAAACATCTAGCCTTTAGCAATCTGAACCTATTTAAGTAATCATCTATTGGTTCGGAGTGTTTTCTCTTGACACTGGCTAATTCTTTCAAGCTTATTTTCGTTTGTCCCATGTAGAATTGTTCATGGAACAGCCTTTCTAATTGGGTCCACGTGTATACTGAGTTTGCAGGCAAAGATGTAAACCAAGTAAACGCGTTCTTTGTTAAAGAACTAGGGAAATATTTTATTTTCAAATTTTCGTTACGGGCTATCTCCCCTGCCTCGATCAGATAACGTGCCACATGTTCTATAGTGGACTCACTAGTGTCCCCTGAAAACTTTGTGAACTTAGGGACTTTCCACCTTGGTGGCAGTTCTTCTTGCAGAATGTACTCTGATAGTGGGGATGCGTAACTAGGCCTTTGTAAACCCATGTTCATCCCGTTTTGTGCCATTATCGTTTCGACCATGGCTGCCAAGTTGTTTTCGACAGGCGGATTATTATACCGTATCCGTTGTTGCAATACAGCATCCGCGTCCTGGCCTCTCTGGATTACTATCCTTCTAGGCTCTTGTGGAATGGGGATTTCGACACGAGGCTGTTCGACTACATCCTCTTGGTTTCTGACGTTCGTTTGAGGATTGTCTAACGGCATCTGGTTTATCGTAGGCTCTTCCTGGACCGCTACCGCTGGGTTATGAACCACTTGCTCTCTGTGTCGAGTTTGAGGGACTCCAAAGAAATCAGCAATGCGCGTCATTTGCGCTGCCAATACTTGGTTTGTTTGAGTGGTGTTCTGTATTAGTGGATTAAACACCGCTCCCATTTGTTGCGTCAACATTTGGACCATATCGTGATTACTCTCGTCCATCTGCTGTCTAATCACTTGCGCCGAATTATTCTTTATTGGCGGCACGTAAAGTGGTTGTTGATTCAATCTACCCATGTTTCCACCATATCCTGACCCTTGTAAGGGTGAAGACACGTTGGCCATCGAATCTGAATATATTAACGGGGAATTATGTAAACTTGCCATCACCGAAGTTGGCATTCCGAAGGGCTGTTCCCTACCAGGCGGAGGCAAGGTGAAATTCGTTACGAAAGGCCTAGAAGTGTTTCCCACAGGGGGGGTTGTCCCAATGGGCATTTGTTGTGCCCTGAAGGACGAACTAGGCGCGTTTTGCGACATCGAAACCGCTGGTATCGATCCTGCTGACGAAGGTACAGCCTCTGACACAGGGACCGATCCTATATTGCCTTCTGTCGAAGGGACAGGGTTAGATACTGGGATGGATTCATTAGGATTATTTGGCTGGTTCGCCATTTTCCTTACTCTTGTTCTTTTAGGTATTTCTACTTCGGATACGGCTAATTTACCGCTTCTCAGTCTCATACAATGAAGAACAAATTTTGATTAGTGATTATCTAAATTTCTAGATTTCTGCACTGTCCCACTGGGCGTGCCAATTTGTTCGCTGTGAAATTTGGCGAACAACCTCTGGTTTACCAAAACGTGTAGAATTGGGTTACTTGCAGGATCAACCACACAAATCCTAGGACATGTGCAAATCTAGATGGTCTTGAAGATGTCTAAAATCGCTTTTGAATATTTCATTCCTGTTTCTCTAAGCGTTTTACGTCGAAATGTGTTGATTACAATGCTACGTAGATGTAAATTTAACAAGATAAAGTAAATGGCAGAAATTAACTGATGAAATGTAAAGTGTCGAAAAGTAGAAAATGCAGAAAGATAAATGACTGGAAAACATAAAAGGATTTAGTAAAGAACTTTGAACTTTATAAAATAAATTTTGAAAGAATTCGTGTTTGTTTACACATACATTTTCCAAATATGACTCTTTTCTCTCACACGGGTACTTTGAGTGTTTTCAGGAATTTTGTATATAGTAATTCTTCACACCCTTTGTTAGATAATAACTACCCTATATATACACAAATAACATAACTGTCATTAACGACTAAATCCTAAAACTATGACACATGGCTCTCCTCCTTTCGCCAGATGCTTCCACGCGTCTTCTGCCAAACGTCACAACCTTTTAAATTCAAATTTACTTTTAAGTCGAAGTGACGTCTTCCTTCAGGATTTTGTCGAATTACCAACGCACTGCACTGCCTTTCGTGTCTTGTCGAAAGTGCTTTTCCTAGGTGTAAACCTCTTTGTCGAAATGACGAAACCTCCCTCTTGTCGAAGTGTCGAACCATACTAATCAAATCGTTTCAACCCATGTCATCATTTGTCGAAAACATCACTTCTTACACCAAATCTCATGGCGTCGAAAACGCACGTATACAGTTGTATATTGAGAAAATTGTAAGTTTGCATGGTATTCCGTCGAGTATTGTTTCGGACAGAGATCCTAGATTTACATCGAAGTTCTGGGAAGGTTTGCAGAAGGCTTTGGGAACTAAGCTGAGATTGAGTTCTGCATATCATCCGCAGACTGATGGTCAGACTGAGAGGACGATTCAGACACTGGAGGATCTTTTGAGGGCTTGTGTTTTGGAAAAGGGAGGTACTTGGGATTGTTATTTACCTTTGATTGAGTTTACCTACAACAATAGTTTTCATTCGAGCATTGGTATGGCACCGTTTGAAGCTTTGTATGGTAGGAGATGTCGGACACCTTTATGTTGGTATGAGTCCGGTGAGAGCGCTGTGGTTGGACCGGAGATTGTTCAACAAACTACGGAAAAGATTAAGATGATTCAGGAGAAGATGAGGATTGCTCAGAGTCGTCAGAAGAGTTATCACGACAAGAGGAGGAAGTCACTTGAGTTTCAAGAGGGAGATCATGTGTTTCTCCGTGTTACTCCGATAACTGGGGTTGGTCGAGCTTTGAAGTCGAAGAAGTTGACACCTCGATTTATTGGTCCTTATCAGATTTTGGAGAAGATAGGGGAGGTAGCCTATCGTATCGCTTTACCGCCGTCACTTGCGAATTTGCATGAGGTTTTTCATGTGTCTCAGTTGAGGAGGTACATTCCTGATCCGTCGCATGTAGTCCAAATAGATGATGTACAGGTGAGAGATAACCTGACTGTTGAAGCATCACCTATGAGGATCGAGGATAGAGAGTTGAAGCAGTTGCGGGGTAAAGAGATTGCTTTGGTAAAGGTAGCTTGGGGAGGACCAGCAGGTGGCAATGTGACTTGGGAACTTGAGAGTCAGATGAAGAAGTCTTATCCGGAGTTATTCGCTTGAGGTATGTTTTCGAGGACGAAAACTCTTTTAGTGGGGGAGAGTTGTAACACCCCGATAAAAATAAGATAATTATTTAATTTAAGTTAATATTATATTTATTAATTTAATTAAATAATTGGAATTATTGGATTATTATTATTATTATTATTATTATTATTATTGGAATAATAATTATTGGAAAATATATATAAGTTGGAAATAAGAAAGAGAGTCCCATTTGGTAAAGAAAGGGTTTCACGTGAAAAGCAGAGAAGCGGCTGAAAAGAGGAAAAGGGCAAAGAGACAGAGCAAGAGGAAGAAGGTTGGAGAAGAGAAAAGCTTGAAGCTTAAAGATTCGCCGGATTGACTCAGGTAAGGGGGGTTTATCGTCGTTTAATGGGTATTATGGGTTAACATGTAATGGGTAGTGATAAGCCATTGATTTGACCCTAATTGGGATGTTGAATGCTGAAAAATGGTGTTGGATAAGTTGTGTTAAAGCTGTAATTGACTCTGTAATTGGATGAGTCTTGATTTCCCGAAAGTGTAGCTTTTTACGGAATTGAAATCGGAGGTCCGGAAGTCCTCCAACGGCGGAAAATACGGAGAATTCTGCATTCTGCTTCGTGTTAGCGCAGGAACAGCTTTCTGTCTTGCGTTAACCGGTTAACCCAGGGTGTTAACCGGTTAACACTGTTAGGAATTGTGAAGTATTGTTGTTTTGCTTGCGTTAACCGGTTAACCCAGGGCGTTAACCGGTTAACACTGTTGTGATTTGTGAAAATTGCTGTTCTGTTTGCGTTAACCGGTTAACCCAGGGCGTTAACCGGTTAACACTGTTGAGTTTTGCCAGAAAGCGTGTTCTGTGTTGCGTTAACCGGTTAACCCAGGGCGTTAATCGGTTAACACTGTTGGAAATTGGAAAAATTGATATTTTAATGTTGTGAACATAATTGGTGATTGGCCTATATTGGTGTGTGATATAGTAGGGATTATTTCCCGTTGTTTTGAGTAGGATAGGTATTAGTAGAGTGTGCTAATACTGTGATTGAATTATTTGGCATGACATGATATGATTATGTGATAAATATGCTGATGATGTGTGAAAATATGCATAATGTTGTGAATGTATATATTATGTATGTAATTGTGGATGGACTGTTTTATGGCTTAGAGTGTGAGCATATGTCCATTGTGGATTGTTGTTGATGTTGCATGCTAGGTGATTTGGCATAGCATAATGTGGCCTTTATGGTGGTAGCTAATTCCCATGGTGAGGAATTAGTGATGTTAGTCATTTTGGACTGTTGTTGATGTTTGCATGCTAGGTGATTAGCGTGCATAGCATGGCCCTTGGGGTGGTAGCTAATTCCCATGGTGAGGAATTAGTGATGTGAGTCACTAGGTCTCAAATGAGTGGGACTAGTGAGCTTGGTAGCCGTACCTGGATTTGGTCGGTGAAGTTGAACTATATGTTCACGAATAGTCGGTACCGCATGCATGGAGTCTCATTGCATAATGTATGTATGACGTATAATATGAATGGATGTATTCCAATATTATACGTGTGTTTTATGTTGGTGTTGAGTATGATGTTTGAGTTGATGTGCCGTTACTGAATGTGTGTTATGAGTAGGGTGATGAAATGTGTTAAATTACTTAACATTGCATGATACTTTATAATGCTTATTATATCGATTGAGGAACTCACCCTTACAACTATTTTTCAGGTAACGAGCAGTAATTGAGTAGGAGCTAGTGCTTGGAGTCTAGTGTAGTTCCTTAGTGGGTCATGCTCTGGTAGATGTAACATCGGGATGGGATGTTTTAAATGTTTATTGTTGGTTGTGAACCAGTTTACATGTAATATGTTACATGTTTTGCATGATTGATTTAATCTCTATCCGCTGCGTATTGTGCAAATGCTTTATGTTTTGAATTAATAAAAGAGCATGACAGTTATCGTGGTGAATGGTGTGAAGTAATTGTGTGACACCCTTAATTGCATATCTACTCTGATTGATATATGTTGTTATTTTAATTAAATATTTGGGGTATTTTAGAAGGGTGTTACATTAGTGGTATCAGAGCATAGTCGGTCGAGTCGAGTCGTAATTATTCTGTTTCCCCTGTACGGGATAGGTGTTGTATAACCCTATCAGTACTTATTGTTTTATCTTGTTGGGTTCTCAGAATAGAGATGGCTGGAAGAAGTAGAGACGATGCTGCGATTGCTGAGGCTCTGGGTATGCTAGCTGGAGTACTTGGGGGAAATCCGAATGTTGTGGGAATGGGAGCTGCTCGTCAACTGAGTGAGTTCCAGAAGAACAATCCTCCAATGTTCAAGGGAGCATACGATCCAGATGGTGCTCAGAAGTGGTTGAAGGAGATCGAGAGGATCTTCCGAGTGATTGCGTGTGCCGATAACCAGAAGGTCAGGTTCGGTACGCATATGCTGTCAGAGGAAGCAGATGATTGGTGGGTTGCTACCCGCACTGAGTTGGAAGCTGCCGGGAGTGCTGAGGTCACTTGGGCGGTGTTCAGAGAGAGATTTCTGAGGAAGTACCTTCCAGAGGATGTCAGAGGAAGGAGAGAGATAGAGTTCTTAAAATTGAAGCAAGGCAACCGGTCTGTTACTGAGTATGCTGCTAAGTTCACAGAGTTGTCGAAGTATTACACTCCCTATGATGAGGCCACTGGGGAATTTTCAAAATGCGTGAGGTTTGAGAACGGGTTACGTCCCGAGATCAAGCAGGCTATTGGGTATCAGCGGATTAGAGTGTTTTCCGACTTGGTTGACTGTTGCGGGATTTTTGAACAGGATACCAAGGCCAGAGCGGAGAGCTATCAGCAGAGGGTTGATAGGAAAGGCAAGAATCAGAATGATCGTGGGAAACCGTATGCAGTTGGCAAAGGTTTCCAGAGGCAGAGTGGGATGAAGAGACCTAGTGGGGGAGACTCCAGTGCCCCTGCTAAGTGTTATAGATGTGGTCAGGCCGGACATCGTTTCCATGAGTGTACCAGTGCTGAGAAGAAGTGTTTCAAGTGTGGAAAAGGTGGTCACTTGGCTGCAGAGTGTCGGTTGAAGACTGTGACTTGTTTCAACTGTGGAGAGGTGGGTCATATCAGCCCACAGTGTCCTAAGCCGAAGAAAGAGAATCAGTCGGGAGGCAAGGTCTTTGCTTTATCGGGTTCTGAGACTTATGCAGATGATCGTTTGATCCGAGGTACGTGTTATATTAATGGCTTTCCTCTTGTAGCTATTATTGACACAGGTGCGACTCATTCCTTTATATCTTTGGATTGTGCTGTGAAACTTAAATTAGAGATATCTGAGATGCATGGAAGTATGGTGATTGATACTCCTGCGAAGGGTTCAGTGACTACTACTTCAGTTTGTTTAAATTGTCCTTTGAGTATTTTTGGTAGAGACTTTGGGATGGACCTAGTGTGTCTTTCACTTGTGCAGATTGATGTTATTCTGGGTATGAACTGGTTGGTGTTTAACCGAGTCTATATCAATTGTTTTGATAAAATTGTGATCTTTCCTGAGATTGAGGAAGGAAAGAGTTTGTTCTGTCAGCAAGGCAGGTGAATGAGGCAGTAGCAGATGGGGCAGAGTTGTTTATGCTGTTAGCGACTTTGGAGGCTAAAGATAAACTGGTGATTTGCGATCTAGCCGTGGTGTGCGATTTTCCTGATGTGTTTCCGGAAGAAGTGAACGAATTACCGCCAGAGCGTGAAGTTGAGTTCTCGATTGATTTGGTACCTGGTACTAGGCCGGTGTCGATGGCTCCTTACCGTATGTCTGCTGTTGAGTTAACTGAATTGAAGAGTCAGTTGGAAGATCTGTTGGATAAGAAATTTATTCGTCCGAGTGTGTCACCGTGGGGTGCACCGGTGTTGTTGGTTAGAAGAAGTTAGTTTTCTTGGTCATGTGATTTCAAGAGGTGGTGTTGTTGTTGATCCTTCTAAGATAGAAGCGGTATCTCAGTGGGAAGCTCCGAAGTCTGTTGCTGAGATTCGAAGTTTCCTTGGTTTGGCTGGTTATTATAGGAAATTCATTGAGGGATTTTCTAAGTTGGCGTTACCGTTAACGATGTTGACTAGAAAGGGGCAAGCGGTTGTTTGGGACTCAAAATGTGAAGAAGGTTTCCAAGAGTTAAAGAGAAGGTTAACTATTGCTCCTGTTCTGATATTACCAAGTCCGTCAGAACCATTTGAGGTTTACTGTGATGCTTCATTGTTGGGTTTGGGTGGTGTGTTGATGCAGAATAAGCAGGTTGTAGCTTATGCTTCGAGACAACTGAAGGTTCATGAGAGGAACTATCCGACACACGAGTTAGAGTTGGCAGCTGTGGTATTTGTTCTGAAGTTATGGAGGCATTACTTGTACGGGTCAAGATTTGAAGTTTTCAGTGACCATAAAAGTTTGAAGTATTTGTTTGATCAGAAAGAGCTGAATATGAGACAGAGGAGATGGTTAGAGTTCTGAAGGATTATGACTTTGGTTTGAATTCGCCTTCTTTTCTTTGCTGACCGTTACCAGCAAACGGTCTCTTGGGACCTGATGAGTTGGAAGCACTATTGTCTTGAATTCGGCCCATCTTCAACAGACTCTCGATTCTTTCTCCAGCAATCACTATCTCTGCAAAGCTGATTGACGGGCAAGCAGCCAATCTCTCAATATAATTGCCTTGAAGAGTGTTCATGAACATGTCCGCCATCTCCCTTTCAGACATAGGGGGTTGGACGGACGCAGCAATCTGTCTCCAACGCTGAGCATACTCTCTAAAGGTTTCCTTTGCAGTCTGAGACATACCTTGCAATAAGGTCCGATTTGGAGCCATGTCCAAGTTGTATTGATATTGCTTGACAAAAGCCTCTGCCAAGTCTTTCCAGCTCTTGATGGTAGTACGAGACAAATGAGAATACCATTCACGAGAAGCTCCAGTTAGACTGTCTTCAAAATAGTACATCCACAGCTTTTCATCTTCCGTGTGAGCTCCTAACCTTCCCAGATAAGATTGGAGATGAGTGCGTGGGCAAGAAGCCCCGTTGTATTTCTCAAAAGTAAGGGGTTTGAACTTGTGAGGAATCCTTACTCCCTGAACCAGACCAAGATTTGTGACATCAAAGCCTAAGGAATTTTGAGACTCCAAAGATTTGAGCTTCTCAGCAAGCTCATCCATACGGCGAGTGGTCTTGAGGGCCTCGTCGTGCAAAGAAAATTGATCATACTGATAATCTTCAGTAACGGGGCGCCCGTTAATCCGAATTCCTTGATTCACATTGTACCTTCCGCCAATACCATTTCCAACATTCCCTGTGTTGCCAACATTACCCGGGTTTCCATCAGCATTTGCGTTACCCGCGTTACCAGTGTTCACAGGGTTATCAGCGTTCCCAGGGTTACCAGGGTTTCCCTCAGCATTTGGTATCTCCACCTCCGGATCGGGTCTCGGTTGCTCAACCAATTCCCTCAGCTTTTCCTGGCCTTCTGCCATACCAGTCATCAATGTCATGAACCGATCCATCCTTTCACGCATATCAGCCAACTCTTTCTGTACTTGGTCCATCGCTAGCTGTGGACGATTTTCCTTTGTCGGGTACCTGTGGACTCGCTTGGGACCAATAACTGCCTGATTCAGGGAACAAACATTAGACACTATGGTGACACCTGCAAAACAGACAAGGGTTAATATGCATGGTATGTGACGCACTACTTGTTCAGTTTTAAGGCACCCCCGTTTTGAAAGGGAATACCCTGCAAATGAATAAGCATGAGATGTTGGATGCAAATATGCAGATGATGTTATGCAATGCAAAGGCATGTCAATCAGAATTGATGGATCCGCTTGAACATCTGTCAGGTTGCACTGCCTGGAGAGAAATTCACTGAGGAATATAATACAAGACCAAAACTCTGCTCTAGAAAACTGGGTTGGTTGGAGGTTAAGGTTTCCTGAATTTAGCCCGCCCCTCACTGGTAGGTTCTAAGAATAGAAGTTCGTCAGCTTCAGCCCTTCAGTCGCGAATAATACGTTTACCACTGAAGGTTTGGTATTATTACGGGACAAAAGACCTCCATTGACTCCCCTCAACAGGACATCCTAATAGCAAGTTCCCAGTCTCGGGATCCTCGGATTGAGCAGCGAGAATGCGCCCACCAGAGCTAACATAATCACGTCTCGGAGGAGAGGCCTCGACTGAGTTCTCGGGAAATGGTCACCAGAGTCGACGATTTCTAGAGGAACATCCTGCCGTTACGGAACACCCGTAAGACATAATATATCCAAAAGAAACCTCGTCTGGGTGTGGTTCTTCAGGAACGACTTAACGTAGCAACACGCCACGCAAGCCTCATGATTATCCACTCTAAAACCTGTGTGTACACTCAAGCCTAAGTAATGGGCTTATCTCTCATAGAACACCCCATCCCAACAAACAAACAAACAGATCCAACAGATACAACAGATGCATGCAAGCAGGTAAGCAAATAAAGGTACAAAAGCATGAACACCCAATAAACAAGAAATCACACAAGCTAGGAGGGACTCGCTTAGGGAAGATGGACCAGCAAGAGGTCAACTTCTTAGTGTCCCCAGCAGAGTCGCCAGCTGTCGCAACCTGAAAAATACAGTGCGCGAAAAAACAACCGGCGAAAGAAAATGACAGAAGAGTCGCCACCGTGCGTTATTCATCCCAAAGGAGGGAAAGGAAACGCTCGAAGTAAACCTGAAAAAGGAAAGGACAAGACGGGGTCTCGCAACCAAATCTTGGGATCGGGAGTCGGTTATGCGAAGGGAAGGTATTAGCACCCCTACGCATCCGTAGTACTCTACGGGATCTACTTTTGTAGTTCTTGTCTAAAGGGTGTGAGTTTATCTTGTGCTGTTTACAAAAAAAAAAGGGTTAAATGAAAATGACTCGCGCGGATGTCGCATCCACTGCATACGTATCTCATCTGAATATGAGAATCAGAGTCTTCGTAGCTCGGCTAACCTATGGGTTGGGGGGATGTGTGCTCGCTAAGACATCGCGTCTTATGCCTACGTATCTCATCTAGAATGAGAATCAGAGTAAGCCGTAGTTCGGCTAACTATGGGGTTATGGATTGGGTTTTGGACGAACGACGTCACTACGCAATCTACCGGATGCTCGACCTTTGGAGACTTACTCGCCTGTAGTAGAAGGAGTTAACGTGTTGCTTTGGGTTTTAGGGTTTGGGATGCTCAAGGGCAAAAAGGCAGTCCTTGACGAAGGAACCGCGCTACCTGCAGGGATACGAACACATACAAAACAAACATGTATAAAGTAAATGTGCCAACAAGGGGCTCAGAAGTAAATAAACAAAAGAAAACAAATGCCTCCTATCGAGGTCTTCCAGCTAAGAAAGCGATAAAATGCGGAAAAGAGGTAAAAGTACCACACGGATGAAGATCCGAAGTAACAACAATTAAAGGAGTAAGAAACCCAGGGATCTCCCAAGCTAATGCCATCAAAGAAAGGTGAGTCAGTACAGGTAATTGGAATGAATCTCCAGGGGGTATCCCACAAATAAAGTGGGAAAACCACGCAAACCATCTCTGCAAGAGTCTGATGGGAGAGACCGGTTGAAATGTTAGGGTTTGCGTGAGATGAAAGCGTGTGAGTCAGATTGAATTTTTTAGAGCTGCCTGGGGGTTGCTCTGAGTTCTCTGTCAGGTTTCTCTCCAGGTTTTGTCAAGGGTTTTGTTTCAAGGAAACCTCAGAGTATTTTGCTTCTCTTCCTTTTTCTGTCTGATCTCCCTCTTTTATAACCTGATTTTCATGGCTTTGTGGGCTCAAATGAGAGAGGTCCAAGTCCAAGTTTTTTCTATTATATTTTATTTATTTATTTATTTATTATTTTTTTTATTTATTTATTTATTTTTTGTAAAAAAATATTATTATTATTTTTTTTTTCGTTTTTTTTTTTTTTTTTTTTAAAGTTTCTTGGATCTAATTCTGATTGACATGATGAAATGCAATATGAAATACTAAATGAATGCATGAATGAGGAGGGCAAATTTTGGGGTGTTACAACAACCCATACTCTCTTCGAGCATAGTCAAATATATGATCAATGGTATTCCTTCAACAGATGGAGACAAAATCGGAGGCTCAAACAGATATTCTTTGATACTGTCAAAAGCTTTCTGGCAATCTTCTACCCAATCACAAGACTGATCTTTCCGAAGAAGCTTGAATATAGGCGCACATGTGGCAGTCATGTGTGAAATGAATCTTGAGATATAATTCAAGTGGCCGAGGAAACCTCTGACTTGCTTCTCAGTCTTGGGCGCAGGCATCTCTATGTATTGCTTTGACCTTGGCAGGATCAACTTCAATACACTTCTCGCTGATAATAAAGCCCAACAACTTACCAGAACGAACACCAAATGTACACTTATTGGGATTCAAGCGGAGCTTATACTTCCTCAAACGCTGGAACAACTTCAACAAATGCTCAACATGTTTCTCTTCATCAATGGATTTAGCAATCATATCATCAACATAGACTTCGATCTCTTTATGCATCATATCATGAAAAAGAGTAGTCATTGCTCTTTGGTAAGTTGCACCAGCCTTCTTTAAACCGAAAGGCATCACTCTATAACAGAATGTTCCTCAGGGTGTAATGAATGTGGTTTTCTCCATATCTTCGGGTGCCGTCTTGATCTGATTATATCCGAAAAATCCGTCCATAAATGAAAAGACTTTGAATTTAGTTGTATTGTCTACCAACATATCAATGTGTAGTAGAGGGAAATCATCTTTCAGACTGGCTTTATTCAAATCTCTGTAATCAACACACATACGGACTTTTCCATCCTTCTTCGCAACAAGCACAATATTGGCCACCCATTATGGATATTCAGCAGTAACAAGGAAACCGACATCAATCTGCTTTTGCACTTCTTCTTTGATCTTTACTGCCATATCAGGATGCATTCTTCTCAACTTCTGCTTGACTGGCGGGCATTCTGGCTTCAATGGCAACTATGTTCCACTATCTCAGAATCCAACCCAAGCATGTCTTGATAGGACCAAGCAAACACACCAGAATAATCTCGAAGAAGATCGATCAACCCCTTCTTAACTTCAGGACACAGTCGAGATCCAATCTTGATCTCCTTCACATCGTCTTCGAAACCCAAGTTGACTAACTCAATCTGCTCTTTGAATGGCTGAATGGCTTTTCCTTCATGCTCAAGAAGACGAGACAGTTCATCACTCAAACATAGGGAATTCAAAATTTGGAAAAGGAGAAGGATTATTGTATTCAATGGGGTTAGAAACCAACCTGCATAATGATTTGATATTTTGATTTTAGAGAAGTGAATTTATGACCAAATATTATGCAGATGGACAATTGTTATTATTTATTTATGTTTTTTGTGATTACCATTTTCAGAATAAAGCAAAAAGTAAAAACAAAACATCATAGATGTGGATGAATAGATTTATATTTTATTAATGATCAATTTGAAATGCCCAAACAGTGTTCACTTCTCCCTTAGACAAAGGAGAAGGATTTTAAAAAACAAATAAAAGCAATTACTTAGATCGATGCATAATAACAGGAATATCAACAGCAGTCCAATTGTTGCAAGCCTTTCCATGCATCACAAAATTGGTGCAGTCTTCCTCTTCATCATCCTCTAGCACATCAGCTAAGTGTTGTTCATTTCCATGAATGAACCATCCGCTACTGAAACTGAGTTGCACATTATCAGATCTAGCAGTTGACGAACCTTGTTGGAAACCCAAACCGATTATGCTCTTGTTGTCGGAGACCTCTACCATTCGCCCCCATTGATCAGACTGACCATCTTCAACAACCTTCAATGCATCTTTATATGAGGACATTGGTGCCCCAATTCTCTTTTCAACAGTAATAGATAAGGCTTGGAACGAAGTTCCAACCTCATCCTCAGCTTCAACATAAGAGAAAGATGACAGGTGGATGACCAACAACGCCTTCTCCCCGCCAACAATAACTAGTTTCCCATTCTTGACAAACTTGATCTTCTGATGCAATGTGGAGGTAACAGCTCCTGCCTCGTGGATCCATGGCCTTCCCAACAGACAACTGTAGGTCGGGTGGATATCCATTACTTGAAAGGTAATCTGGAAGTCACTCGGACCTATCTTCACAGGAAGGTCCACTTCACCAATCACGGTCTTGCGCGAACCATCAAAAGCCTTGACGATCACACCACTATATCTCATAGGCGCTCCTTAATATGATAGCTTCGACAATGTTGACTTTGGCAGCACATTCAATGAAGATTCGGTGTCAACTAGCACATTGGATAAAGCGTCATCTTTGCCATTCATGGAGATATGCAAAGCCAAGTTATGGTTCCTACCCTCCTCGGGGAGTTCTTCATCATAGAAATTGAGATTATTACAGGAAGTGATGTTAGTCACAATATGATCAAACTAATCCACCGTAACATCATGTTCCACAAACGCTTGCTCTAGAACTCTTTACAGTGCTTCTCTGTGCGCTTCTGAGTTCATCAACAAAGACAATATTGAAATCTTTGAGGGGGTTTGGAGCATCTGTTCCACCACATTGAACTCACTCTTCTTTATTAGCCTGAGTACCTCATCATCATTGTTAGGCTTCAAATTGCTGGATTCACCAGACTGACACTTTGGAGTGCTAACTGGATCTACTGCGGGTACTTCCATCTTCTTACCAACTGGACAAACTTCTACATTCTTTAGGAACGCCAACCCAAACACACGACCACTACGGGTCACCTTAGTAACATTAACAATGCTCACAACAGAACTGGTCGTCGGCAAAGGAACCTCTTGACCATCTTTCACCATAGTTGCATTATACTGATAAGGAACAACTTTATCGGATGAGTACGGGACTGGACCCACCAACCATATGACCAACAGTGATACCGATCTCTTGCTGATATTGTTACTACTGCTGCTATCAAATGAAATCACCACTCTCTCTGGTGTCTTGAATACTGGTACTATTACATTGACATCATCATCTATGTGACGGGATTGAACAATCAAAATCAAGACTTCATCCATCAACCGCTGGATGTCCCTCTTCACAATCATACAACCTCTAGGATTAATACTGCAGATAGCACAACCATCACGGTCATGCTCACAATCGCTCACCAAGAAAATATCCTTGTGCATCATCACCAAGGACCTTCTAATGAAGCATACATCGAATACCTTGAACTCCCCTGGACAACCGTCCACCATATCAACAGATGAATTTCCATGGGCATGTAGCGGCTTAACTTTCACATTGGGTGCACGGTCCTCAAAGGACACCATTCCACTTTTTACCAGCTTCTGAACTTCATATTTCAGAGGGTGGAAATTCTCAATATCGTGTCCGGGGGCTCCTTGATGAAAAGCATAATGGAGTTATGGTTTGTACCACCATAGAAGTGGTTCAGGTATTTGCGGAGGATTTCTCGATTGTAGCAGGTTCTTGAGAACCAACGAAGGATATAACTCTAAATATGTCATTGGAATAGGTTCGAAAGAGACCTTCTTCCTCTCAAAATTATGTTGTTGATGATTGTTGGTATTGTTGTTGTAGGTGTTTGTACGTTGTTGTGGTTGTTGTTGGTGACGTTGTTGTTGCTGAACTAGTGCTAACTGATTTGCTGAAAATACAGGAATAATTGAAGATACTTGACGGTGATGTTGACGGGGTGCTTAATTTCTTTTTACATGAGGCCTCCTCTGCCTCCCAACGGACACTGCATTAGTCTCTGCTTCCTTCTTCTTACCAAAGCTATTACCATACCTCTTGCTAGATGACGCTTCCTCCTTAGATAATCGTCCCTCTCGGACACCTTATTCTAGTCTCATCCCCATGTTTACCATTTCGGTAAAATCACTGGGGGCACTGGCAATTATCCGCTCATAATAAAATGAGCTCAGGGTCTTCAGAAAAATCTTGGTCATCTCCTTTTCCTTAAAGGAGGGGTAATCTGAGCAGCGAGTTCTCTCCACCTCTGAGCATACTCCTTAAATGTCTCTTTGTCTT
The DNA here is from genome assembly GCF_024323335.1 of Lathyrus oleraceus. NCBI lineage: Eukaryota > Viridiplantae > Streptophyta > Magnoliopsida > Fabales > Fabaceae > Lathyrus > Lathyrus oleraceus. The sequence goes on from NC_066579.1 coordinate 223,789,502, forward strand.
TCTGAGAGAACGACCTCAATTGATCTCTATCAGGAGCCATATCAACGTGATACTTATACTACTTCACAAATGCCTCTCCCAAGTCATTGAATGTGCGGATGCTTGCATTATCCAATCCCATGTACCACCTCAGAGCGGCAGCGATCAAACTGTCTTGAAAATAATGGATCAAAAGTCGATCATTATCGGTTTTAGTAGATATCTTGTGGGCATACATCACCAAATGACTGAGTGGACATGTGTTCCCTTTATATTTTTCAAAATCAGGCACTTTGAACTTTACTGGAATCTTCACATTGGGAACTAAACACAATTCCGCAACACTCTTTCCAAATAGGTCTTTACCCCTCAAAGTTTTCAACTCCTTGCGTAGTTCAAGAAATTGATCATTCATCTCATCCATCTTCTCATACACATCAGGGCCCTCAGACGGCTTGGAATGATAGATGGTGTCTTCTACACAAAGTAGTGTATGCACGACAGACGGCGACACAGACATGACCAGGCTAGATGTCGGCATGAAAGCAAAGGTAGGCGCAAAGCCTTCAGGCACAAAGTTTGACGGCATTCCCCATGGGAACCCGGCAGACATGTTGGGTGTAAAATGAGCAGCAGTTGCGGGAATGGTAGAGGTAGCCACCTCTGAAATGACAGTCCTCTGAGGAGGAGAAGTTGCAGGCGTTGGAGAAGACTGGCTCTGTGCAACTAACATTTCAACTAATTTTCCATAAATAGAGTATCATAGGTTTTTTCAAAATTGTGCGGAAGTTTTAAAGCGAAAATGGAGATTTATACTTTTATTGGAATTCAATCACGTCGACAGATACACAGTTCACAAAATTCGCAGATTGTTTACTAATGAATAATTGAATGATTGTACATTACACAAGATGTGTCCTATATAATATTTCAATTATGATCAGATTCTAACAAGACTAGTTTTTCAGAATTTAATCATCACTAAAGCTTTATTAGGTACCAATTCTAACAAAACATAATCTTACGTAATAAATCACTACCAACTGAATAAACGATAAACTACTCTAAGAATTGAAAATCTAAGCATACAATTATCCTACGAAAATTAAATGCAAGAGTGTGTGTGTGTGTGTGTGTGAGAGAAAGATATATATATATATATATATATATATATATATATATATATATATATATATATATATATATATATATATATATATATATATATATATATATATATATATATATATATATATATATATATATATATATATATATTGGATCGACGTTCTTCCTCGCTTTGCCTACTCTATTCTTCAATGGTTTCTCATTGGAAAATGTTATGTTCCTTTTTATTTTGACAAATATTGCAAGATTTCATACAATCACTAATCCACAACAATGCTAAGAAAAATAAATCTCATATCTAGATCATGACTTGTAGACAACCTAATGATAAACTCTTCTGTGTAATCTTTACTTGATTCACGCTTCTTGAATTTTCCAGCTCCATCAATCTGCTCACAATCTTTGTGTGTGGCAGTCACCCCTTGATCTCGCTGATTACTTAAGCGATGAACTGTATAAAGATATGAGAATAACTTCCTCTTGTCTGTACCCTTCTACAAAGTCACTACCAAGGACACCTGGAGTCAAGAACGTCCTTCTTTTCACTGGAATTTGTCAACACCAATGACAAAAACCTCAACCTTCTAAGCTTCTTAAAAATCTAAATCAAATCTTCAAGAACAGTTAGTTTCAAGACGACATCTCCCTCAATCAATTACAAATCTCTCATGATCAAGATCTGAAATCAAACTTGAGGTTCAAAATGAAAGAAATTTGTTTGCAAGAGTTTTTTGAACTTTCAAAAGTGAGAGGATGATGATTTCACAAACTCGGATGTAGATTATGACATCATTTTATAAAAATGAGATGACAACATGAATTTATATGTGCTTTAGATTAAACACAAAAAATAGATGAAAAAAGTTGTTAGATTCGAGTTAAGAGCATTTCATGATTTGAGTCAAATGAGCAAGTAGTGTGAAATAAGATCTCATAAAGAAAATTGACTCATTTTCCTACGATTTGAGTCAAGTTAAAGTTATGATTCCAGTTACACACGTTCATGATTCGAGTCATATGTTGAGCCTGATTCGAATCAAACAAGGTAGTGGTTGAAATGATGTTTGTGATTTGAGTCATGCACAACTTGTGATTTGAGTCACAGAGTTGCATGACTCGAATCATGTGTAAGTTGTGATTCAAATCACAAACACAAATTTTAGTGTTCTCCTTTGTTTGGTTTGATTTGAGTCATGAATTGTGAGTGATTCGAGTCACACACAAGAAATCTCAATTTTTCAAGTTTTTCAAAATAGTTTGAGATTTCACTTCCCACATGACTTCAATTAATATCACCTATGATTCCTGTTTCATTAACTCAGGCAATTGACTTAAATCATCATCATCAAATCTCAAACATAAAAATTGACTTATGTATGCTTAAAAACGAGTCGATTCAAACTTGATTCAAAAATATACAATTATGAAGGAGACTAATAAACAAAACATAAAACTGATAAGACAAACAACAATAAAATTGTATTAGGATTCTCCCCTAAATATATTAGAGACATATAACTTTAAATCCGACCTCATATAAACCTAAAAAGATATATTTAGTAATCTTAAAATATGAGTGATTGTCAAAGAAATAACCAACTTGTAACAAAAATTAAATCAAAAGTGTGATAGGTGCATCAGTTAGGAAGCTTCCATAAACTATGGTTAGATACACATATTAGGACTATGCATTGAAACACAAATTATCATTAATCCTCAACTATGGTTAGATACACATCAGGACTATACATTGAAACAAAAAGTATCATTAATCCTCAAATTAGTCTAGCATTTAGGATGGTGTTCGCTTTTTTCTAAAAATTCCCCACAGATAATACTTTGATTGAATTCCTGCAAAATGAATTGCTCAAAAATTTAGACACAGTTAACAAACAATAAAGCAGTAGAAGGTGTAATGCAATATAACAACTCACTCCTATGTTCGCTAGGAAGCACCGTAGAAGAAAAAATTAAAAGCTCAGCTTCTTCAATATCAGCTCTTATGGCAAGATCATTGGAAATCATTTCATAAACTAGTTGATCAAAAAATCTCTCAACCCTGTTAAATACATTTACGTTTAATTCAATAGTAGTTTAAATATGAGCATGTAGATATCTTATCAAAGTTTGACCGACTCTAACATTAGAAATCACCATAACACGACATAGACACAGACACTCTAACATCAATAATATAAAAAAATATATGAGTGGCACTGATACATATATAATAATATCTTAGTTTCATTTATCTATCTATTATTTAAAGAGTTAAAAGTATTCTAATAAAAAGTAATGTTTTTTTATTGTACATTGCTTCGATACATGTATATCCCTTTTATATATGTGGGAGATTTGTTCAACAAATGTATAAGGTGTGTTGAAGCAAGGAAAATATCATTTTTTTATGAAACATTTGTTTGAATTGTCTAAATATGTGTTGTGTAAGTGTCTACGAGTGTCGAATATCGACTCAGAGTGTTGTATCAAAGAAAAAAAACTTTTTTGTGACACTTGGTAACTTTTTTTGACACTTGTTGGACTTTTTAAACATGAGTCATACTGATGTTATACAAACGTCGGCCACTGTCGGCCACTGACGCTTGACAAACAACGCGACACATTTACTCCTCGTAGAGGTGTCCGTGCTTCGTCATATCTTATTTGTTACAAAAATAGACACAAGAAACATAAATAAAAACTTTTATCAAATCAAACTATGTTCTGTGCAAAATGTCACCTTTCATTCTCAGGAAAGAAATAAAGGCCAATGTTTTCATTTCTTGCTCCCAATTTCCTGAAAAGAATTGGCCATACAGCTGATCTTTGAAGCAAGTCAGCATAAAGCACATTAGGAAGATGTCTTGTCATTTCATGAACTTTAGGGCATGCTAGACTGGAGAAATGGGCCATTAATTCAAAGCTTTTGTTGATAAGCTGCAAACTTCCCCTATTTTACAGAAAATTCAACTTGACATTGTTACCAATTACCATAGCAGCTACAATAATTTCAATACTTTCAAAAACGGAAACCTAAGTCGCGAAAACAAACTTCTTACCTCCATATTGGATCAGCAATCGGATGCGAATCAGCCACATTCGCGCATTCATATCTGGAATCAACTTCAACTCTCTCCGAATCTGCAGTGTCTTGATTACAATCCGCGCTGGAATTAACTTCAGTGTTTTCTGAATCTGCAATAGGATGCGGATCAGCCACATTCGCACATTCATATCCGGAATCAACATCAACTATATCCGAATCTGCAGTGTCTTGATAACAATCCTTGACGGAATCAACTTCAGTCTTTTCCGAATCTGCAATCTCGTTATCAGAATTATCTACATCTGTTACCTCTACGTCACAATCCTCATTATCAACATTCTCCAAATCTGCAGTATCTCGATCACAATCCTCGCTGAAACTAACTTCAGCATTTTCTGAATCTACAATTGCCTTATCAGAAAAATCTACATCGATTACCTCTCCATCACAATCCTCACAAAACCAAATAACCTCATTTGTAACAACAACAGGCCCATCTAAACAATATCTGAAAAAGAGAAAGAATAGACTGTCGCTGTAACATAATATCATATAGTTGGTAGGCTTCGGCGCAACACCATTGGCTCATGACTATCGTCAACAATATCGGTTGCTTCGGCCAGAAATACCGCAATCACATTCGGTACGAAAACATGCAATGCAATAGAGAAAGTAACAAGTACCTATGCAGTGCATAATCTTGACATTTGAAGCAATATACCAAAGTTTCTTCAAAGCCTTGGTTGCCACATTTGAGACAAACAGAAACCTGAAACAGAAACAAATAGGAAAAGTTATAACTTATAATAATGCAATGATTCATAAAACAAGTAGTATAATAGTAACAAGTTTAGAAAAAGTTTCATGTACTGTTTCAGATTCAGCACTGAACTCGGAAGAAGAATCAATCTCCATCAAGAGAAATGTATGGTAGAAGTTCAATGTCTGTTTCTTGAGATTAAATTTGGAAAAACGAAAAGCCAGTTATTGAGCTTCTGATACAAAGTAGACAACCCATCTATGAAATTAATTTTTTTGTCTCGGGAATCACTTTTTTTAAGAGTATGGAATATGTGTATATATAAAGAAAAATGTTATTCCTACACTGATTTCTACGCCTACACTATATTCTACTGTTCATAAATACGGTGAATAGTAGAATATTATAATAATATATTATTTTTTAAAAAATATTAACAAAAATATTATTTTTTATTATCTGAATATTTATTAACCAATTTCATAATTTTTTTAATCAACTTCATAACTTGTATTAACCAACTTTATAAATTGGTGGTTATTCAAAATTAGTTTTAATGTTTTGACGTTCATTAACCAACTTCGTCACTTCATTAACCAATTTTTTACATTTAATTAACCAACTTTTTTCATTATTTTAAGTCACTGTTCACACGTATTGTTCATGTACTGTTCACGTACTGTTCATGTACGGTTCAAAATACTATTCATAAAAATATTATTTTATTTTTAAAAATACACTGTTCACCGTATAAATACGATGAACAGTATATACGGTGTAAGTATTTGGTGTAGGAAGTGGTGTAGGAATAGCAATGCTGATATATAAAATAGGGTGATAATTAGTACTCCCTTTCTCCCCTTTTATAAGAAAATGTAACTTTTTAGATTTATTGAATGGCAAAACTACATAGAGGTACAATAATTAGATCTATAATGCCACAATTTTTTGCACTCATAACACATAATATCATCATCTTTTTTCTTATGTTTTCTTTTAGACGAGTGAGAAATTATGAAATTCACCAATCCTTTGTCGGAATGATTGAGCTTGTTTCTTTTAAAGTATCTATTATAGCATTTAACGAATAAATCAATCTCCTCTTATTTAGGAGCTTCTTTGTCAGAGTTATCACTTTCTTCCTTTGACTTTTTCGCTTTAGATGACGAAGCTTTCAAAGAAAGAACAATTTTCTCTTCTTTCTGTTTCTCTTCTTTTTCGACTTTACTTAGTTATGTGAGTCGTTTCAGTTCATTTTCATGCTTAGCTAGTTTTTCAAATAGCTTTGTGATGTCCAAAGTACTAAGATTGTTAGATTCTTTTATAGAAGTAACTTTTTGTTGAAACTCCCTGCACATACACCTTAATATTTTGTTAGTACAATCTTTGTTAAAAAAGGTTTTTCCTAAGTTGTTTAATTTGTTGGTTAAGTGGAGGAATCAAGTCTCCATGGAATCCACAGATTCTCCTGGTTCTATAGGGAATAGTTCAAACTCCTCTATAAACATGTTGATATTAAAATCCTTGGCGTCATTTGTTCCCTCATAGAGAGTTTGGAGAGCGTCTCACATACCTTTAGCACTCTTATGGTGTGAAGTTGAGTAGAATACTTTTGCACATAAAGTTGAGATAAGTATGTTCCTCACTTTCAAATCATATGAAGCTTGTTTGGTTTCATTGTCTAGCCAATCTTTTAGGTTTTTAACAACTTCGTCGTTTCCCTTAGGAATAAAATGTGCTTCGGTGACGGCTACCTATAGATTTTTTCAAATGATAGTAAGTGTACATACATATTCTCTCTACAATAAGTATAATTCGCGTATTTAAAAGCATGTGCTCTATGATACGCTCCCTTTGAATCGTCTTTGTTTGCCATATTCTCAAACTTTGGAGTCGATTAGACTTAATCAAAAGATCAGCTCTTTATGTCAATTGTTGGGTGAGAGTATGGGGTAGAAAAATAGTCTAGAGGGGGGGGGGGTGAATAAACCCTTATACAAAAATTCAGCTAATTCCCCATAAATAGAATATCATAGGTTTTTTCAAAATTGTGTGGAAGTTTTAAAGCGAAAATGGATATTTATACTTTTATTGGAATTCAATCACGTCGACAGATACACAATTCGCAAAACTCATAGATTGTTTGATAATGAGTAATTGAATGATTGTACATTACACTGAAGGAGAAGGGCGATCCAAAACACAGCGGAATTTAAAATTTCTCCTTTGATGATCCTTACCAATAGGCATGATCAGTGATAGAATCGTTACCTCTTGCGACGATTGTAACCTTTGATGCGGATCTACGGAGCGATCACGAACGTTGAACAATGACAACGCTTCTACTCAGTCCGCACGAACGGATTCCTTCAATCTCAGTGCTAGCTGCTACGAATGAAGGCTTTGAGTGAGAGAGAGAGAGAGAGAGAGAGAGAGAGAGAGAGAGAGAGAGAGAGAGAGAGAGAAAAATTGCAACTTTTTTCATGCTTCTGCACAAGGGTTTTATTTATAGAAACACTTGTGTGGGCTGCAAGCTAAAAAGCTCACTCAAGTGTATATGGCCCATATCTTATAATATGCCAAAATCACTTAAGCGTGTGGTACCTTACCATATTTCGTATTCTACTTAAGTACATCGTACCTTACGATGACATTTTCGTGTGACCCTGTAGGTTTTCGCGGCATTGGCAATTATATTAAATCATGTATTTAACATAATAAACAGTGAGCGGTATCTAGCAACACATCACTGCTACCCAAGACACGAAAATGTCATGTGATCTGACAAATCCTTCTATGATAATAATTATGTGTACAATTACCCTTTTGCCCTTATGTCTATATTGAACACAAGGCATAGACCGTGTCATCCTTGTCCAGTTTAATATTGGGCCCATAGACATTTATCATGTTACGCAGGATGAGCAAATTCCATCTAGGTCACTCATGTCCCTTAGCATGCTTCGTGGAGTACCCATCAACTGTCTTTATGGTCATCCAGTTACGGACAATGTTTGATCAGCAATAAGGCACTCGACTCTACATCTAGGGTGCATAGTGGTTTCAGGTCGAAGGGTGGTATACACCATTATCACGATGAGAATAACTTATGACATTTTGTATAACATTTTATATAGTATTCTCATAGCAGGTCAATCCAGTATAAATATTACTCTTAATATTCATACCTATGTTTAAGACTTGATAACTCCTTATCCATGATCCAGGAGATGTGATCATCAGTCTATATACATATTAGTCTTAATGTTTTAATGTTATCCCACTTCACAATAAAGCTCGACTACGGGATACTTTAAGAATAATGTCCTTATGTTTAATGTGATCTCATGATTAAGTCACACTTGATACATTAAACGGACTATCTATTCTAGGGACTTTATTAAACAAAACATAATAAAGAAAAATCCTTTTTATTATTAATAAATAATTCGATACAAGTACCAAAAGTATTGGCCTATAGGGCTTACACCAACAATCTCCCACTAGCACTAGAGACAATCAGGCATACCCCTAATACCCATAGATCTAGTATGGCCATCATGCTTCTGTTGTGCAAGAGGCTTTGTCAGTGGGTCAACAATATTGTCAAGTGTAGGTACTCTGCATATTTTCACATCTCCTTTATCTATTATCTCTCGAATGAGGTGATAACGCCTAAGTATGTGTTTGGATCGTTGGTGAGATCTAGGCTCCTTAGCTTGTGCGATAGCACCATTGTTATCACAATAGAGACCAATGGGATCCACAACGCTAGGAACTATGCCAAGTTCACTAATGAACTTTTTGATCCAAACAGCTTCCTTTGCTGCACTTGAGGCAGCAATATACTTGGCCTCGGTTGTAGAATCGGCAATTGTATCTTGCTTTGAACTTTTCCAGCTCACAGCGCCACCGTTTAAGCAAAACACATAACCAAATTGCGATCTAAAGTCATCCTTATCTGTCTGGAAGCTAGCATCGGTGTATCCAATTACAGCCAACTCTTCCTGACCTCCATATATCAAGAATGAGTCCTTAGTCCTTCTCATATACTTAAGGATATTCTTGACAGCTACCCAATGAGCATCACCAGGATCAGATTGGTACCTACTCGTTGCACTTAAAGCATACGAGACATCTGGTCGAGTACATAACATGGCATACATGATAGATCCTATTGCAGATGCATATGGAATCTTATTCATGTGATCCCTTTCTTCCTTAGTTGAAGGGGATTGTGTTTTTGATAGACACATGCCATGTTGCATAGTGTAAGACCCCAATTTTGTCCCTAAGATCCCTCATGGCATCATAACATTGCATTTCCAAAGCCTCAAGGATCATGAGCATCTTGGTTCCCTTTGCCTTTGGGTGGGACCTGTTGTGAGTGGTTTGAGATCACCAAGCATGCTTGAATTGTATATTATTGCTTTTCTTATTTTGTTTACTAACCAAAAGCATAAAAATATGTCACTAACATTTCTTGTTTGTAGCTTGAGCAATCACAAGGTCAAGAGCTTCAAGGAGATCCTTTGTGAAGAGATATGGCCAAGTGAAGATGAAAGCAAGCATGGTAATGGTACCCAAAGCTCTCATCCATCAAATATGCCTCCCTAGCATCTCAATTCATCATTTTGATCAAAACAAGTTAAAGGGTTTGAGGGATTGTTTCTCAAGGAAACCCTAGTTCATATGTGTACCACAATGCCTTGCTCATGAAGCAACCTCAACCCATGGTCAAATACAATCAAGGGAAGTTATTTAATTCATCATTTCATGCATATTTGAACTTATTTGAGTATCCTCAATCATCAATTCATCAAGATATGAGTTGTGGACTTGAGAAGTTGAGCAGTCAATTCATCTGACTATTTTGAAATGCACTGAGACCTAACTTTTGATGTGTTGGTCAAATGGAGATTATTCCAAAATAAAAAATGTTCTTAAGAACAATATGAACAACTTTCATGTTCATCAAAAATTGATTTGAATCTTGGAAGGTCATCATCCATCCCAAGACATTATAGGTCATTTTGACTGAAACCCTAATTTTGGGTCAACTTCCCAAGAACATAACTCATTCATTTTCTATGATTTTGAGGTGGGATCAAATGAATTGGAAAGATTAAGATGTATACTTCAAATGTTATGTTGAACCGAATTTCAAAATATCAAAGGAAATACATGTGATAATGCAAAACATTATAGGTCACTTTGGACCAAATGCATTGAAAGGAAAAAAAGTCCAACTTCAAGTGCCCATAACTCTTTCATCAAAAATCCAAATGATGCAAAATATAAGTCCATCTTGATTGTCTTTAAGAGATATACAACTTTGATGTTGGAGGTTTTTCCATTTGAAGCTTGCATCATTGAAACAGAGGGGCTTGAACATTGGCCAAATTTGGAAACCTCACCTTTGCATGTTTTGCACCTTAAACTTTAAATTCAAAATTCACTAATTTCCACACTTCAAATGGATTTTTGCCCAACATAACATTTGTTCCTTACATCAGGACCTTTCCAACCATTACTCACATGCTCATGTTTGGATTTGGCAAATGGCATTTTCGAAGAGGTGAAGTTTTAGACATGATTATGCATAACATGTTAAATCTCCATGCACAAGCCATTGCAGCTCAGACTACACGTCCATTTCAATTTGGTATGGTATCAGCTTGCATCTGCACTTGATTTTGGGCCTCACATACGCCTGTACAGGCCCATGCATGGAGGATCCAATTTCATGCACATGAGTTTGATCACCCTTGCCTTGCCTCTCCATCTATAAATAAAAGCTCCATTCCTCTTCGAAATTCAACCTAATGGCGCCTGAAACCCTGCTGAAGTGATTCCCCAACCTTTCACTAAAGGAACAATCTCAATTTTCTCTCAAATTTCATATCTGAATTTTGATCTCCTCGATTGAAATTCCAGATCCAAAGTTCTTATACCTCTCTCATACAGTCCATTGAACTTCTGTTTGGCCAAAGGAAGCAAGGAAGAAAGCTCAGATCTCCATAATTCAAAGGTTCTCCTCACACTACGCCAAAAACTGGAATAGACAGCGCACCTTAGAGGGCGCTTTATTACAAAAGCGCTCTCTAAAGTGAAGCGAAAAATAAGGAGCAATAGACAGCGCACTTTAGAGGGCGCTTTTGTAACAAAGCGCCCTCTAAGGTGAAGCGAAAAAATAAGGAGGAGATAGAGGGACAACAATACATGGCGCTTTTTAGAAAGCGCCCTCTAAGGTTACCCTTAGAGGGCACTTTTAATAAAGCGCTGTTATAAGTCCATGTGCATTTCCAGCTTATAAAGCGCTTCTGGAAAGCCTTAGAGAGCGCTTTCATAAGCGCCCTCTTAGGCCCCCTTGAGAGGGCGCTTTTTTTCCACAAGCGCCCTCTAAGGTGAAACGAAAAAATAAGGAGGAGATAGAGGGACAACAATACATGGCGCTTTTTAGAAAGCGCCCTCTAAGGTTACCCTTAGAGGGCACTTTTAATAAAGCGCCCTCTAAGGTTACCCTTAGAGGGCGCTTTTAATAAAGCGCTGTTATAAGTCCATGTGCATTTTCAGCTTATAAAGCGCTTCTGGAAAGCCTTAGAGAGCGCTTTCATAAGCGCCCTCTTAGGCCCCCTTTAGAGGGCGCTTTTTTTCCACAAGCGCCCTCTAATGTCCCCTTTAGTAAACATTAAAATTATAACATACTGCGCGTTTTGTTATTTTCGTTCTTTTTCACGTTAGGGTTCTAAGGCGTTTTCCTTCCACCTCTGTTAGATCTACATTATTAGTGCGCGTTTCCTCCTTCTACCAATCAAAGGTACACGCTTTTCCCAATTTCTGTTTTATGTTATTGCTTTGTTTTAGCTTTGCCCAATTTCTGTTTTACATTATTACTGCGCGTTTCCTCCTTCCACGTTTGTTTCGACCACGATAGCGCATGCAATAGGAAATTGACGGTTGGTTTTTAGTGACCATGATAGCGCATGCAATGGGACTACATTACCCAGTAGTTAGGGTTATACGACCTATGAACATATGATTTTGTGTCAATACCAGTATCATTAGAAACCTAGGTCCGAATGTGTTTGAACTCTTCTGAAATTGTTTTTTGTTTATTCTAATTAGTAATGGATAATACATGGATGTCTTCCAATCGATTGTCGAGAGAGTACGAGAATGGGGTATCAGAATTCGTTAAGTTTGCCGTTGCGCACGCCGAAGACCCCAGTAGAATGATATGTCCTTGCTTGGGTTGTTGTTATGGGAAACGGGTTGACGCAGTTCAGTTGACATCGCATCTAATGAGGCATGGAATTGATCGAAGTTATACATGTTGGAGTTTGCATGGTGAGAAAAGTAACGAGAATGTTGAACCGGGGGATAGTACGACCTATGCCTCAAACTATAGTGGCGCAGATACATACGATTGTGATCGAGTTGAAGAGATTGCAGAAGCACTTGAAGGAGATCTTAAGGATTGTCCCGAAATGTTTGAGAGGTTGGTAAGTGATGCAGAGAAACCTTTGTATGATGGTTGCACTAAATTCACAAGATTGTCTGCGGTATTAAAGTTGTACAACTTAAAGGCGGGCAATGGGTGGTCGGATAAAAGTTTCACAGAGTTATTAGCCCTTTTGAAATATATGCTTCCTGAGGATAATGTTCTTCCCAATCGAACATATGAGACCAAAAAGATGTTGTGCTCTATTGGCATGAGCTATGATAAGATACATGCATGTCCAAACGATTGCGTTTTGTTTCGAAATGAGTATGCATCGCTAAATGAGTGTCCTAAATGCGGTGTCTCGCGATATAAGAACAAGTTGTCTCCAGCAAAAGTCTTGTGGTATTTTCCTGTTATTCCGAGATTTAGACGCATGTTTCGTAGTGAAACCGATTCAAGACACTTGACCTGGCATGCAGATGAAAGAATTATAGATGGAAAGTATCGATATCCGGCAGATTCACCACAGTGGTTGAAAATTGATAATGATTATCCTGAATTTGGAGAAGAATCAAGAAACCTTCGCTTGGCATTATCTACTGATGGAATGAACCCACACGGTATCCAGAGTATCTCACACAGTACATGGCCTGTGATTATTATGATTTATAACCTACCTCCATGGCTATGTATGAAGCGTAAGTACATGATGTTGTCTATGTTGATTTCTGGACCTAAACAACCAGGGAATGACATAGACGTGTACTTGAAGCCCTTAATCGAAGATTTAAAGATTTTGTGGGAGACCGGTGTGGAGGTTTATGATGGATATAGGAAAGAAAGTTTCAACTTGAGGGCGATGTTGTTTAGCACAATTAATGATTTTCCAGCATACGAAAATCTATCAGGGTATAGCATAAAAGGTCAATGTGCGTGTCCTATTTGTGAAGATAAAACAGATTGGAAGCGCTTGGAGTTTGGTCAGAAGAATGTCTTTCTCGGTCATCGGAGATTCTTAAATTCAAATCATCACTACCGTGGATGGAGAAAGGCGTTCAATGGAGAGACAGAACAAGGCAGAGCTCCACCTGTATTGACGGGTGATCAAATTTTTGAAAAGGTGAAAGATTTGGATACTCAGTTTGGCAAGCCTTTTGCCCACACACTTGTCAAAAGTGGGTGGAAGAAGAGGTCAGTTTTTTTTGAATTGCCATATTGGAAGTCCTTGTATGTGAGACATTTTCTTGATGTTATGCATATTGAAAAAAATGTATTTGAAAGTGTTATTGGCACGTTACTCAATATACAAGGAAAGTCTAAGGATGGCCTTAAGGCAAGAAAGGACTTGATAGCGATGGGAATAAGAACTGAATTAGGACCCTTGAAGAAAGGAAAACGAACATATCTACCTCCTGCTGCTTATACTCTATCTAGAAAGGAGAAAAAAACATTGTGTAAGTTTCTAAGTGAAGTTAAAGTTCCAGAAGGGTACTCTTCAGATATTAGAAGACTTGTGTCTATGAAAGACCTCAAGTTAAAGAGTTTAAAGACCCATGATTGCCATGTTATAATGGAACATTTTCTCCCAATAGGTATACGTTCTATTCTTCCAGAAAAAGTAAGAAGCTCTATAACTAAGTTGTGTTCTTTCTTCAAGTCAATTTGCAGTAAGGTGATCAATCCTGCGATCTTACCAATGTTGCAAAAAGAAATCGTTATTACTTTGTGTGAGCTTGAAATGTTTTTTCCTCCATCATTTTTTGACATAATGGTACATCTAGTTGTTCATCTTGTGAAAGAGACACAATTGTGTGGACCAGCTTATATGAGATGGATGTACCCTGTTGAACGTTATATGAAAATATTAAAAGGGTACGTGAAGAAGCGAAGTCGACCAGAAGGTTGTATGGTTGAAAGATACATTGTTGAAGAAGCGATTGAGTTTTGTACTGAATATTTGTCTAATGTTCAGTCAATCGGACTCCCCAAGTCTCAGCTTGTCGAAAAGAAAGAAGGAAAAAATCTAATTGGAAATAAAATCGTGGCAGTATCAAGGGTCGAACGGGATCAAGTGCATTTGTATGTTCTGCACAATGAGAATGAGGTTGAGCCGTATGTTGAAATTCACAAGAATGTTCTCCGAGGTTTAAATCCCAATAGAAATGAAAATTGGATAGTACGAGAGCATAATCGATGTTTTATACCTTGGTTTAAGGATCATATTTATTCAAAGTATTATTCAGATCCCGCTTCAATAACAGAAAGGTTGAGATGCTTAGCATATGGTCCAAGTTTCCATGTTTTTTCTTATAGCGCATACGCGATTAATGGATACACATTTTATACCAAAGAACAAGATGATAAAAGTACTATGCAAAATAGTGGTGTCACCGTGGTAGCTGAAGCAATGCACATATCAAGTGTGAAGGACTTAAACCCCAAATTTTCAAATCTGTCGTATTTTGGTGTTATCGAGCGCATTTGGGTGTTTGATTATGAGAAGTTTCAGATTCCTATATTTGGTTGCAAGTGGGTTGAAAATAATAACGGCATTCGAATGGATAAGTCAGGATTTTTGCAAGTGGATCTTAATAGGGTGGGATACAAAGATGAGTCTTTTGTTCTAGCCTCTCAAGCTAGACAAGTGTTCTATGTCAATGATCCGAAAAGTACGAAATGGTCTATAGTTCTTTTTTCCAACAAAGTAATTGATGAAAACACTGGAGATCAAGGTGATATTAATGTTGAGATTGAATCGTTTACCAGAAATGATCAAGATGAGAATATTATATCAAATGATTCATATATTAGAAATGATCATAATGAGGGTATTTGGATCAATCCAACCGTCCGTGTTGTTAAGAGACATGTAGAACATATTCCAACCAAGAAAAGAAAGAGAACTTAGTGAAAAAGGTACAGGTCAAATGATTTTAATTGTTTTCTTTATTACAGGTAAAATGACTTTTATGATTTTAATTGTTTTTACATTTGTCATCTGATTTTAATTGTTTTCTTTATTACAGGTAAAATGGCTATTATGAAGTCAATCATTCGTGCAAGAGACAAGGGTGTAAAATTTGAAGTACATTGGAGTGCTGAAGACCAACTAATTCTTTTTCATCAGGCTTGTGTCTCAATAGAGGATGGGTATCTACCTAAAGTTACTTTTGTAGTGGTCCAAAAGAGACATCAGACCCGTCTCTTTCCTGTCAACCCCAAAGAGACCGATAGAAGTGGAAATATTATGCCAGGTTTTTTCAATATATTTCTCAACGCAGCTGGTATATATTATCATTTGAATTTATCACTTTTTGCTGATTTTGTTGTTCTAAATTGTCAAAGGAACCGTGGTAGACACCAGCATTTGTCACCCTAGGGAATTTGATTTTTACCTTAACAGCCATGCAGGAATTCAGGTAATATTAGCTATGTCATTTAACTTTATGCCATTGTTTACTATTTGTTGCTCAATCGCCTTTTGACAGTTCTGTGTTATTTGCATTTGGACGTGTTCTTTTTGCAGGGGACTAGTCGACCAACGCATTATCATGTGCTGTATGATGAAAATAAATTCACTGCAGACCAGCTACAGAGTTTGACCAATAACTTGTGCTACACGTAATGATATGATTTGCTTTTTTAATCTTAATTAATGTTTTCTAAACTTGTACTGTTTTCATTTAATTTTAGAAGCTTTCTGATACTATTTTTTTCCATTCAGTTATGCGAGGTGTACTCGATCTGTCTCAATAGGTTTGTTACTCGATTCCCTTTGCTTGTTTTTGTTTTAGGCTATACAAAACTTTAGTTTAACAAAAATGTTATCTTGTATGCAGTTCCTCCTGCCTATTATGCACACTTGCTATTCGTGTGTAATTTGTATATTTAATTATGTCTGTCAGATATTTCATCTAATTTGTTACTAAATCATGAATATGTTTTATTCTCTTAATTGTAGTACTTTGAGGAATACAAATCTTACTCAAGAGCTCATTTGGATGAAATGAAGGATGAATTGTGTCAATTCATTGTTGATCAAAGAATCATATAGCTAGGTTGTATATTGTTGTACATATATGTATGGAATGTTGTTGTTGTATGTTGTTGTTGTATATATGTTGTATATTGTTGTTGTACTTTTACTAAATCATGAATATGTTGTTGTATATTGTTGATCAAAGAATCATATATTAATGTTGTATATATGGAGGATTAATGTTGTATATAAATGGATTCATGTTGTATATATCAATGGATTAATGGTGTATAACATTGGATTAAAGGATGAAATCAATATGAATTTTACACTTTTGCAGCATTCGAACAGGTTACCAATTAAATATCCACTGTTTTTCAAACAAATTTTTTTAAAATAACTAACACTTTAGAGGGCGCTTTGTCCAGAAAGCGCCCTCTAAACACTTTACATTGACAACTTTAGAGGGCGCTTTTTCCTGAAAGCGCCCTCTAAACACTTTACATTGACAACTTTAGAGGGCGCTTTTTCTTGAAAGCGCCCTCTAAACACTTTACATTGACAACTTTAGAGGGCGCTTTTTCCTGAAAGCGCCCTCTAAACACTTTACATTGACAACTTTAGAGGGCGCTTTTTCCAGAAAGCGCCCTCTAAGGTGTCCCTTTATGGACCACTCCAGAGGGCGCTTTTTTCTGAAAGCGCACTATAATGTGGCCATTTTAGACAGCACTTTCTCTAGGAAAACAAAGCGTTGTCTTTACCTATGCCAGCGCCACTTTAGAGAGCGCTTAAAAGCGCTGTTATAGGCCAAAATAAGCGCCCTCTTTTCCCTTATTTGGCGTAGTGTCAACTGGTTTTTTCTTCGAAACTCCCTATTCCTTGATCTATTTGCTTGGCTATTGTGTTGTTTGAAGTCCTCTTCATAGAGGCAATTGTTTTGAGTGCTCAATTGTTGAAATCCATGAAGTTCACATGAACACCACAGAATTTCCACTTCTGATTTCTCTCAATATAGAGATCTAGAATGGAATTGAGTGGTACAGGGGTGATGTACATCACCCCAGCTTTCCAATGATATGAGGATCGCTTCATTTGGTTAAGTATTCATTACCTGCAATTTTTGGACTTCGCCGGAGAAGACGGTGGTGTACACCACCGTCCACCTTTCCAGTTTGAATCTAGGCCGTTGATGATAATTTCCAGATTGAATCAGGGCCTTCCAATGTTATGACTTATTTTAATATTGTGTTATGCATTGACTTGGACTCATGGTGAGCGCGCGCCTCTGGACCATTTGATGTGCCACGTCAATTAATGAAACCACATCCAACGCCTCCTGATTTTTCATAATTTCTTATTTTCTGTTTTAATTTCTTTTATTGCTTTTATTTTACAAAATTCATAACTTCATTTTAAATCCAAAAAATATGGGACCAATTGCATTCTTCTCCATTTTAATTCTAGTTTTTAAAAATGGTTTTTAATATTTTTTATTTTGTCATTTAATATTTTTTGTGAATTTTCTCTTTTCTGGTTATTTTTAATTCATTTTAAATAGTTTTTGATATTCAAAAAATACAAAAATATTTTTCTAACCTATTTGAATGATGATGAATCTATGAAAAATATTCTCATCAATTTTCTAATTGATTTGAGATTTATTTGAGATTTTAGTTCAATTAGGTTATTTTTATTCATTTTTAATTGATTAAAAATAGTTTCTGACTTTTAAAAAATGTTGAAATTTTTTGTCAAACTTTGTTTGACCTTGTTGAACTTAGGATAAATCACTTGGACTTTTCAAAGTTGATTTGAAGTGATTTTGAAGTTTGACCTTTCTTTTATTTTTAATTCAAGTTTAATTTTTAATATTAAAAAATGTCAAAAATATTTTGTTCATTTCTTGACTTCCAATCTTCATCTCATTTCTGTTTTTGAGTGTTTGACCTTGATCCTCAATATCCTTGGTCAATATTATGGATTGGTATGTTATTTCATTTTATGCACTTTAATCTTTCCATGTCCATTTCCATTATTCATCTCCTTCTCCTTCTTTTTTTTTTCTTTTTGATCAATGAGTTGAAGGTTGATAAGTTAGCATTGATTAGGGAGACTTAATCTTCCTTGATCCAAATCTAATTCATCTTGATCAATTGATCAAGTGAATGGCTTTGCATTAAGGATAGGTTGTTTCCTAAATCATGCAAAGGACTTAAACCAATACAAGATTAATTCTCTTTTTCTTTTGGCATGGCAAGTTGTTGGAACTTGGTTCACTAATCAAGACTTCTAACTTGTGTTGTTGCCTACATTATTATTGACCGGCCTCAGATAGTTGTGACTTCTACATAAGTCCAATTACGATTGCTTAACATAGCGCTAAATTTGCCTTATGGCACACTAACTACTAACTATAAACCATTAACATTTACTTTTTTTTTGCACTTTACATTTATGCAATTTATCATTCTTGTACATATTATTCATTTGCTTTTTCCCTTTGCTCATTGGAGCACATGTTTATGTTAATACCATTTGCCTTTTGCTCACTTGAGCATATAATTGTGTATATATCTTTTGTGCTTGTGTTTGTCTGTTTGTTATGAACCAAATGCAAAGAATTGGACAAAATGGACTTAGACTTTAGGACCTTACCCAAGCAAATGGAGTTTGAAGAGCAACTAGGCCTCATGCCTTTAGAGTGCTTAAATGTCAAAGAGAAACTAGGCCTCATGCCTTTAGAATGCTTAAAGCTTAAAGATGAACATTGGAAGGACCATATTCTAAACTCCCTCTTGTCCATTCTTTGATTGTTAATAGAACATTTTGATGTGTGTGTTTCTTTGTGCTAAGGATTCCAACTTGAGCCTAATTGAGGAACCATTACCATGAGCTTCTAAAAGAGAGATCCAAGATACACTTGAGAAAGCTTGTCCAAGAATTGATTGATTGTTGATTGCTTGAGTTTATGCTTGTGATTGCTTATTCCAAAGGATGGGAGCTACTTGGATCATCAATACGATCTCAAGAGAGGAACTCCTTTTGTGGTTTTGTTTCTTATCCCTTACCTCTTGTATGTTTAGGACCTTAGCCATTCTTCTTCTTCTCTCCACTCTAACCCAAGCCAAAACCTTTTGTGCAAACATTTAACATTTGTTTTCAACATTAGAAACCTAAGCCTTATGCTTTTGATTTTCAAACTTTCTTTTCATAACACTTATTTTGAATTGAATCTTTAAGTCAACTTTGACCATTTTGTAAATACTTTTCATTGGTAAATACAACCCATTCAAATATCTTTTTGTGGTTTCAAAGGCCACTTTCTTAATCAAATTTTTCATAACCTTTAGCTATTAGGTTTGAGTTATCCTTGAGGTAGATGTAATACTCACCTATATCCTTAGTGATGGACAATAAGTCTTCCATGCTTATTATAGGGTTAACCCCTCACTAGCATGTTGAAGTTATCCTCATATGGTGGATTTGTGGTTTTAGGTTGAGTTTTCTCCCTTGGATAACAAAAGATCTTAAGGCTTTTGGACCAATCAATTCACCCACTCATTTTGAGATTTTTACCCCGAACTAAGAGGTTTTGATCCTAATATTTTTTAAGATGGTACGTAGGCAATGGGTTCATCCATTCAAACACAAAATGTAAATAAACTTGTATATTCTTTTCTCATCTCTTCAATCATGTTTGCACAAACAAATTTTCACAAAATACCAACCATACAACAAATATGAAAAGGGCTCTCTAGGAGTACCTAGGATGTTTTGGGTGCTTAAAACGTTCCCATTGCATAACCAACCCCCTTACCCAAATCTCTGACATTTTTACTAGTTTTTTATTTGATAAAACTTTTAGGTTTTTGTTCGCTTTCTAACCATTCCTTTGGATAAATAGAAGTGCGGTGCGGCTCGACTTGTATGGTTTACCTTAGATTTAGTCAATATCTCTAATGGTAACGAATACCCCGCTACACATAGGTGTAGCACCCCAAATTTGCACCCCTCATTCATGCATTCATTTTTAGGTTATTTAACATTTCATATTGCATTTCATCATGTCAATCAGAATTAGCTCCAAGAAGCTTGAATATCATCCAAGACATTTTATGGGTTCTATCAGTCAACACAAGGGAATGACTTGAGTTGCTTCCAACATGTTCTAATGGGGTCTATTCATCATTCAAAACGCTAATCTGGAAGGAACAACAATCTGTTCCTGAGCTGTCATGCTCGCTAGGCGAGCAGCGTGGTTCACTTAGCGAATCTAAATTGTCATGCTCGCTAGGCGAGCAAATTCTTCGCTAGGCGAAGGCCACGTGTTTTAAAAATATAACAGAAAAATCTTGGACTTGGACCTCTCTCTTGAGCCGACAAAGCCACAAAAATCAGGTTATAAATATAAAGGTTTCAGTAGAACAAAAGGACAGAAAAACAGAGACAGAGAACAGAAGGAGAATTGGTGAAAGCTGAAAATACTCTGAAGTTTCCTTGGAACAAAACCCTAGAGAAGAGCTAACAGAATTCAGAGCAACCTCCAGAGACCAAAGGGAATTCATCTGCAACCCTAAGATTATTCTGCAAACCCGAGGGCAATTCAATTTCATTCGATCTCTCTAATCAGGTTTGCCCTATTCCCATTACTTTTGCGCTTTCAATTTGAAATTTCTAAACGTGTGAGGCATTTGGGTTTAGATGTGCATGAATGTATAAAATAATGCCTTGAATGTTAATCTCTTCGTTTCTAAGATGGATACCATAAGGTTTGGGATTATGGAAATCGGACTGTTATCAAGGAAGAATCCAAAACCCGCAGGCACTCGCTAGGCGAGCATGTAGAGAAGCTTTGCTAGCACCTCGCTAAGCGAAGCAGTAGCGAGCATGACAGTAACTTTTTTGTTTGCCCTAATCGGTTTTGTGTTTGTTGTGATATGTTTTCTCTTGATTGCATCTTGTTACTCTAACCTGTTTGTTGAGTCTTTGTGAGGACTCACATGACTCCTGAAGAGATAGCTTGCTTGGTATTCCACTTTATTTGTGAGATACCACCTAGAGATTCATTCTGATTACTTGTACTGACTTGCTTTCTTTGATAGTGCCAGCTTGAGAGATCTTTGGGTTTCTTGTTCCTTAGTTGCTGTTACTTCGGATCTTTATCCGTGTGGTAGATCTCTTGATCCCTTTCGCATCTTTCCCGCATTTTGCCGCTTTCTTAGCTGGAAGACCTCAATAGGAGACAATGTTTTCTTTTGCTTGTTTATTTTTATGCTAAAGACCTCCATGAAGAGGCAATTGACGGATAAAAAGGATTAGTAGTCAATCCCCTGTTATTCAGTGTGTCGTTCTTTATGCTCGCACTACGTGTCGATGCTTCAGAGCAAAAAACCCCAGATCTATTGTCCGGTCGGTCAGTGGAGAGGGTTCCACCTTTCTAAATCCCCATTTTTTGTCATGAGTTTGCCCTGTCCAGGGTTAAGAGCTATGAGGTCTTATCCTCATTACCCCTTTTGATCTGCTCACCCTGACGTTCAATGTCAGTGGTTAAGAGCCCATTTGATTACCCCTCCATGGCTTGTTTGTCGAGGTTGATATGACCCCTCTTGACTAAAGCCCTACCTATATATGTTTGAGCCCCCTTGTTGGCGTGTTTACTTTATGCATGTTTGTTTTGTATGGTGTGATCGTCTCCCTATAGGATTGCTAGGCTTCGCATAGTCTCCCGTTTGCATGTCAATTAAGGTAGCACGGTTCCTTCGTCTAGGACTTCCTTTTTGCATGAGCACCCCTAAAACACAAACAAACTCATTGATTTTTCTTCTCCTAAGAACACGTTAACTCCTTCTACTACAGGCGAGTAAGTCTCCAAAGGTCGAGCATCCGGTAGATTGCGTAGTAATGTCGTTCATCTAAAAAACACAAAACAAACCCGTAGGTTAGCCGAACTACGGTTTGCTCTGATTCTCATTCCATATGAGATACGTAGGCATAAGACGCGATGCCTTAGCGAGCACACTTCTCATTAACCCGTAGGTCAGCCGAGCTACGAAGACTCTGATTCTCATATTCAAATGGGATACGTATGCAGTGGATGCGACATCCGTGCGAGTCATTTCCTTTTTTACCCTTCTTTTAGTAAATAGTACATTAGATAAACCCACACCCTTTAGACAAGAACACCAAGAGTGGATCCCGTAGAGTACTACGGATGCGTAGGGGTGCTAATACCTTCCCTTCGCATAATCGACCCCCGAACCCAAGATTTGGTTGCGAGACCTTGTCTTTTCCTTTTCTTTTTCCAAGTTTACTTCGAGCGTTTCCTCTCCCTCCTTTGGGATAAATAACGCACGGTGGCGACTCTTCTGTCTTTTTTTTGCCGGTTATTTCTTTTCACATTTAGGTTGCGATAGCTGGCGACTCTGCTGGGGACTACATTTTCCCTAGTGGGCCTTTCCTAGCGTTTGTTTGTTTATTGTCTATTGTGTGTTATTTATTTATTGCTTTGCATACTTATCTGCTTGCATTGCATCCTATGTGCGCTTTATCGTTTCATACATACTGTGTTGGCTGTGTTTCTGTTTTGCTGTTGGGTGTGAGCCACAAGAGGTAAAATGCCCAATACACAGGCTATGAGTGACCTTTAGGACACCTAGGAATAGAGTGATTCATGAGAAGCGGGTGGTATGGCGCCACTTAGCGGAACATGGTATCACGAGCAGCTCAGATTCTGATGGGGTATTATCGTTGCATACACATGGTGTACATATGATGATATTCTTGAAAGGATTGTTTATCCTGCGTTTCTCTTAACCTTACCTTGGCCTAGATTACACCCGTGAGTGGGGAGGGATTGAATCATGTACAGGTACTGATGGTGACTTGTTCTGTTGGTGACCGTGTCCTGTTGGTGACTTTTATTCGGTTCTTGTTGGTGACCGTTGGTTCAGAAGTTTGGGTTCTAAATTGATGACTGTGTTCTATGGTCCCCGGTTCCAAATTCATGTTGAAGTTCCGATCCTGTGCCTCGTGATACACATCCGACCAACCATTGTTTCATCATTTTGCATCATAGCATGTTTATTTTCAAAAAAACAATTCAAAAAAAAAGTTAACCCGCATATGCATATCATTTTTTAGGTTTATTCAGGAGTCTGTTCACACCTAGAGATGGCTGCCATTCCAGAGTTGAAGAGGAAGACTTGCACCTACAGCTTTTACCGTGAGCCGTTGACATCTTTGGAAGAATTGGGTAATCTCGTGACCGACCGTAATCAGAAAGTTTTTGATGACCAGTATGGGGATATCTTGGCATTGTTGAAGATGGTGGTTGACCCGGTACCTCTGCAGACTCTCTTACAGTTCTATGATCCGGAGCTTCGTTGCTTTACTTTTCGGGACTACCAGCTAGCTCCCACTCTTGAAGAGTATTCCATCCTTATGAATGTCCGAATCCAAAATCGAGTACCTTTCCTGGATGTGCCAAAGGAGGTGGATTTCAAAGTTGTCGCTAAGGCTCTTTATTTGAGCGTCAAGGAAGTGAGCGATAATTGGAAACCAAACGGTGATGTTGTGGGCTTATCCGTAAAATACTTGGTAAGGATGGCTAAGGAAGAAGCAAAGAAAGGAAATTTGGTAGCTTTCAACGCTCAGTCGGCTGTCATGATTTATGGAGTTATTCTGTTCCCTAGTATGCCTAGTTTCGTGGACCTAGCAGCAATCACTATTTTCATGGGAGGAAACCCGGTGCCTACCTTGTTAGCTGAGACCTATTATCCGATACACAGCCGGCATGGTAAGTGTGGAGCTATCAGGTGTTGTCTCTCGTTGCTACTCAAATGGTTCTTGTCTTTTCTGCCAACCAATGGACCGTTTGTGGATACTCAGAACACTCACAAATGGACTCAGAGGATCATGTCACTCACATCTTATGATATCAAGTGGCAAGCTTATAGGATTAATGTGCACAACGTCATTATAAGTTGTGGAGAGTTTCGCAATGTTCCACTCATAGGAACTAGAGGTTGCATCAACTACAACCCGGTTCTTTCTCTCCGTCAGTTAGGTTTTGTCATGAAGGAAAGGCCGCAAGATGTCGAGATAGCTGAAAGTGTGTACTTTGAGAAACGAAGCGATCCAGCAAGATTGGAGCAAGTGGGAAAAGCTTGGGAGAGTATTGGTATAAAAGATGGATCTGTTTTAGGGAGGAAGTTCGCAATTGCTATGCCTGCTTACACTGAGTGGGTCAAGGAAAGAGTTGGAACTTTGTTGCTACCATATGACCGGATGGAACCATTACAGGAGCAACCGCCTTTGATCCTTTCTGAGAGTGTGTCCGCTGAGTATTACAAACAAGCCTTAATGGAGAATCTCCAGTTGAAAGAAAATGAACAAGAGATCCAGATGGAGCTTTACAAAGCAAAAGCTGATAGGCTGAATTTGGCTCATAAACTCAAAGGAGTGCAAGGTGAAAATTCTGGAAACAAAAAGAGGTCCTACGATGAGATGGAAACAATGTTGGATGAAGAACACCGTGAACGCTTGAGATTACAAAAAGCGGAAGCCAAGTACAAAAAGAAGATACGAGACTTGGAAAGACAGCTTAAGGATAAAGATATTCAATTGAAGAAAGAGGTAGATCTGAGGCATGCAGCAGAGAGCTAGCTCAGAGGAAGTGACATCCGTGCATCTCATTTCCTAGAGGAAGTTGTTGAACTCGGGGTGCAACTAAAAGAGAAGCTCACCCCTCTACCTGAGTGTTCAGAGTGTGACCGATTGATGAATCAGTGCCAGTATCTGAAGACTCTCGTTCCTGGAGGACGACTTCCCTAGTTCGTTTTGTTGTTTATTTTGAGAATCACCTCCAGGATTGTTGGATGGGATTCCTTATTCTACACTGATGACTTGAATTTTTGCTTGAACTATGTTTGTATGAACCTTATTTCTTATATCCATGAATGAGACCATTGATGTTTCACCTTTGCTTGTCGTCCAGTGTATGTTGCTTCTTTGTTGTTTATGTCCCGCTTACGGGTGCAGGCTGCCATTTTTCAAAGGTGGACGAGACTCTTGAATACCTGAGAAATGATAAAACATAGCATACGCATCATGCACATATCATACGCATCATACACATATCATTCTTGCATCATTACAGGTGTTCTTGAAGAGGATTTCTCATTCTTGGTCCTGTTTCAAGCAGGATTGTTGAGTATCGTCCGCACTGTTACGCAACAAGGCAGAATCAACGGAAGATTATGGATCAAGTTCAAGCAGAGCTCGCCGAGATGAAGATCCGCATGAACCAATTCATGGATGTGGTTCAAGGGATGGCTCAGGGACAACAAGAGCTCAGGCAGATGATGCAGAGGGATCCCCCTCCTACTCAACCAAAGGCTATGGCTGATCCTCCCGCTGGAGAGGCTAATGGACCCAATGGACTGGGGCTTATCCCAATCCCACATGTCAACCTAGATCAACAACCCATTCATGATGGTCAGGACGATCAGTTTCCCCTACTTCAGGAAGACTTTGGTATGGGCCATGGTATGGACCCTATGTTTCGGAGACTGGAAGAGAGGTTGAAAGCTGTGGAAGGGTAGAATGCTCTTGGTGTGGATGTTGCTGACTTGGGGCTGGTCCCAGGCGTGAGGGTGCCACCGAAATTCAAGGTCCCGATATTTGACAAATACAGTGGCAACTCTTGCCCAAAGACCATGTGCAAGCCTATTTCCGTAAGATGATTGCGTATTCTGACGATGAAAAGTTGCTTATGTACTTTTTCCAGGATAACCTAGCTGGGGCATCCCTGGAATGGTATATGAGGCTGGACAGAGCCCATATCCGCTGCTGGAGGGATTTGGCTGAGGCTTTTGTGAAGCAGTACCAGTATAATATAGACATGGCTTCGGACAGAACTCAACTCCAGAATCTGTCTCTTAAAAGCAATGAGTGCTTCAGGGAATACGCTCAACGCTGGAGGGAGACAGCTTCCCGTGTTCAACCTCCTATGTTGGAGAAGGAAATGGCTAACATGTTCATGAACACCCTGCCCGGACCTTACTTGGAGCGTCTGGTGGGTTGCAATGCCTCCAACTTTGCTGATGTAGTCTCTACCGGCGAAAGGGTGGAGAACTATTTAAAGACATGCAAGATCCAGAGTGGAGGGGGATCTTCATCAGGGGCGAAGAAGTCGTTCATTCAGGGACAGAAGAGGAGAGAAGGGGATGCAAATGTTGTGTCTTCTTATCAGAACAGGGGTAACCAGAGGAATAACTTTCAGAACTATCATCAACAACCGTATGTTGCGGCTATGACCATTCCAGCTGCAGCACCACTACAACAACAACAACCACAACGTCAGCAAACTCAGTACCAACAACAACAACCGGGTAACAGACCCGCCTATCAACAGAGGCAAAGGATGATGGACCGGCGTTTCGACACTCTTCCAATGTCGTACGCTCAGTTTCTTTCTAGTCTTCAACAACTACAACTTGTGCAGTTACGCACTCTGGCTCCTCCTGTTGGTAGGCTTCCGGTGGGTTACGACGCCAACGCTAGGTGTAGCTTCCACTCTGGGGCACCTGGCCACAATATTGAGAACTGCAAAGCTTTTAAGCACGTAGTTCAGGACCTCATAGATTCAAAGGCCATCAACCTTGCACTGGATCCTAATGTCTCCAACAATCCCATGCCGCAGCATGGTAATGCGAATGTTAACATGATGGAAGGAGAAGCCAGATCCGTCAAAGAGGTGTTGAAGCTGAAGACTCCGTTGTTGGATATCAAGGGTTACTTGTTGAAGGCCGATGTTTTCCCCAGTTGTGGGAAGGGTTGTTTGGATTGTGCTATACAGAGCAAAGGTTGTTTGAAGCTGCATCAGGGTATCCAGGCCTTGCTCGACGAAGGTACCCTCCAAGTTGAAGATTTGTCTGTCCAAGAGTCTGTGGAAAGGGTTGAGGAAGAGGTGTTTGAAGAGGCTACTGATGAATTCACAGATGTTGTTCCTACTGATTCTGTAATCTTTGATGAGATTTCAGAGTATGACTATGATGTTGCTACTATCACCATTTTCTACTCAAATAATCAGATCAGTGTGCCAGAAGCGCAACCGGTGTCGTCATCTACTATGACCATCACGACCCCTGGTCCTTTACCTTTCACCAGCAAAAGGGCCATTCCTTGGCATTATGGGGGGAGTGTATACATGCACAATCATGGAGTGGAACAGCCACTAAAGGTAGAAGAGGGTCAGAAGTCTGAACTTGAAGTTGAAGGTCCCGCAGTGGACAATGTTGGTGGAATCGGGCGATTCACCAGGAGTGGTAGACTGTTCTCACCACCCGTTACCCAAACTGATAGTGTTGATGCTACAGCGAAAGCCAAAGGCAAGCAAGTTGCGAATGAGGGTACCTCTGCACCACAGGCTGGTTCTGAGCCTAATTTTGTGAAGGATGCAGACGAGCTTTTGAGAATTATAAAGAAAAGCGACTACAAGGTAGTCGATCAGTTGATTCAGACTCCGTCCAAGATATCCATTCTCTCACTCCTATTGTGTTCGGAGGCGCACAGGGAAGCACTGCTGAAAGTCCTAAATGCTGCATATGTGCCTCAGGAGATCTCAGTGAACCAACTGGAAGGGATCGTTGCAAATGTTCATACAAGCAACGGGTTAGGTTTTACTGATTCTGACTTAACACCAGCTGGACGCAACCACAACAAGGCTTTGCACATCTCGATGGAATGCAAAGACACTGTGTTATCTCATGTTCTAGTGGATACAGGTTCCTCTCTCAATGTGCTACCCAAGAGAGCCCTATCAAGGTTAGAAGTAGAGGGTTTGGTCCTGGAGCCTTTAGATCTTATTGTGAGAGCCTTTGATGGTTCTAAGAGGTCGGTGTTCGGAGAGGTAGAATTGCCAATTCAGATTGGATCACAAACCTTCAACACCGTCTTCTATGTGATGGATATCAGTCCTTCCTATAGTTGCCTGTTGGGTCATCCTTGGATCCATAATGCTGGGGCAGTCTCTTCAACTTTACATCAGAAGATTAAATTCCCAGTCAATGGAAGGATTATCACCGTCTGTCGTGAGGAGGACATTCTGGTCAGTAACCTGTTTACATTCAAGTATGCAGAGGTAGAAGGTGAATTTCATGAGACCCTATTACAGGCCTTTGAGGCAGTTCAGATCAAGGATGCAGCTCCGGTGGAAGAAGTTAAAGTAGGTGCCTCTATCTCGTCCTTCAAGCAGGCACAAGCCTTGGTAGATTCGGGTGTTGCCCCCGGTTGGGGATGTCTGTTGGAGTTACCAATGAAAGAAGACAAGTTCGGGATTGGGTATCAGCCAGCTCTGACTTCTACAACTTCAACACTTCAGACTCGTCAGGGGCCAATTACTTTCTCCAGCGCTGGCGTCATCCAATATGGCCAGGTCTCTGCGGTCAACGATGAAGATGAGGATAGTGATTGCGACATTAATAACTGGGTGCGTCCGAGGATCCCGGGTGAAGTCATCAACAATTGGTCTTCTGAAGAGATTATCCAAGTCACTCTTCTTGAAGAGTAATTTTCTTTGTTTATTCATGCATGTCCAAGTCTTACACTCCGCCCAGGGCGTAATGACTCATTATAGGGCTCATCTATGTAGATACTTGCACTTTTTATCATAAATAAAGGACGTCTTTTTGCATTCAAATATTGTGTTCACTGTCTTTCTATTTTTGCCGTTTTCAAGAATCAAAATATCTGGCAATGTTTTGTTTAGTTTTCACTTTCTTCACACTCATAAGCACATACCATCACTCATGCAGATGCACATCACCGGATCCTATCAATAACGGTTCTGCTATGGCTTGCTTCGACTTTGAAAATCCAATCTTTCAAGCTAAAGAAGAGGGTGATGAAGACTGTGAACTCCCTGAAGAACTTGCCAGGCTATTAAAGCAAGAGGAAAGGGTCATTCAACCGCATCAAGAGTCTACTGAAGTGATTAATCTTGGCACCGAGGACGTCAAGAGAGAGATCAAGATAGGGGCTGCTTTGAAAGATAATGTGAAAAAGGGGTTGATTGAATTGCTGCAAGAGTATGTTGACATTTTCGCCTGGTCTTATCAGGACATGCCAGGGCTTGACACGGACATCGTGGTACACCGCTTGCCTCTCAAAGAAGGTTGTCCTCCGGTCAAGCAGAAGCTCAGAAGAACAAGACCAGAGATGGCTGTCAAGATAAAGGAAGAAGTGCAAAAACAGTTGGATGCAGGGTTTCTAGTAGTCACCAATTATCCGCCATGGGTTGCAAATATCGTTCCAGTACCTAAGAAGGATGGAAAGGTACGGATGTGTGTCGACTATCGGGATCTGAACAGAGCTAGCCCTAAAGATGATTTCCCATTACCTCACATTAACGTTTTGGTGGATAACACAGCTCAGTTCTCGATATTCTCCTTGATGGATGGCTTTTCTGGCTATAATCAGATCAAGATAGCACCAGAAGACATGGAGAAGACAACATTCATAACCCCGTGGGGCACTTTCTGCTACAAGGTGATGTCGTTTGGTCTGAAAAATGTTGGGGCAACATATCAACGAGCGATGGTGACTCTTTTCCATGATATGATTCATCATGAAATCGAGGTTTATGTTGACGATATGATTGCCAAATCTCAGACAGAAGAAGAACATTTGGTGAATCTGCAGAAACTGTTTGAGCGTTTGAGGAAATTCAAGCTGAGGCTTAATCCGAACAAGTGTACTTTCGGGGTGAGATCTGGAAAACTGCTGGGTTTTATTGTTAGTGAAAAAGGGATCGAGGTGGATCCGGCCAAAGTGAAAGCGATACAAGAAATGCCTGAGCCAAGAACAGAAAAACAAGTCCGTGGTTTCTTAGGAAGGTTGAACTACATCGCAAGGTTCATCTCTCACCTAACAGCCACGTGTGAGCCAATATTCAAATTGTTAAGAAAAGATCAGGCTATCAGGTGGAATGATGATTGTCAAAGGGCTTTCGAAAAGATAAAAGAGTATTTGCAGAATCCTCCAATCCTTATGCCTCCAGTCCCAGGGAGACCGCTGATTATGTATTTGACAGTACTTGATAATTCCATGGGTTGTGTTCTCGGTCAACACGACGAGACAGGTAGGAAAGAGCATGCCATCTACTACCTGAGTAAAAAAATCATAGATTGCGAGTCGAGATACTCAATGCTTGAGAAGACATGTTGTGCACTTGCATGTGCTGCTAAACGATTGAGACAATACATGCTGACTCACACAACATTATTGAAATTTTGGTATAGTCAGAGTTCAGATGTTCTACACGAAGTCATGACATCTGATCCAACATTGTTACTAATACAGCAAGACAGTTATAAAAATTAAAACCCAGTACTCATATGCACACAATCACAGATGTCACGACATCTGCAACTATACCACCATGGACAGAAGAACATCCAGTTTTGTCCATCTAGTACAAAGACACAGTAGAGATCAAACATAGCACTTATGTTTATTGATCCTGCCCAGTTATCAGCATGATGTCTCAACATTGATTTGAACATCACCTGTTCCAACATTACAGAAGGTTGAACTGTAACAGACCAACCAGTCTATACACCAGTATCAGCAGTCAATGATGAATGTCATAACATTCTGTTTTGCATTCAGACTACAAGCTATGTGTCAGGTCTGTTATTCCCTTCATAAACAGTCTAAAAACATACTGAGTTATAACAGACAGAATATAGTGTGCAGAAGGTAAAAACACCAGTAATTGTTAACCCAGTTCGGTACAACCTTACCTACTCTGGGGGCATACCAAGCCAGGAAGAAGATCCACTATTAGCAGTATTAATTCAGAGTTAAACTCCCCCGTTTACAACTCTTCACTTAATCTCTACCCAATGCAATCTATACCTAGGAACTCCTAAATAGAAACCTCCAGTTTCCATTCCTATCACTACAATTACAATGTAATGTTTAAACAACTTGAACCTTCTTCATGGCTTCGTTCAAGAACATAACAACTCTTGCCTACAGGCTTTGAGTTACACATAATCTCATGCTTTCAAGCACTGAGAAACACCTGGTAACCTTCCCACAGGTTGGGAGGTTTACCTCACACACACCCCTAGTTTTTACATTGTTTGAGGCTTACAAAACCTAGGTTACAATCTACTATGTATAACCTAATCACCCAACTAGATTTGGGCCTTCAGAAACCGCAGCAAGCTTCTCTTTTGCTGTTACAAAGCTGGCAGAATTCTTCTACTACAATCAAGGTCTTCAATCTTTTATTTCCTAAAAGATCTCCATATTTGGAAACTGTATATTCACCAAATCTTCTGATTGAATCTTCAAGATCTCCACATAGGAGTTAGGATATTCACCAGATATCCTAATTAATCATTTAACACAAACCAAAATTAATTGATTCAGTTTTATACACATGTGAGATGTCACAGTCCCGATGTCGTGACATCTTACATGACATGTTGGTCCAGATGTTGAACTTCTTCAACCCAACATATTAAAACAACAGAGGTGATTACATTATTTGTTTTACAAAATTAATGTCAATCTTAAGGTACTAACAATCTCCCCTTTTGGCAAATTTTAGCTAAAACAAATAACCCAATATGGGTCTGCACTTCCTCTTTGTCATTAATAGCCCCATTGCCACCACCATTGTTGGTGTACATGAGGAAGAAGATGTACAAGGATCAGCTCCACCACAACCCTTCCCCTCAACAGTAGGGCTTCCTGAAGAATATGTAATGCTGAGTACATAGATAATGTAACTCAGATCACAAGACACAACTGTCTTCTTAACTCAGATCACAAGACACAACTGATATACCCAGTTAGTGACTTTTGTGTCTGAACCCATCTTCTCCTTGCTACTAGATATTGCTTGCTTCTGGTGCATCCTCAGGACAATGTTTCTCTCCCCCTTTTTAGCTAAACATTTATATATAACACCTTCATAAAACCAGATCCAGGAGCAGTATGCCCAGATCTTAACAAACCCCATGGTTTAAAGGGAATGAAATGTCGCTCTTGTGAGAAGAGGAGTGTTGATACATCCTTTAAATAGGCCAGACCGTGCTTAGGAATTAACGGTAGGAGTAAATGCTTGGTCAAGATCCATAAATATTTGCTGAGAAACAATCAGAGAATCACCACCATTATCCCAGACTATCTTTGAATACCTTTTATAGCTCTTGACTGTTTCTTTCCAGAAACAACAGTTCCAAGACTTATTCCATAAATGTTGTCAAACACGTTGCAAGCTATGTCTTAACATTTGACACTTCTTTTGTCTGCATTCTCCATATATTCTCCCTGTCACCATTTCCTAAAACCACTTTCTCACCTCCAATGGTAGCTTGACATCTAGCACCACACATCCACATTTCCTTATATAACTTCCAGCAGGTACATAGGATATCTTATGTTAAGACATCACATATGACATCTTGTGAACACTCTGTCCCTTTTGTTCACAAGGAAAAATGCACAAGGGTACTTCTTCTCCCCCTAAATCTGTGCATTCATCCAATAACAGCTACTGTAGCTCCAGCACCTGTACCAGCCAGAATGTCATACTGACATCTGCTTCCATAATCCCTTATGACTGTAAGTTTCAGAAGGAAATAACAATATTGTCCAAGGCAATGTCATGACATCCGGTCAGACATTCTTCTGCTCACTCAACCTTGACACACACCACATCATCCCACTAACTAACAAGGTTCCATACCTTGTTATCTGAGAACACATAGACCACAAGCTTAATGATTACTTGCAGTGCAAAGACAGAACTCCC
Source organism: Lathyrus oleraceus (assembly GCF_024323335.1). Taxonomy (NCBI): domain Eukaryota; kingdom Viridiplantae; phylum Streptophyta; class Magnoliopsida; order Fabales; family Fabaceae; genus Lathyrus; species Lathyrus oleraceus. Next base: position 223,822,672 of record NC_066579.1, read on the forward strand.
CCTATCATGAACAACCAACTCTCCTCTTGAAACATGGAGATCACAAATAAACATATCCAACACCCCAAAGTTGGACCTTTACAAACTTCCTGATTCAAGGAGAACCCAGACCACTTGATGAATGGAAAACATAAGACGAATCTTCATGTATTCAAGAGCACACCCCCTGTTCAACCCTCTTGGCTGAACACATCCATACTCTGTGTCAATCTCTCTTCTAACCAGAACAGAAAACCACTTCACAACATAACACCATCTGATAATCTTCAGATATCACTGAGTCATTAGCTTGATCCACACGAACCCAGACACAAATTGGGACATATACATTCTCATCCCATTACAAGAGATAATCTTCCATAGATAGCTCAAAACTACTTCCACAAGCTCCAAGAGATGAATAGAAAACACCTCCTTATGTCTTCAACTTACTACTTTTCTGCTCAAAGTAATTTGTCTCAGACCTTCCTCAAGAATAATCAGCTGCCATAAGTTGATTGTCTTGATCCTTCTAACTCACTTCTGAGATAGACCAAATGCCACTGGTTGATTACCTCCTTCATGAATCCTCATTGTAACACCTCAAAATTTGCCCTCCTCTCGTGGGACTAGCATAACATATTACATATCATTTTAGGTCATTAAGCATTGCATGTTGCATATCATGTGATTACATTGTGCAAGCCATTCTCACAAGTCTTGATCAGAAGATGAAGAGGTCATGTGCATGTTAGGGTTTCATTGGACTGGTCATTAGTCATCTGAGGATGTGGAGGTCCGAATTAGGGTTTTGTGATTCTCAAGGAGATTGGTCTTCATCTTGATTACAATGATTCATCATCATCGTCATGGTTTGTCATCATCAAGTGTTGAAGCATATTCCTTGAGATTAGGGTTTTGACCACTGGTCAACCCTAATCAGTTGCATTGGGCCAATCAGGGCATAATCAGGAGATGGGGTCTATGATGTATGTGGAGATCATTCTATGGTTTTATTAAGTTAATTGAGGCTAGGGTTTCATCCTTGGGCCATTTCATTAGAAGATTGGAGCTCAGTTTGATCAGTGCATTGCCAAATTCATCTATCAGTTGAAAAAGTCAACTGTGGTCAACTGTGCATGATTTAATGGATTTGGAGGTGGAAATGAGTTGGATACACTTCATTCATGTTGGAACAAGTGTTATTTGACATGTCAAAGCTCAAGAATGAAGAAAATCAAGTCAGGACAAAAATTGCCAAAAATAGAAAGTGACTTGTAATGGAAGTTTCCTAAAATGGAAAGTTTTTGACCTCAAAATTACATGTCCAAGGAAGCTTCAAATGAAAATTTGTTCAACATGAAAGTTGTAGATCTTGGTCTCACCTTTCCAAAAAGTCCAAGAACTTGAAATTCCCATGTATGGTTGGCAAGTTATGGTCCATTCAATTTCAAAAATGACCCATAATCAGAGGGGCATAACTTCCACATGGAGTGTCCAAATTGAGTGATCTTTTTATGTGCAAACTCCATTTGACATGTACTTTCATGGTGCATAATTGGAATTCATCAAAAATGGTCAATGCAAAAAGTCAATTTTCAAGTGTACAGTTAAAGATCCAAGGGCAAAATGGTCCAACTTGAGAAATAATGAGAATTTTGGAATGGGGATTTTTGCAACACCTCACAAATGCAATTTGAAAATTGTTTGGATGGTTATAACATGTTAAGGTGCCATATTTGAACAACTCACTTTTGAAATGCACTTGAAAAGTATACAATTTACCATGGCATAGTGAAAATCCAAATTACACAACCAATGACCATGGGACAAGTTGCAACACATCACACATGTCATTTTGAGAGTGTGTGAGCTGTCAATGAGCTGTCACAGGGCTTGAGTGAAAAGACCATTTTGCCCTTGCTTAAGAAAAGTGGAATTTTGCTAATTACATGTCATTTTGCTAATTGGTGATTTAGAGCTTGATTAGTGGGAAGTACTTAATCCTAATCATAACAAACTTCTGATCAGAATCACATTTCACAAGAAATTGCAACCAATTTTCCCTCCAAATTCTCCAAAAGCTCAAGAACATTCAAGAACCAAATTGGATCAAACTCTTCCAATTCTTCACCAATTCCGAAAATTCTTTTTGCTTCCTCCTCCAATCATCTTCCTCTTGGACTGTTTTGAGGAAATTGTGCAAAAGAACCTCCCATTCGTGACTGTCCAAGGCATGTGCATTCATGGAGTTTGGTGATTTTTCGCAATTGAGGCATTGCTGAGCTACCACGACTGTTCCAATCACCTTCCTGGACGTTGATCTTCACCTGTTTCACACGAACCAAAGCTGGAACGCGCGTAACCTCACACTACCATCTCAAGGTACATGCAATTCGAATCTCATGATTCTTTGAAAGTCCATAGGCGTTTTGAAGTTCATTCCATGTAGATAATCATGATGTGCTTAGTTTTGATTATGATGAACGGTAGGAAGAGTTATGTTGATTTTAAGATTTGAATGTGAAACCTAATTCGATCGATCCGGTTTGTACAGTTAGATTTAGGTTGATTAGGTTACATATTCGTGATCCTCACACTTAGACCTTTCCAACGGTTACTCGTTTGTAGATTTTGGTTGAACTTTGATGTTCTTGATGTTCTTGCCATTGCTGGGAAATTGATGATGATTTCTGGAAAAATAGGGCGTTTGATCTTCATTTCTGGTTTTTGCTTTTGAATTTTTGTTTGCCGCGCCCAGCAGCCAATAGAAACATTTCGTTTCTAAGCTCAAAACGGTGTCGTTTTGAGGAACTTCAAGATATTTTCAAAAATGCCACTGGCGCCATTTATTTATTTAATTATTCTATTTCATTTTTTCTTGTTTTCCATTTAATTACATAAACTTCAAAAATTAATAACTCCTTCATTTTTGATCCAATTTGAGTGAAACTTTTTGTGCCATACTCATGAAATTGTGTAGAATTTAATGGACATTTTTGGAAATTTTTTGCATGGATGGAAAAATAAAATGGCTAGGGTTTGTAGAATGTGACACAATTGTATACATGTTGCCATAACCTTTGTGAAATGCTCATAGATTAAAAGAAATTCCTGAATTATTTTGAGCTCATTCTAGACATGTTGATGGTGATTTACATATAAAGTTTGTGATTTTTGGATACCTGATGATTGAGATATGATTTTTTGAATCTAGGTGTGACAATTTGTGTCACACCTAGCTAGGTCAACTTTCTGAATTTATTTGCATGACCTATGATTGTTGGATTGGATTGAAATTTTGTATGAATGATCATTGATATGTTGAGATGTCTTGTGAATTTTTCTGGATTTTTCTATGGCATTTTCAATTTGATTGATATTTTTCTTCTCTGTTGGTTCATTGTGCAACCTTATGTGACACATGTTTGTATATTTTGTGTGAAATTCTCATATGGTTTTGGATGAATGTGAAATTTGGTATGTTGATTATAGACACATTGTAGGACATCACTGTTTTGGTCCCATTCATTTCTTAGTTGTTTTCACTCTGTTATGAATTTTTGAAGTGGATGCTTGCTTGAATGTTTTGGTTTGGCTTGAATGATTGTGTCTAGATTTCTTGATTTTCATTGGCCTAGTTCCTTTTGTCCAATTGAGCTGAAAATTGACATGCTATACCTTGAATATGTCCTGTTTAGGTGTGAATTATTTGAGGATTTTTGGAATTATTTTGGTATGCTTTTGATGGAATTCATTCTGTTTGGACATTGGATGTTGCATTTGACCTAGTTTGACTTGTTTTGGTCATGAAATGAATATGGTGAATGATATGAGTATGGGATCAATTGCATTTGCTTTCTATTTGTGTTAATTTGGTTTTGGTTGAGAATTGCTTGCTGTTTAGGATTTTTTCTCCCTTGTGGACCCTAGGCTTGGCCTAGTGGTCTAGTTTCTCACATTTGGTTTGACTTTTCAGGTTAAAAGTGCAAAAGGCTTAAGAAGGAAATTGAAAAGTGAAAATTGAATTTGGTTGATGTTGTCCACTAACATGACTTTGTTTTGTAGGTTGTGATGCTTGAGCTTGGGCTTATAGCTTGCACTTGTGTGCATTAACTTGTGTTGCTTTGTACAGATTAACTGATTAACAATTTGCTGTTTACTGTTTGTCTGTCTGAGTACTGATGATACTTGATTGATTTCAGGTACATTTAGTCGCTTACAGTTCTTTAAGAACTTGCTTGCTGCTGCTTGGTTTTTAAACCACTCGAGGTAGGACTTCTATTCTTCATGTAGTCTGGGAGACCCGGCCTGTTACTTGGCCGGGCAAATGTCTGAAGTCCTCCTTAAGAGGCGATGTTTGTGATTGTTTAATATTGTGCCCAAGCAGGTGAAGTCCTTGATTAAGGCAATTGGTGGAAGCCAAGGGATATGCAATCTATCCCCCACTATTCTGTGAGTCGTCCCTCTGCTCACACGGCTGTGTGTTGATGCATTGGGACACAAACCCAAGATCCTGTGCTGTTGCACAATCGAGTCAGAGTCTTTGAGCGTAGAAGGGTCCCTCCATTCTGGACCCACGCTCCTTTGTCTAAAAGCTCTCCCTGGCCAGGGATAAGAGCTGTGAGGTCTCATCCTCACTTCACCTTTCATCTGCTTCACCTTAGCCTCGTAATGACAAGGTTAAGAGCGAATACTACCCATGTACAGATGACTTGCTTCGGCAGTCAAACCCATTGTGTGAGCCTCACTTGATTGGTTATAGTGTGTGCTATGTGAATATTTGTTTGAAATGCTTGGGTTGTTCTGTTTGTATGCTTGTATGCTTGCTTCTTTCCTGGATAGGATTAGCTTGCAGTTGTGCAAGTCGGTAGAAACCTGAACATAGGGTAATGATGCATGCCAACACTAGGCTCGAGTCCAGCTCCCTGGTAGTGTGTCTTCCCTTGGTTTCTGGCTAGATTTTCTTTCCCTTGAGGGGGAACTACATCGCCCTGATCCTCGTTCCAGACGAGGTATGTAGGCAGGAGACCGTGCGAGGTCTCTCCGGGCACTTTTTTTCTTTTTGTGTGTGTTTGCTTGTTATCTTCTGGCATGTGTTTTGGTTCGGATGTCGACGTAAGTCCAGTGATTGGCGGTCGGGCTCCACGTTTGTCTTCTGGCATGTGTTTTGGTTCGGATGCTGATGTAAGTCCAGTGATTGGCTTTCAGGCTCCACGTTTGCCCTTTTGAGTGTGTTTTGGTTCGGATGCTGACGTAAGTCCAATGATTGGCTGTTGGGCTCCATGTTTGCCATTTGTTTGTGTGTTTTGTGTTGTTTGGCGTGCGTGAGCCGAACTACAGTGGCTCTGATTCTCGTTCCAGACGAGATATGTAGGCATAGGATGCGATGTCCTATCGAGCTCCCTTCTCTTAACCCCACCTGCGTTCCCTATGTGTGTGTGTGATGTTTAGCAACCTTTTCTTTTCTTAGAACGTGGATCCCGTCGAGTACGACGGACGTGAGGGGTGCTAATACCTTCCCCTTGCGTAACCGACTCCCTTACCCTTTCTCTTTGGTCGCGAGACCATTTCCTTTCCAGGTTTCTCTGAGCGTTTCCTTTCCCTATTTTGGGATAAATAACGCGCAGTGGCGGCTCTGTGTTGTGTTTTTGTTTCAGCTCGCCGGTTGTTTTTTCGCGGATGCGACACTCATATGAAAAAGTCAAATGCCATTCTTTGACCTCTCCACGTTTATCAGACTTCTCCTAAAGATATTCTGACCTTCCAAGTGAGACTTGAACTTCAAGCTACATGTTAAACAAAATTTAGATTTTCTAAGACATGAACATGTAACATCCTCTCCATCCAGCAACTCCAAAGAACTGCAATGAGAACGATCTTTTTGAAGTATCCAATCTACAACCCTGTAGACCCTTCTATCTCAAGTTGATGTGCCACTTCACCAACTAAGATTCTGATTTTGAACCAAATGTCACAACATTGTGTTTTGACATCTAGCTGTTGAATTCAGCTCCTTCTTCTGCCACTTGAAAGAACTTCCTCCCTTCACAGAATAAGAGTTCAATGTTCTCATAGACTTGATTGTGGAACCAAGTTTGAGTAAACATCCTCCATCCTGCAGGTTTGCAGTTAAGTCATCCAAGCTCACACCTTGATGAATCCCTGCTTCTTCTCCAAAGACATCAGACACTCTGATGCATGAGTCTTCAGAAGGACTAGTTAGAAACTGTCCCTTTAGCTATACCAAGGATTCCACTTTCTAAAGAAAAGTTGTTTCCATGATGTCAAGACTGCTGCCACTTATTCTTGACTCCACAGTGTGCATTAGCTAATGCACTTCCTTACCTAGATTAGAAGTAAACTGATCCAAGTAACCACCATCAGGACTATGATGTTTTCTTCTTCTAGTACACACCAAGGCTAAACATGTTTCTTGCCAGGAAACCTTTTCAGAGATCATATGCTTTTGCTGCCACCAAAGTGATAGATCATAATCCAATGTACTATCCTTCCTGTGATTCTGCACAGGATCTTGAAGATGAGATGTTCCAACATCTTTTAAAAACATCATTTATCTTGAGCTCCAAGGATAATCAATTAAATACTTGTACTTGGCACAAGTAGACATTGATCTTAAATCATTTCCCAATATTCCTTTCAGATACTTCTACCATAAGAATACTTTGAAAATACTCTTCTAGTGTCAACATCTTCTGCTTGCAAGCACCTCAACAGTTTTGAAAATCTTCCCAAATTAAATTCACCCTTAGGAATGAGAGAGATGAATTCTTCCTTGCAAATGTGTCACACAACCATCATAACCCATGTGACACAGGTCAACAGCCAACCAGACCCTAGGCTGACCGAACGTGAGGAGGTTAACCAAAACTCCCCCTCAAATTAACAATCATGGAAACTCCACACCAATATCCATGCATTATACACAAATGTCTCAACATGACATACATCACCCTTATTGGTGGCAACTAACTCTATGAGTTAAACCTATACATACTCCAATCACACCAATCAGACTCCAACTGACCATAAGTACTGGTGAAAGACAACAACACTCGTCAATAGTAGATATGCATTGCCAGAGCATACTATCTCAACCAATCTCTGAATCTTCATATTCTCACTCCTTGAAAGAACTGTCACTTCTGAACGTGGTGTTTGAATAACTCGATTCATGGTCCCAATCCTCTTAAATGAGATATCAACCAGGTTACCCCATTATTGACTTCTAACATCTAGGGGACTTGTCTTCTAACACAACATAGTACTTCAGGGAACAACTATCCAATCCTGATCAATCTATAGGAATAAGACAGACAACAGGAAATTGCACCATGTCATATCTCAACCAGCTCCACTTCTAGAGAACAGACGTCTAAAAGTGACCTTCTTGAGCACACACACAGTTGACCCTACCTTGTCAACTTAGCACCCACAGATGTCTCCTCTTCCAGGTCAGGAGTAGGTTCTAAACACAAGTATCCCTTTGTTTGACACCTAAAAACATCTGCTCTTCAACCAGTAGCTGCATACTTGTTGAACAACATGTTCTAACATCGCATAGAACATTAGTTCCACCTCCTTGGAACAAACCCTCCTTGAAAGTATTCAAGGTCTTCATATACACTACCTAAGAGAGTAAAAGAATCAGTGATCAGGTGATTCTTACCATCCTGAAGTGAGAACGTCATGATGAGTGGACTTGAGGAGACTCAAGTATCTTTGACATTTTCAGTAGATTATGATGAAATCTTGAATACAGCAGCCTTTCATCCACATGAGGGGAAACTTCATCAGAGTTTGAGTTTTGCCAGGTATTATGCAGCAGAGATCATAATACAACTCAACCTATGACCACACACTTCACCAGATCAGCCTCCAAGAACATACCGAGTTTGAATATGTTTCAATACTAGCACAGCTGTCCCACACAAAGGCCAATTGCCAACCTCTAGAGACCGGTACACATAGTGCCTGTCATGAATAGTCCAACCACCTACTTCAAGGGACCATTCAGGGAAATCACAGAACCTTCCACAAGTTCCTGCATCAGTATTGACATAACTCCTTGCAAGATACCAGAAAGTATCACCCACGGATCTCATCCAGAAACAGAACAGGATGCCTGCTCTGATACCAATTGAAATTCTGGTATAGTCAGAGTTCAGATGTTCTACACGAAGTCATGACATCTGATCCAACATTGTTACTAATACAGCAAGACAGTTATAAAAATTAAAACCCAGTACTCATATGCACACAGTCATAGATGTCATGACATCTGCAACTATACCACCATGGACAGAAGAACATCCAGTTTTGTCCATCTAGTACAAAGACACAGTAGAGATCAAACATAACACTTATGTTTATTGATCCTGCCCAGTTATCAGCATGATGTCTCAACATTGATTTGAACATCACCTGTTCCAACATTACAGAAGGTTGAACTGTAACAGACCAACCAGTCTATACACCAGTATCAATAGTCAATGATGAATGTCATAACATTCTGTTTTGCATTTAGACTGCAGGCTATGTGTCAGGTCTGTTATTCCCTTCATAAACAGTCTAAAAACATACTGAGTTATAACAGACAGAATATAGTGTGCAGAAGGTAAAAACACCAATAATTGTTAACCCAGTTCGGTACAACCTTACCTACTTTGGGGGCATACCAAGCCAGGAAGAAGATCCACTATTAACAGTATTAATTCAGAGTTAAACTCCCCCGTTTACAACTCTTCACTTAATCCCTACCCAATGCAATCTATACCTAGGAACTCCTAGATAGAAACCTCCAGTTTCCATTCATATCACTACAATTACAATGTAATGTTTAAACAACTTAAACCTGCTTCACAGCTTCGTTCAAGAACATAACAACTCTTGCCTACAGGCTTTGAGTTACACATAATCTCATGCTTTCAAGCACTGAGAAACGCCTGGTAACCTTCCCACAGGTTGGGAGGTTTACCTCACACACACCCCTAGTTTTTACATTGTTTGAGGCTTACAAAACCTAGGTTACAATCTACTATTTATAACCTAATCACCCAACTGGATTTGGGCCTTCAGAAATCGCAACAAGCTTCTCTTTTGCTGTTACAGAGCTGGCAGAATTCTTCTGCTACAATCAAGATCTTCAATCTTTTATTTCCTAAAAGATCTCCATATTTGGAAACTGTATATTCACCAAATATATTCACCAAATCTTCTGATTGAATCTTCAAGATCTCCACATAGGAGTTAGGATATTCACCAGATATCCTAATTAATCATTTAACACAAACCAGAATTAACTGATTCAGTTTTATACACATGTGAGATGTCACAGTCCCGATGTCGTGACATCTTACATGACATGTTGGTCCAGATGTTGAACTTCTTCAACCCAACATATTAAAACAATAGAGGTGATTACATTATTTGTTTTACAAAATTAATGCCAATCTTAAGGTACAAACACTTATTGATCTCCAAGATGGATCCAGTCAAGTATATATTCGAGAAGCCAACTCTCATCGGAAGGGTTGCTTGTTGGAAAATGGTACTGACAGAGTACGACATCCAGTATACATCCCAGAAAGCCATCAAGGGGAGTATTCTGTCAGACTATCTTGCTCAACACCCGGTTGAAGATTATGAGCTGATGAAGTTTGATTTTCCAGATGAAGACATCATATTCCTCAAGATGAAAGACTGTGAAGAGCCAGTTGTTGAGGAGGGACCTGATCCGGATGAACAGTGGACTTTATTGTTTGATGGGGCTGTCAATGCCAGAGGAAGTGGAATTGGTGTCGTCATTACCACTCCGAAAGGTGCCCACATGCCTTTCGCCGCTCGCCTGACATTCGAGTGCACCAATAATGAGGCTGAGTATGAAGCCTGTATCTTGGGTATTGAGCAAGCCATTGATTTGAGAATCGAGACTTTGGACATCTTCGGAGATTCAGCTCTAGTGATCAATCAAGTGAATGGCGATTGGAATACTCTCCAGCCTACTCTGGTCCCCTACAGAGACTACACGAGAAGACTGTTAACTTTCTTCATAACAGTAAAGCTGTATCATATACCTCGTGATGAGAATCAGATGGCAGATGCTCTTGCTACTCTATCCTCCATGATCAAGGTGATTCGGTGGAACCAGGTTCCCAGGATCGATGTTATGCGTCTTGATAGGGCCGCGTATGTGTTTGCTGCTGAACTGGTAGTTGATGATAAGCCTTGGTATCATGACATCAAGTACTTTCCGAAGAATCAAGAGTACCCTGCAGAGGCATCCAACAATGATAGAAAGACTTTAAGAAGATTGACAGGCAGTTTCTTCTTGAATAAAGACAATGTTCTGTATAAGAGGAACTTCGACATGGTTTTGCTCAGATGCGTGGATAGACACGAAGCAGACATGTTAATGCAGGAAGTTCATGAAGGCTCCTTCGGTACTCATGCCGAAGGACATGCTATGGCTAAGAAATTATTGAGAGCGGGTTATTACTGGATGACCATGGAATCTGATTGTTTCAAATATGCTCGGAAGTGTCATAAATGCCAGATTTATGCTGATAAGGTGCATGTGCCGCCAAATCCTATGAATGTGATGTCTTCGCCGTGGCCTTTTGCTATGTGGGGCATTGATATGATTGGAAAGATTGAGCCGACTGCTTCCAATGGGCATCGCTTCATCCTTGTTGCCATCGACTATTTCACCAAGTGGGTCGAAGCAGCATCATTCGCGAATGTCACCAGACATGTGGTTGCCCGATTCATTAAGAAAGAAATCATTTGTCGTTATGGGATTCCTGAAAGAATCATTACTGATAATGGTTCTAATCTCAATAACAAAATGATGAAGGAGTTGTGCCAGAACTTCAACATTCAGCATCACAATTCTTCCCCTTATCGCCCTAAGATGAACGGCGTTGTTGAGGCAGCAAATAAGAACATAATGAAGATTGTACAGAAGATGGTCATCACGTACAGAGATTGGCATGAGATGCTACCCTTCGCCTTGCATGGGTACCGCACTTCAGTACGTACATCGATCGGGGCAACCCCTTACTCCCTTGTGTATGGTATAGAAGCAGTCCTACCTGTTGAAGTGGAGATTCCTTCTTTAAGAGTCCTGTTGGATGTCAAGTTAGACGAAGCTGAATGGATTCGGACAAGGTTCAATAAGTTGAGTCTTATCAAAGAGAAGCGAATGGCAACCATTTGTCATGGGCAGTTGTATCAAAGTCGGATGAAGAGAGCCTTTGATCAGAAAGTGAGTCCTCGATGCTTCCAAGTCGGAGATTTGGTGTTGAAAAGGATCCTTCCTCCTCAAACAGATCACAGGGGCAAGTGGACTCCTAACTATGATGGACCGTATATTGTCACCAAGGTTTTTGATGGTGGAGCCTTAATGCTTGCAACTATGGATGGTGAAAACTTCACTTCCCCTGTGAACTCAGACCAAGTTAAAAAATACTTCGCATAAAATAGACTCGTTGGACAATAAAAAGAATAGTCCAGACAAAAAAAGGGCATCCCGACGAACCAAGAAAATGAAAAGGTTCGGGCAAAAAAATTAGGGATTAAAAATGAAAGGATTGTACACCCGGTAAGTTGAAAACCTGAAAGGGCAACTTAGGCAAAAATGGGTGTCCCGGTGGATTGAAAACCCAAAAGGGCGATCCAGGCAAAAGTTAGGGATTAAGCGAATGACTGCGTTCTGAATGGTTCTGAATATCATCCCGTGTCGATAACTGGAAACTTCCGAAGGATAGGAAACATTCCAATCACTTTTTTTCAGAAAGCTGATCATCTGGAGGATCTTGAAGACGAGCGAGTCATAGCAGAATTGGAACCCGATAGAAATCCATTTCACATTGCCATTAGATTAATTTATGTTTTTATCTTTTGTGCGATTACCTCTTTCCAGGGATTGCTTCCTGATGTAAATGCCCATTCAAAGGCCATTCAATCAATAAAATCATGTTATTCAGTACATCTCTGTATTCATTTTCATTTTACTATTTTGTATGCAAAAAAAAACGACGTCCGAATTTTTGATAAACATTGCATCATGAAACATAAGAGCTTTACAGGTACGTGCTCAATAAACATTGAAAATTGCTGCAAATTTTAAGTGCTTTGGATCATCTATTCAGAACAGGTACACTCGGGGCATTTCCTTAAGGTCCCCATCAAATGATCGCGGATGTTTTTCCTCAACAGTTGGAATTTGGTATCTTATCCCTGCAAAACTGGTCCGAGCGTTGGATTCTTCAATCCCCAGCAAACTCTCACTGTTGTACTTCCCCAAACATTTGTTTCAGACTACACACTCCCCAGTAGAGTTGACAGTGCCAGACTATACATCCCCAGCGGGGTTGGCAGTGCCAGACTGTATCTTCCCAGCAGAAACGGCTGCTCCTCAGAGTTCGATGCCAGATCGGTGATCTCGACGCTAGATCCATGGTCTCTTTCCTTGAAGCAGAATCTCGGTACCGTATCGGTGTTTGCTTCCCCTGCTGAGTCGTCCCTCTCACAGATTATGGTTGCCAGAACCACTGTCGCTTTCCTCAATAACAAGTTTTCAGTGCCATTCTCTCCCTAGTCAGAGCCTCGGTATTTTGTTATTTGCCAGAACATCGTGTGGCGGATCATTTCCCCACAGAGTTCTTTGTGCTATGCATTTCCTGGGTCCAGAAGACTGTGATCATTTCCCCAGCATGAATTCCTTGCCTCGTCTTGGCATTCTCCCCAGCATTTCGCATCCCTTGCATGTAGAATCATATTGCATTGTATCCTCCCAAATTGCGTAGCATTTCCATTTTCATGGAACATTACGCCATCGGAAAATTCAAACATACGCATGTAAGCATAAAACATTCTCGGTGTCCCAAGTGATAAACCAGAAGCTTGTTCCCAGTGTTCAGACTGAAGGTTGTTCATGACTTATTATCCCCAGCATGGGTCGTTGGCCCACGTGCCGCCTCAGTGATCATTTTCCCTATTTCTGCCGATGCTGACAGGCATGAAAATTTTTCCGGTATTCAGACCGAAGTGGCATTCAGGCCAAGTTTCCGGTATTCAGACCGAAGTGGCATTCAGGCCAATTTTTCGATGTTCAGATCGAAGAAGTTTCCGACGTTTAGGTCGATGCAACTTGTGGCATTCAGGCCAGTTTTTCGGTATTCAGACCGAAGTGGCATTCAGGCCAATTTTCCGGTATTCAGACCGAAGTGGCATTCAGGCCAAGTTTCCGGTATTCAGACCGAAGTGGCATTCAGGCCAATTTTCCGATGTTCAGATCGAAGAAGTTTCCGACGTTCAGATCGATGCAATTTGTGGCATTCAGGCCAATTTCCGGTATTCAGACCGAAGTGGCATTCAGGCCAATCTCTCGGTGTTCAGACCGATGTTAATAATGTCATATCTTTCGATGCTCAGATCGAAGGCATTTCCAACATTCAGATTGATGAGCGGCATTAAGGCCGTGGTTATTTCTGTGTTACCATTTATTTTGGTATCCAGGTTAATATTCTTTTTCGGTATTCAGACCGACTCTCACCGTACCAGACGGATTCTTCTTTCAAGACCACCTCTTTTCCGATTCTGACAGGCATTGTTACTTCACCTCACTTCAGTGCAAATTTTCAGGCTTTTATTGTATTCAATCCCTCGATACCTCGAACGTGCGAAAGCCGCTGCTATCTTCTTTTCGGGTCTCAAGTTGATTGAATAGGGGCAGTTGTAGCACCCCAAATTTGCACCCCTCATTCATGCATTCATTTTTAGGTCATTTAACATTTCATATTGCATTTCATCATGTCAATCAGAATTAGCTCCAAGAAGCTTGAATATCATCCAAGACATTTTGTGGGTTCTATCAGTCAACACAGGGGAATGACTTGAGTTGCTTCCAACATGTTCAAATGGTGTCTATTCATCATTCAAAATGCTAATCTGGAAGGAGCAACAATCTGTTCCTGAGCTGTCATGCTCACTAGGCGAGCAACGTGGTTTGCTTAGCGAATCTAAACTGTCATGCTCGCTAGGCGAGCAAATTCTTCGCTAGGCGAAGGCCACGTGTTTTAAAAATATAACAGAAAAATCTTGGACTTGGACCTCTCTCTTGAGCCCACAAAGCCACGAAAATCAGGTTATAAATATAAAGGTTTCAGTAGAACAAAAGGACAGAAAAACAGAGACAGAGAACAGAAGGAGAATTGGTGAAAGCTGAAAACACTCTGAAGTTTCCTTGGGACAAAACCCTAGAGAAGAGCTAACAGAATTCAGAGCAACCTCCAGAGACCAAAGGGAATTCATCTGTAACCCTAAGATTGTTCTGCAAACCCGAGGGCAATTCAATTTCATTCGATCTCTCCAATCAGGTTTGCCCTATTCCCATTACTTTTGCGCTTTCAATTTGAAATTTCTAAACGTGTGAGGCATTTGGGTTTAGATGTGCATGAATGTATAAAATAATGCCTTGAATGTTAATCTCTTTGTTTCTGAGATGGATACCATAAGGTTTGGGATTATGGAAATCAGACTGTTATCAAGGAAGAATCCAAAACCCGCAGGCACTCGCTAGCATCTCGCTAGGCGAGCATGTAGCGAAGCTTCGCTAGCACCTCGCTAAGCGAAGCAGTAGCGAGCGTGACAGTAACTTTTTTTGTTTACCCTAATCTGTTTTGTGTTTGTTGTGACTTGTTTTCTCTTGATTGCATCTTGTTACTCTAACCTGTTTGTTGAGTCTTTGTGAGGGCTCACATGACTCCTAAAGAGATAGCTTGCTTGGTATTCCACTTTATTTGTGGGATACCACCTGGAGATTCATTCCAATTACTTGTAATGACTTGTTTTCTTTGATAGTGCCAGCTTGAGAGATCTTTGGGTTTCTTGTTCCTTAGTTGCTGTTACTTCGGATCTTTATCCGTGTGGTAGATATCTTGATCCCTTTCGCATCTTTCCCGCATTTTGCCGCTTTCTTAGTTGGAAGACCTCAATAGGAGGCAATGTTTTCTTTTGTTTGTTTATTTTTATGCTAAATACCTCCAGGAAGAGGCAATTGACGGATACAAGGGATTAGTAGTCAATCCCCCGTTATTCAGTGTGTTGTTCTTTATGCTTGCACTACGTGTCGATGCTTCAGAGCAAAAAACCCCAGATATATTGTCCGGTCGGTCAGTGGAGAGGGTTCCACCTTTCTGAATCCCCACTTTTTGTCATGAGTTCGCCCTGTCCAGGGTTAAGAGCTATGAGGTCTTATCCTCATTACCCCTTTTGATATGCTCACCCTGACGTTCAATGTCAGTGGTTAAGAGCCCATTTGATTACCCCTCCATGGCTTGTTTGTCGAGGTTGATATGACCCCTCTTGACTAAAGCCCTACCTATATATGTTTGAGCCCCCTTGTTGGCGCGTTTACTTTATGCATGTTTGTTTTGTATGGTGTGATCGTCTCCCCATAGGATTGCTAGGCTTCACATAGTCTCCCGTTTGCATGTCAATTAAGGTAGCACGGTTCCTTCATATACGACTTCCTTTTTGCATGAGCATCCCTAAAACACAAACAAACTCATTGATTTTTCTTCTCCTAAGAACATGTTAACTCCTTCTACTACAGGCGAGTAAGTCTCCAAAGGTCGAGCATCCGGTAGATTGCGTAGTAATGCCGTTCATCTAAAAAACACAAAACAAACCCGTACGTTAGCCGAACTACGGTTTGCTCTGATTCTCATTCCAGATGAGATACGTAGGCATAAGACGCGATGTCTTAGCGAGCACACTTCTCCTTAACCCGTAGGTCAGCCGAGCTACGAAGACTCTGATTCTCATATTCAGATGGGATACGTATGTAGTGGATGCGACATCCGTGCAAGTCATTTCCTTTTTGACCCTTCTTTTAGTAAATAGTACATTAGATAAACCCACACCCTTTAGACAAGAACAACAAGAGTGGATCCCGTAGAGTACTACGGATGCGTAGGGGTGTTAATACCTTCCCTTCGCATAATCGACCCCCGAACCCAAGATTTGGTTGCGAGACCTTGTCTTTTCCTTTCCTTTTTCCAGGTTTACTTCGAGCGTTTCCTCTCCCTCCTTTGGGATAAATAACGCACGGTGCCGACTCTTTTGTCTTTTTTCGCCGGTTGTTTCTTTTCGCATTTAGATTGCGACAATAGGTATGAATCCTTTCTTGGAATCATGCATATTAAAGCGTCTCAGCACTTTGTCTATGTACGTACTCTGACTTAGGCCAAACAGTTTTTGTGATCTATCTCTATATATTTTGATTCCTAATATATAGGCTGCTTCACCTAGGTCCTTCATAGAAAAGCATTTCACCAACCAAGACTTTACTTATTGCAGGGTAGGGACATCGTTTCCAATGAGTAATATGTCATCTATATATAATACCAGGAAAACGATCATGCTCCCACTAACCTTCTTGTAGACACAAGGCTCATCTTTGTTCTTGATGAATCCATATTGTTTTACCGTTTCATCAAAACAAAGATTCCAGCTTCTAGAAGATTTCTTCAATCCATAGATTGATCTTTGTAACTTACATATCTTTTGGGCTTCTTCTGGTATGTCAAATCCTTCAGGCTGTGTCATGTACACATCCTCAAGAAGATTCCCATTAAGGAAAGCAGTTTTGACATCCATCTACCATATTTCATAATCATGATATACAGCAATAACAAGTAATATCCGAACAGATTTAAGCATTGCAACTGGTGAAAAGGTTTCATCATAGTCAACCCCATGAATTTGTTTATATCCTTTTGCAACCAGTCTTGCCTTATAGGTATGTACCTTATCATCCATGTCAATCTTCTTTTTGAAGACCCACTTGCGTCCTATAGGGTTAACTCCTACAGGAGGCTCTACCAAGGTCCAAACTTGGTTTGTGTACATGGAATCCATTTCAGATTTCATGGCTTCTAGCCACTTCTCAGACTCGGGACCAGTTATGGCCTCTTGGTAGGTCACAGACTCATCTTGATCCATGAGTAATACATCACCTTGATCAGTTATGAGATATCCATATCTCTCAGGTATGTTACGTATCCTGCTTGACCTACGCTGGTCTTGTTCTACTTGAGCAGGTTGCTCTTCCACAATTACTTGTGTTTCCTACGCTGGTCTTGTTCTACTTGAGCAGGTTGCTCTTCCACAACTCCATAGGTGTATCGATACTTTGTGATTCTTGAATTTCTTCAAGCTCTACTTTCCTCCCACTGATTCCTTTGGAAATAAAATCCCTTTCTAGGAAAACTCCAGTTCGAGCGACAAACAATTTGCCCTCAGAAGGATTGTAGAAGTAATACCCTCTTGTTTCTTTAGGATACCCCACAAATAAGCATTTGTCAGATTTGGGCTCAAGCTTAGTTGAAATTTGTCGTTTCACATAAACTTCGCAACCCTAAATCTTCATGTAAGACATATGAGGTTTCTTACCACTCCATATCTCATATGGTGTCTTCTCAACCTTTTTGGATAGAACACGGTTAAGTGTGTAAGCTGCTGTCAATAGTGCATGTTCCCAAAAGGAGTTTGGAAGATCGACGTGACTCATCATGGATCGGACCATGTCTAACAGGGTTCAATCTCTTCTTTCAGATACACCATTCCATTGGGGTGTTCCAGGAGGAGTAAGTTGGGATAGGATGGATAGGAGGATCCCACACTCTTTCAGATGGTCATCAAACTCTAGGCTTAAATACTCACCACCATGATCTGATCGAAGAGTTTTAATATTCTTACCTAGTTGGTTTTATACTTCATTCTTGAATTCCTTGGACTTTTCAAAGGACTCTGATTTGTGTTTCACTAAATACACATAACCATATCTAATAAAATCATCAGTAAATGTGATGAAGTATTGAAAACCTCCTCTGGCCGGTATGTTCAGTGGTCCACATACATCAGTATGTATGAGGGCCAAAAGATCATTAGCTCTTTCACCTTTTCCTGTGAATGGAGACTTTGTCATCTTTCCAATTAAACAAGATCTGCATGTCTCATATGATTCATAATCAAAAGAGTCCAAGAGTCCATCTTTATGGAGTTTGGAAATGTGTTTCTCATTTATGTAGCCTAATCGACAATGCCAAAGGTAAGTTGGATTTAACTCATTAGGTTTCATCCTTTTAGTATTAATGTTATAAATAGGCATTTCAAGATCAAGGACATATAGTCCATTGTTCATTTATGCAGTAGCATAGAATATATCATTCAAATAAATTGAGCAACAATTGTTCTTTATTATAAATGAAAAACCAAACTTGTCCAAACAAGAAACGGAAATAATATTCCTGCTAATTGTAGGTACATAATAACAGTTCTCTAACTGAATTATTAAACCACTAGGTAAAGTCAATACATAAGTTCCTACAGCTAAAGCAGCAACCTTTGCTCCATTGCCAACTCGTAGGTCGACTTCACCTTTTGCCAAATCTCTACTCCTTTTTAGTCCCTGCACATTGGTACAAATGTGAGAACTGCATCCAGTATCTAATACCCATGATGCATAAGTAGATAAATTAATTTCAATAACAAAAATACTTGAAGTTGAAGTCTCTACTCCATTCTTCTTATCTTCCAGGTACTTTGGGCAGTTTCTCTTCCAGTGTCTGGTCTTACCGCAATGGAAGCAGGTGCCTTCTTTTGCTATGCCTCCACTAGGCTTCAAAGCAGCAACAGTGGGTTTGGGTTTGGCAACTTCCTTGCCTTTCCCTTTATCACCCTGCTTGGTGGGCCTTTTGTTCTATCTCTTTCCATTTCCGATCATCAGAATGGACTTCCCTTTTGACTTTAGATTCTGCTCAGTAATTCTTAACATGGCTAGCAGTTCAGGAAGAGATTTGTCCATATCATTCATATTGAAATTTAGGACAAATCGACTGAATCTATCTGGAAACGATTGCAAGATCAAATCAGTTGCTAGTTCCTTTCCAAGGGGAAAACCCAACCTCTCAAGGTTTTCCACATACCCAATCATCTTGAGCACACAGGGACCTACAGGGGCTCCCTCAGCTAACTTGCCTTGAAAAAGGGATTTTGAAACTTCAAACCTTTCATGCCTTGCTTGCTCTTGATAGAGCATCTTCAGGTGTTCGATCATATCGAACACTGCCATGTTCTCATGTTGCTTTTGCAACTCTGAGTTCATGGTAGATAGCATGAGACAAGCAATTTCATTGGCATCATCGACATGCTTCTTATAAGCATCTCTTTCTGCCTTAGGTGCAGAACTAGGAGGTTCCTCTTCAGGAACAGGTTTCTCCAAGACATACAGCTTTCTATCATGTTTGAGGACAATCCTCAGATTTCGGTGCCAATCCAGAAAATTTGTCCCAGACAATTTTTCCTTGTCAAGGATTGATTGCAATATGTTGTTAGAGGTGTTTGTTGTCATGGTAATCTACATGAAAATAATAAAAACATAAGTATCAATAACATATTTAACTAGGCCTTTAATTAAATATGCTCCCCCTATTTTACTCAAAACAAATTACCCTCACCATTTGATTCGGAAAATCCCGTTGGAAGATTTTCTAGTGGGTAGAGATCTATATTTCACTTTGTTTTAAGTCCGCGTAGGCGGATTACACAAAACTAGGTTATTTAGGTAGGAACTCCTTCCAATTGTATCTAATACAACTCTCGGATATTTTAGTTGGGTGAATAACTCCTTATTCCAATCCATCACATGGATCATTTCCAACTCTTGCTTCTAAACATATACAATCTTATTATAATTTGTTTAGTTAAGTTTGACCCATTGTTTTAACAATTGGATATTACAATTATCCCATCGCACCTTACTAATATAGAACATGCACCTTGCGTAGGCGAAACCTACATTATCCGATACTAGTCTTGATGAGTGCTAAAACTTGGAAAGCATAAACTTAATATTTAATTTGAGAGAATTTGCAATTATTCTGATCTCACCGGCTTATTTATCATATAAATCGTCTCTCACATGCATCAACATACATTCGCATGCATCAACATACATACATAATAAAACAGTTATGGCCCCTAGTGTAATTGGTCTCTGTCATACGGTGAACTGGACTTTTTGTGTTTTTTATCGCAATGTCGCGGTTAGCAAGAGTCGCCACCGACTTTTCTTTTATCCAATAAGGAAAGGTGGAAAAGAACAGGAAAGACCTTAATTTAGATTTTGGGTTCGGGAGGTACATTATACAAAGGGAAGGTGTTAGCACCCTTTGTATCCATGGTTATCCATGGGCTCTTAATTGCTCGATCACTTATATTATTTTTGTCTGAAAAAAAGTGTTTGTGAATTGTTTGGAAAATTGTTTTGAAAAGAGAGTTTAACTTTGTAATGATTCTTGTATGAATGTATACAAAGTGGTTATCCCGTTTTAGTTTTGAAAATTGTTTAGAAAAATATAACTCGGTAATGATTCTAGTATGAATGTATACCAAGTGGTGATTTTCTAAAGGCATTTTGAAAGGTGTGAGGTGCAAAAAAAAAAAAAGTTTTAAGTTGTGAGCCAGCAATTAAGAGTTATACCGACCCAAGGTCTTTACGGGCATTTCCTATCCTTATGAGGGTAAAACTATCCTTATTATTGAGAAATAAGTAGTTTTATCCTTTGGATGTAAAAGGGTCATCGTAGGGTCATCGATTGGTCATTGAAGGCAACAGTTATGAGGATACCTTAGCATTCGAAGGGACTATCATCATTTAACCGTAGGCAACATCGGAGGGTCATCGAGGGACAAAGTTGTATATTCGAAGGCAACATCCGAGGGACTATAATTTATTTTATGATGATTTAACCGAAGGGTCTTTGCTAAGGGTATCCCCACGTTCGCGGGACATGACCGTAATATCGTAATCGTAAGGCAACAAAGAGAGGTCCAAGATCACTTATTCAAAGGCAAAGTTTTACAATTAATTATATAATTAGGATGAAACTCCACATTAAAATTATTAAAAATAATATATTAAAAAATTAATACATTAGAAATTAATACATTAAAAAATTAATTTAGGGTGAAACTCCACAAGGGTATCCCACAAATAAAGTGGAATACCTAGCCAATAACCTTTTCCTGGGATATGTGAACCTTTACGAAACTCAAAAAAAAGAAACATGTCAGAACACTAAATCAGGGTGCAATCGAAGATTACGCCGGAGAAATATCACAACAATAAATAGGATAGGATAAATAATGCATGGCTATGATAAAAACATAAAAAAAAACAGACTAGAAGAATCAGGTACTGTCTCGTTCGCCTCTGCCTCGCCTAGCGAAGGCCACAGATTTTGAATTTGAAAACAGCCCCATGTTAGGAACTTTGAATTTTATGGCATTTTATCACAGGAATAACATGGTCAAACATTCAGGGTATTCAGGCATATTTAAATTCCCATACGAAAGCAAATTATATATCAACATTTAATCATGATGCATTATATATGTAGATATGGCCAATTGAAAGTATAAACAATAGAGATACGCAAACCTGTTTGCCAATTCAAGGTTGAAGGGATTGACCACTTGTAGTATCGGAATAAGTTAGGCAGCGGGAATTGGACGGCGATGGCTTCGGTGCAGATGGGCTGCCTTCAGGGTTTCTTTACTCTGAATTCTCCGGGTAGGCAGGGTTCCTATGCCAAAGTTTCTATCCGTCCTTCTCTGTTCTCTCTCTTTCTTTTTCCTCAAGGTTTTGTTCCAAGGAAACCTCAGAGTGTTTTGCTTCTCTTCCTTCTTTCTCCAGTAAATCTCCCAGTGTAAACTCCAAGTCTAACTCCCAGTGTCACTCCCCTACTGAAACTTCAGTATTTATAGACTAATTTCGTGGGTAATGGGCTTGGAATGAGGGA